>NW_017729018.1:7528603-7544093 GCF_001723915.1 Gavialis gangeticus | reverse complement strand
ATCTATATAGTAGTGGAGTTTCATTTAAATCATGGAAAAATGAAATGCCACTATATATAGATATAGATAGACAGGTAGCTCTATCTATCTATCTATCTATCTATCTATCTATCTATCTATCTATCTATCTGTGGTGTTTCATTTAAATCACCAAAAAGTGTGGATTTGGATTTACTTTTTTTTAACCAAAAATTGGGTTTTTTTTTAAACCAGAGAAAATCAGGATCCCTGCTTATAACCAGGTTGGGAGGATAAGGGCTCAAAACCTGCAAACTCTTGCATATAAAACTGCAAACCTTACACATACTGGTGCCCCTGTAAAACACTCTGAGTTCTGCTGAGGAAAAGAGAGACAGATAAGAGCTTGGGTTTAGTGTTATGAGATAATAAGGCAACTTGAGCACCCAAGTTGCCTTATTGACTTCAGGAGGACAATTTGCATGTGTTTGTCTTTGCAGGACTGACCCAGGGGATTTCATTTTTATGGAGCTGGTGCTCAATGCAGACTTGATCCACAAAGCTTAGATTTGCTTAGGCTCTGGATCCAAACATCACAGTCCCAGCAGTGGAGTCTAAAGCTGTGATCTAAGCTGCTCCAGCCATTAAGCAGGATCCCACTGTGCCAGGTGTTGTACTAACACAGAGCACCAAGACAATCCCCACCCCAAAGCCCTGACATATAGGTGTTTGCCTGTTTACTGGCGTATCATGTCATCACATCACTCCTGTCTCTACAGTTTGACTATTAACAGTGGAACTGTTTTCAGGGGAGAGAACAATGGGAGCAAGGACAAATCACCTTTTTTCTGGGTCTGTACAGCTTTGGCACAAGGAGATTCTGAGTTCAATGGGCCGCCTCTAGGTCAGCAGTTGGGTCGCAACCCAAATGAGGGGTGCGGGGGCAATGCCGGCAGTGCCACGCGCAAAGGATGAGCCGTGCTGGGAACTCCCCCACCCCTGGCCCACCGCCACTGCACTCCGCTCCCAGCAGTGGGTCGAGGCAAAAAAAGGTTGGGAACCACTGCTGTCGGTCCTACTCTAAGGCAAAATATAAGCAATAACAGTAATACTGCTTTACCAGATCAAATCAAATGATTTTACAAATCTCTTATTAAGTAGAATAGAAGAGGAACAGACGTGTTTTTTAACCTTAGGATCAGCTTTCCAGAGACTCTCTACCCAGGTGAATAGCAATACCTAAAACTTCCTCAGCTCTTTTCATTTGCAGGACTTGAATTCCTCTGCAAAGGAGGGTAAGTAGCATTCTCCGCATTTTACAGAGGAAGAAATAGAGGCACAGAAGAGCAGCGATATGCCGAAGCGCACGCGCATTCGGTAACAGAAGTGGTGGGAGAAGGACACAGGTCTGCAGGTTTACAAGTCACCCCCCCATGTAATAGATCTTGCTGCTCCCTGGACATCCTGGTTACAGGAGGAGTGCTGCCTTTTGAACTCAGGTCTTCAGAGGCAAATGCAGGGCAATGTCACTTTGGACTCTTTCTGTCTGAGGTGTGTAAATGTATGGTGCTCCCAGGCACATGGGTTTCTGGGATCCCAAACAGCCAGTGGATTGAAATAGTTCTCTGGTGAATACAAGCTTTTCAGTTCCCCTGTATGGCTCAGGCACCAAACGCTTCTAGGCCTGCTTCCTGTCGATTCCAGCTGCTTTTTGTTGCAGGCTTGCTGGCAGCCTTGCCTTGCTGGCAGCCAACGGCCAGTGCGTGTTTTGGAGCCTCGACCATCCTGCCCTTTGCTTCCGACAACTTAAACTGCGGTGACTTTTAGTCTGTTCAAAATGAAGTGCAGCATCGTGCATGTTACGTGAGCAGGCTCTCCATGTTGGGATGTGGTGGGCTGGCGTGCATCGGGGTATGCGGGATGCCAGCATGGATGGGTGCGTGCATGTGTCGGGATGACTGTCTGTGCGTCCAGGTGACTGTGCATGTGTTTCGATCGCTGGGATTGTGTTGAGGTGTCTGAGCGTGTGCATATAGCATGACAGATGTCAGTGTGAGTTGTGTGGATGTATGCAGGTACGTAGGCCAAACTCAGAGGTGACATAAGGTGTGAGTAGACAGCAAAAAGAGAGCGGGGAGGGGGTTGACATAGACTCTTAGAAAACGAGGGCTGGAAGGGACCTCAGGAGGTCACATCTAGTCCAACCTTCTGCTCAAAGCAGGTCCAGCCCCAACTAGATCATCCCAGCCAAAGTTTTGTCTAGCCGGGTTTTGAAAGCCTTCAAGGATGGAGCTTCCACCACCTTTCTGGGTAACCAGTTCCAGTGCTTTACCACCCTCCTAGTGAGAAAATCCTTCCTAATATCTAACCAAAACTTCCCTTGCTGCAACTTCAGATGGTTTAACTTACCCAGTGAAGCAGAAGTGAGTGCATTGTGTGAGGGGACAGGGCAGGACATTCTGGGAACCTGGGACAGCCTTGAGTCCTGCTACCCATTCTCTCGGTTGCTTGGTCTTTGACGTCTAGCACCTTCTGCTTCCTTAGCTGACAGATTATATTAGCATATACTAACTGCAGCATGTGACAAACAGCCCCTTAATAGCAGCTCTGCATGTCATGTGCAGGAAAATATGCCATCCCGTCACGATGCAAGCAACAACAGGGACCGGTCTGTCCAGCACTCTTCCTTGGGACAGGGACTAGAGGAACTAGACGGATCTTTTCCATTTCTACTTGACTGGACACAGGGGTTATAAACAGACATTGTCCAAGGAAGTGGATCAGCCATACTGGGACACATCCCAGCTGATTTGCTTCATTGGGCAAAACAGATGTTGCCCGTTGTCCTGCAGGGACTTCTGGGGACAGCTGGGGCCTGATCCTGTGGGACAACCCTCGGGTACACCTCTGCCAATGGGGGAACCTTGGGTTTCTCCACTAGCAGAGGGATGATTGGGGGATTCCTAGGCATGCCTTGCAACTGGGCAAAACCAGGGGTTCCCCATTTTCAGAGACACACCCCGCATTGGATTCCCCCAGGCACAAGACAGCCGGTGAGAGGAAAGAGCTGAGAGAAGAAGAAGAAACAGGATGAGGAGGCTGCCAGGTTCTCCTTCCACTGCTGGTCAAAAAGGTTTTAAAAGAGGCGGTGCTGTTGGGCCACAGGATGGGATGTTAGGGGCTCTGCAGCAGTGGAGGGTGAGAGCTGAATAGTTCTGGCAGGAAAGAGGAGGAAAATGAAAGTAGCACTTGGGCCCGGTTCTGGTCCCTACTATCCTCTTTTATCCCCAGAGAAGACTTAGTCACCTCCATTCGAAGGGCCCAGTGGAGGAAGAGCTATGGCAGAGTGAGGCGGTGACAAAAGCGTGGGCTGGCATTTTGGGGGGCTGGACAGCATCCACACTACTGGTTTGGATTACACCAGTCCCCATGGGTGACTGGTACCTCCTGAGTCTGGGGTGGGGGGGCACCTTCAGAAGCTGGCATTGGCATTGTCAGTGGGGATGGGGCTGGCAAGCAACCATAGAAGCTGCCGGCGACAGTGGCAGAGGGGGTGGTTCTATCGGGTGGGGGGGGCACATGCCCCCCCCCACCAGTTGCCCATGCCAAAGCAGCCAAAAAATTTAAATTTCATTGCTAACCTCTCTGATGGACATTGGACATCTCCAAGGAAGAAGCCTGCCTAATCTGCATATCACAGAGCAACTCTCCTGCAAAGGAATAAACTTCCAGCCTCTACCTCCCCTGTGCAAAATGAAGTTTCTTTTCTACCTGGGAGGGCTTTTACAATCTTTGAATTCTCCTCAGCCTGAAGAAGGGTGTTTGGACCCAAAAGCTTGCAAAGAGAGATTTTTTTTCCCGCTACTATTTAGTTGGTCTAATAAAAAATATTGCCTCTGATCCAAGAGCTTTGTTCATCTTTAAAGCAGCTGGATCCACTTTTCTCATTAAAACAGAAGAGCCCCCCCGCAACTGATTTTGTAAACTCAGATAACAAAGCCATTGCTGGGCTACTGTACCAGCAGAAGGCAAAGAAAAAATGCTCGCTGCCCTGCTGTGCTCTCCTGGGGAGGGACTAGAGATTAGTCTGCCACTGGGATCTCCCTGTGCCCCTCCTGTTCTATGGGACTATCTGGTCTTGGACAAAGTATCATCTGGCCACACATTGTCTGAGGATTTGCTATCCATGCTAGGAGGGGAAAATTAATGGTTAGATCCCTCATAGTGCAAAATGTACTCTCCAGCAAACTCCAGGGGGACTATCAGTAAATTAAGAAAGAAAGATCTATGTTACCCACTGGTTGTGGGGCAGACTGGAAACAGGACATACAGAGGTATCGTACATAGTAAGTAAGGCCCCTTTAGGCTGCTCTGACTGTAGACCGGCTGTGAATTAACTCCCAAATCAGAGCCCTCTTACACTGCTGTAGTGGTATATGGGGGCTTTACTCTAAAGATGAGTCTAACCCATAAAGTCTATTTCTCTAGTTTTACCCCACAAAGGAAACCATCCTGCCACGAGCAGGGGGCTGGACTAGATGGCCTCAGGAGGTCCCTTCCAGCTCTGCTATGATCCTAGGATATTTCTCATGGTTTGCTCAAGGAATATGTTTGCACCAAGCCCTCTGCTTGGTGTAGAGGAGAGGGGTCTAGATAGAGAGGCTAGGGATAGAGACTCTTTTGGAGGCAGCACCAACACCTCCCGTGTGTTGAGGAAGCTTTAGAGCAATGGCCACATCCATCCAGGGGAAGTGGAAGGTGACAGACGGTATAGGTGCGCCTGGCACCAGCGGGATGCTAGACTCTGCCTTTGCTCTGGAGATTGCATGGGGGGATACTGGACAGTTCATCAATATAAGCACAGTTCACCATGTCTGTGACCGCTTGCAGAAAACCCATTGCATCACAGCACAGCAAGGTTTACATCATAGTGTGACCACATGTCCCCATTTCTGGCTAAGATATCATCGAAGCAAAGACACACAAGCATTTTGGCATTGGGTGGTGGGTTTTCTGGTTGTTTGGTTGGGTTTTTTTTGTCTGCAGTTTAAATGCAGACAGATGGTAGTCCCTAAGGATGCTGTCTTAATTACAGAGGCCTGGATAAGCACTTGACTTATGAATGTTCCTTCTCTGAGAAACCTCCACCCTTCCACAATACATTCCTCCTTTGTACATGCAGAATGCCTCTGTTGTTGTTGGAAAGAGGCAAGGGAGCTCAGTGTGGGATCTCTTAGAGATTAAATAATCTGAATGCAGGCTATAAATCTGCCCAGCTCATTCCAATTAAAGTCAGCAGAGAGACTCCCACAGATCTGAATGGGAATTTGACTTGTATCCAAGTAGGGCTTATGGCTACCCACAACTTTAACCAAGGGCTATGGCTTCTGGAGAGTCCAGATCCCGGCATGCACTGTTCCACCTCCATTTGATCATTTATACTCCAGTGGAGAAGTGCATGTTGGGACCCATCAGCGTTGCAAGGTACAATTCTGTGATAAAGATTAGGAGACTTGCTTTGCTTTATAGGAGGCCATAGTGAGTAATAATGGCCTTGGCTGGGCAAATATGGAGGCTCACCAGTCCGTTGCAGTTGCTGATGGCGACTTTTGAGTTCAGGTAGCGGTCTTGCAAGTGGCCTGCGTAGTGGCAATCCTCGTGGAAGTCGTGCTGCCAGTCCATCCCGTCGCGCTTCCAGTACTCCACCGTGAAGTGCTCAGCCAGCAGGTTCGAATGCAGCGTCAGGTTGAGGAGGAACTGGGTCCGGTGGGCAGAGACTTTGTAGAAGACTTGTTGCTCAGATGGCTCATAGGACAGGGATCCCAGGCTGCGCCGGGGGCGTTGTTTCAGCGGGCTTCTCATGTCAAAGGTGAGGAAGTCCCCGTTTTGGTCCACTTGGATGGGAAAAGCGATTTCATAGTGATCGAGGCTGGAGAGGAACTCCTCTGGCGGGCAAAACAAACACAACAGCAGTGACTAGCTAGCTAGGCAATCTGGCCAACAGACACAATGACGTAGGGGCATGGTGGGCAACAATGGGAAATGACTCCAGCAATGAAAAGCCAGTGCAATTCTCAGCTGCTCGGCCATGTCATGAAGAAAAAAGGTGACCGGCTCTTTCTCCAGAGTAAGGCTGCAGCGAGAATACTGCACGCTCTCTGGGATAGATGTTCAACATCTTTCACAATGGGACCAGTTTCTCTCCTTAGACTCCCTCCCTGGTATTCCTCTTCTCTCCAGCTGGGGACTCGCGTTCACACAGCAGTTTGGGGACACTGGTAAAGTGATCACCAGGGATCCTGGTTTTCCCCGATTAAAAAAAAAAATCCCCAATTCTGGGGTTAGAAAAAGTTACCCAAAATCCACATTTTTCCAGGATTAAAATGAAACACCACTAATGTAAAGATCTATATCTATCTATCTATCTATCTATCTATCTATCTATCTATCTATCTATCTGTCTATCTATCTATCTAGATAGACAGATAGATAGATAAATCTATAGATAGATAGATCTACAGATAGATAAATCTATCTATATAGATAGATAAATAGATAGATAGATAGATATCTATAGATAGATATAGCTATAGATATAGATCGATAGATATCTATCTATAGCTATATCTATCTATATCTATAGCTCTATAGATCTATCTATATGGTGGTGTTTCAATCCCACAAAAATGTACCCAGAACCATACACTGAGGAAATGAGAATGTATTTAGCAAATGAAAATATAGACTGCAGAGCAATATAGAGAGACTCTGTTGCTGTAAAGATAATTATTTATATTATAGCGGTATCATCAACCACTAACGCTCCAATGGATAGGCATGGTTCAGACCCATGGTAGGAAAGTTCCTGCAGTAAAAACCTTACAAGAAAAATAAAGGTGGTAAATCAGAGTCCAAGAACACACAGCAGGCCCAAACCAAGACCGGAAGCCAGGTCCATGATTAAATTGGCGGGTCCGCTAACCACTAGGCCATCTTGCCTTTTCAACTTGCCCGCTCTCATTGCTTTTTGACACATCCGTTTGTCCTACCACGCTGTCTATGGACACTTCAGTCCCTGAGTCAGCCTCGCACCACGGAGCAAATATGATTTGACAAGGATGCAGTCCGCAATGTATGCCTGTGCTTGCATAGTAACATAACACCTTTCCCTGTCAAAGAAATTGGCTCTTTGCAGTGTCTAGAAACATGTCTCGAACGACCAGCAAACTGTCACAAGAACTGCCAGAGCAAGCCTGTCTAGATCTGTCTCTGACAGTGGCTGCATCCAGATGCTTCGGAGGAAGGTACAATGAGTCCTTTGGCAGTTTATGGGGTAACCTGCATTTGGCAGCTCCTGGGTAACCTTCCTCCAGGGAACTCTCCACCTAACTCCCCACAGTTTGGCGTGGGTCTATGCTGAGAAGCAGGAATGATTCATGGTGTGGAATGGACGTCTCTACCCTGCCCTCAAACTGGAAGGGACTTGCTGTACTTTCTGCATCTTTTTCTTTTTTTACCATTGTTTTCTAAGCAAACAGGGAGAGGTCGGGCTGCCTTGCAGTGGCTGCATTTTGCCTGACTCCACGCCACCCATCTTCAAAGCCTTCCTAGCCATCATAAATTTGGACTCCAAATCGCACTCTCACCACATGCCCGGCTCTGGAAAGTTTGCTTTCCTTCTAGTGTGTTTTCCAGTGTGGGATCTGACCGTGGTTTCCTCGGCCACCGCTAATGGGTGGGTCCTTCCCACTGCCTGGGTTTAGGGGTTAGCTCCTGACCTTCCAAGCCATAAACACCTCTGGCACCTATCTTTGGCCTGACCAACCAGAAGTAATGATTTTTTTTTTTTTTTATTCCCCATGCTTCGGCTTCCTCCGCACCATCCCACATCGTGTGTAATGAAGCCGGGCAAACGAACACAGCTATTTCCACTTAAGTCATGACTTCAGGCCTGGAAAAACTTGCTACTATTGGAAGCATTTTCTTTTTCTTTCTCTCCTCCAGTCCACCACCTGGACATACACAACAGTAGCTAGGAATAGAGGCTGTGCCAGTGGGGAACCAGGGGTTGGGCTCTCTGATAATGACTTTCTGTTCATCATGGCATAGCCAGGAAGGCTGGTAGAGGAGGTAGGAAATGAGCCTGGATGGGAGAAACTTGGGTTCAGGTCCCTGCAGGGCCATCAATGCCCTGAGACACTGGGTAAGTCACACAGGGTAGATCTATGCTACTTCCGTGATGCTGGTCTGAAGTCCTTGCCTGTTGATGCAACCCCAACCTGGATTTGCAGCAGTGCTGTCAGAGATCACAGGATCATAGGCAAGTGGGACTGGAAAGGACCCTTTGAGGTCATCTGGTCCAGCCTCCTGCTCATGATGTGCCTAAGAAAGCTAGAATCTCTGTGGGTTTGCCTGTGCAGCAAAATGAAGGTGTGATTCCCAACACAGGCAGCTGTTTCTTCACCCCGCACTCCTTCCTCGTTGCCTCTTGAATCAAGGATCTGGTTAGCAAATGAGAAGGAAGCTGTAGCTTCCCCTGACCTCGTTACCTGAAAAGAGGTGAACCCTGGCAACAGCCCATTCACTCATTAAAATCACCTCTGGTCCCCAAAGGCTCTAGGACTAAATTAGGACAACCTAATGCACAGCATTGGCATGGCCAGATCTGACGTCCCTTCCTACTGCTCCCTCCTCCTCCTGAACTGCTGTTCCTCTCCATGGCATCGCCTCCTTCTCATTCCTACCATATCATTCCCACTTGATTATTGCAGGCCCTTGATCTCCAGGCATCATGCCTCCCACCTCATCCACCTCTACTCAACCATAAGCCATCTAAGTTAACCAACTTTATGGCCGTGCTCCTCCTTTGTCACCTTGTTGCTTCTCACGGCAGGTTCTTAAACCTCATTTTTATCTTCAAGACTCCCCAGAACTTAGGGCCCTCCTACCAGCTGGCAACTAGAATAAACTGAGTTAAAATCATCAACGCTGGGGCCAGTGCCCAAGGGGTTGGTCATAAATACATTTACTCAACAGAAACGGTCATCAACTTTTCAAGTCTGGAGACTTGGGTCCTAATCCTGACTTGAGTCAAATGTGCAAGGGTGTTTGGCAGCCTCAGTGTATTTCCTGCTTCTGCATATCACCGAACAACTCCAGAGTTTGGCAGAATAGACTAAGACGGCCTTTACTTAGCAGAAGCCCAAGGCTAGAATAGTAAAGGTACATTGCGTCAGGACCCAAGTGCATCGAATGACCGGCAAAGCGACCCAAGACTGGATTGAGATGAACTAGCAAATTGAGCGGGGCTAAGAATTGGAGGGGGTGCTGCAGGTTAACACTGCGGTGGTTTGGCATGGAGGAGTTGTCATTCAGATGTATTTGGTGCGGCGAACAAGGCGATGCAGATGGAGGGAAGTTGAACTGACTGCTGCGGGAAGCCCAGTACATTAAAAACAGGAATTGCCAGAGTCTTTGGCGAAGAGCACCAAAACCCAGGCTTGTTTCAGATGAAGTTTGTCTTCTGCCTTTACAAAGCTGTGAACTGTGCCGCATCTGCAATTATTCTGTCTCCGGTCACCTCTGTTTATACCAGCATATGCGGCAATGGGACAGCTCTACACATTTGGCACTGATAAAGCATTGCAACCCCAGTGTGTTTTGTGGCTTTTCATTTTGTCTTTGTTCAGCCTCACTCGGCATTAACTGCCGGCGGATAACTTCAGATGTATGCAGGGGGCCTTAATACATCATGGAGTGTAGCCCTACTGCAATTAGCTGCACAGCCTCAACTGCACACAGTGTCTCACAGTCAATCCAGCATCTGGACAAACACAGTTAAACACACATGCTCAACACGTATGCTGGCACGCACAAAAAGCATCCAGTCCATATATCCATAGCCAGAGGCAAACACATACGCACAGATGGACATTCACTGCCAGGTAGCATGTGCACGTGTTCATGGAAAGGGGACATACACACATGCAAGCACCCACACTTATCCGCACACCCACAGAAAACACCCCCGCAAGCGCTGAAATGGAGGCCTGCAACCGTGCATACACAGATGCTCGCAAGCACGTGTCCACCTGAACGTCTTCGTTTTTGGAAGGCTCTTCGCTATAAAGTTTGTCTTCACATTAGGATGCTTCATTCATCTGAAATGCAATGGCAGCTCTCTCTCTATTACTATCTGGCCCAAAGACCCTTTTTGCTTTCAAGGAGGCAAGCAGCCCAGCTCTCTAGCTATCATTTGATACAGCTCCTGGCTACAAGGACCTGAAAATCCCAGACCAAAATTATTTCTTTTTCATTGGTGGAAGGGTATTCCTTTGCCGCAGACACAGCTGGGACGGCACCAGGGGCTCCACTACTGCCGGTCAAGCAGGGTGGAGTGCAGTGGTCAGCATAACAGGACTCGCACAGGAGGTTCCCCATGCGCACACCAGCATTGGGAACTATCTACTGAGACACGACGGTCCAGCCCACTTTCCCCTTCCCCATGGCAAACCCCTACCTTGTGACTGGAACGTGTAACCAGGAAAGTTGCACATGGCCGTGGTGAAGATGACAGTCCACGTCAGGAGCCTCCAAGCTATTGCCATAGTTTGCGATGCTTGTCTCAGTGCAGGGAGTATTGTACCAGCCTAAAGAGCTCTGTCCCAACATGTCTCTCTTTGGGCCACTGCTTATGTAGAGACAGGAGTCCTCAGTTGCTTCGCAGACATCCTCAGCCACTCCGTGCTCTCCCCAAAGCAGCGAGGCTGATAGAGTCGTTATATTGTACTGTACCCAGGCTGGCGTAATGGCTTCAGCGTGTGCTAATTAGCATCAAAGCCTCTCGGCGGCATTGCCCCTGTAGAAGAGAGGATGAGGAGGGGGAGAACAAGGACTGGAGAAAAGGGGAGGGGGGGAAGAGTAAAAGAAAAAAAAAGCTAAAGAAAGTAGACTGAGAAAGAAGGGAAAAGTGAGAGAGAGGGAGTGTGAAAAAGAAGGCAAGTGGGGAAAAGCGGGCAAATGAAATCAAACAAGTCAATTCACAGCTTTTTCAAGCCACATTATTCTAGTGCCCTGATAAGCCTGCCAGGGACCTGACTCTCTGTCACCTGCATCTTGCGCCATCATTTACACCCGTTCAGGTTTGGTAACGCTTTAGTTCCCGCATACACACATTGGCTTAAATTCTCAGTGCAAAGGGGCCTCCGAGGTCTGCTAATGTGTTGTACACTGCTAAAGGGGTGTAAAGGGGCCTTAGGGGAAATGGGAAGATGTTGGCCAGTGATGGACACCATCAAGAGCTACCTGATCTCCTAAAACTGAACCATAAACCTAGACTGCTGTCCCTGCTGAACCATTTTAGGAGACTTCAGGACTACGATTGGGAAGCTCTCCCTTAAAAAATTCCCTCTGCAAAATGTTGGAGGAGCTGGCACCAGAGCAGAGGTATTGAGAGATGAAAAAGGAAGAGCAGAAAAGGCAGCAAGAGTGGCATGGAGGCCTGCGGTATAGTGGAAGTCTCCCACAAAAGTCTCCCCTCCCAGTGCCACGTGTTTCCTGCCTGCAGGGGAATTGTATCTGTCTATGGGCAGTTGGAGCCAAGAACAAATCTACTGCTATGATGTTCATTGGACTATGTTAGGTTCCCAAACTGGGCTGCACATTTTGGCATGCTCTCCCAAGTGGTAGCACCACTTGCCTCCATTAAGCCATCATTAGGTACCAGGCATTTCAATGTATAACTGAGACATCATCATCATTGGTGTTACAACAAAAAATAGATGCAATAAATAAATGGTATTGGGTAGAAAACCCAGCTTTTTAACAGATCCCACCATCCCACCTTCTGACCCCTTTGCTCAGCATCTTGGCTAGAGTTACCCAAAGAATTCAAATCAAAGCAGTCACTGAATTTTGCCCTTCGCTCTACAGATGATGAGATTCTTGATTGCATTTGTTATTCAAAATGATTAGTGAATTGCTTCAGTGAAAGCTGTCCGGCTTGCAGTTCACTTTTGGCCAGTCTATGGCAATTAGAAACAATTTTCATAGTGTTAGATAGCTGCAAAAGTCACGTGATTTTGTTTCTGTTCACCAGTTGGGCAACTTCTACAAATATCCAATGCATCCTATGTTTAACTTATGGATACAGAATCTCAAAGTCATTTCCTGCCAGTATTGGAGATAAAAATACCCCATTTGTGGATATCCTCATGCACAAATAACCAAGTGCAAATTGGAAATGCAAGCACAGAAAAGGTGACAGGCACAAACTGAACCTTGATTTCAAGTCTGAACAGTCAGCGACATTGTTTCACAGGATTTGCTCAGGCCCGGTACTGCCCATTTCTGCTTCCAGTCCTGGAGGGAAAGTGTGGAGGGGGCATTTTTGAACCTCAGGATAAGATCTACTTGACGTGTGTGTGTGTGTGTGTGTGTGTGTTTTGGCTCAAGGATTGAGAATGGAAGTGGTTTCTACGTTATCCGGAGCGATCCAACTCAACTTATCCTGCTGAAGAAATGTGTTGAATAATGAAGCATTTTGAATCATTAAATCATTGCCTTGTCCAGATTTCATAGATTCGATTCCTCTTGTGTCTATCTCGTAAAGGAGGGCTGTGTAGTCTAGTGGCTAGACTTCAGGGCAGGCCTCCTGAGTTCTCCCCAGCTCTGTCTTTGACCTCTGACTCATCCATAGTCCCTCTGAGCATCAAGTTCCCCATCTGTGAACTGTAGCTAATCCTTGTATGGTGGCAGCACCTAGGATCTCCAGTTTGGGAGCAGGGCCCCCCAGTGCTGGGCACTGTAGCAAGAACAAAAAGATGCCCCAAGGAGCATACAATCAGTTCCCTTCCTCACACTGGGGCTAGCTGTCTTAACTGTTCCCTTAGATATCTGAGCACGTTTACACCGTGTGATCTGCTGCTCGTTTGCACCCAGATCATAATGGAAAATCTGCCCCAAGGGCCTTTCAAGATCCTGCAGCAGGAACACGATGCTGCTTTGGGGATGTTACTTGGAGGACTTTAAAAACCACAGACAGGGCATGAAACCACTTTAGCAAAAGGTTGCAGACACTGGGCTACATGGAAGAACACAGAGAAGAGTCCAGCAAGACTTTGCAAGCTAGTGGGAGGACAGCAGATGACAGTCAAAGTGAACAACTTTCAGCTTACAGCAAATTGCCAATTCTGCAGCAAGCCAAAGGACCCTGAACAACTATATTTGTACCTGTGCTTATAAGCTCTGTGGGTTAAATTTGCTTTATGGACCTAGGTTTAAGGAGCTAAAACCAAGGTTAAAGTCTCTTTCTGGGCACCCCTACCATCCAAGAATTTAAATAGCATGACCTTCTATTTAGTCTCATAACAACGTTTCCTTGAAGCATTGAAAAGTCAGGAAACAAAGCAATACAAATAAACGTAGCACTGCATTACATCAAATACTAATTGGACAGCTGGAGGGATTAACTGTACTGCATACTCAAGAACGCTAGAGGGAGCCCGGAGAAGAAATCTGGAATGAAAAATGAGACAGCAAGGTCATTTGGGAGTTTCTTGGGGACTTCCATAATGGTCTGCATCACCAAAGCCTGGCTCGGTAACCACAAGCCCTATCATGGCTGATGCTGTCCTTTCATGCTACAATGCCTGTTGCCATCTAAGAAAGAGAAAACCCAAGGTTAGGGTGGCTGTGTTAGTCCCAACCTTCTTCCATGCAAGAGGCTTCCTTTAGAGCAATGAATGTCCCAGGAGTTCTGCAAACCCAACGTCCTCATCCACGTCCTTCGAATTCACAGACTTCCAAAAATTAAGGATTTCCCAGTAGAACTGAAAGTGAGAAATAGTCTCTAGGGTGGCAGTGGAGTTATTATGGGTCACTGCTCTCTATGGGTCACAGTTCTTAGGGGTCACAAAGATTTCAATGCATGGACCAACAGCTCTGCAGAGAAACCAGCACGGAGCTCCGTCTCATTCCTCTCCTCCTTGGACTTTCCCCTGGTAGCCTCTAGTCCTGTCTACTTAGCCTGTCACACTTATGACTTTATCTTCAGCCTAGATTTGGACACAGGCATTGTTATGTAGCTCATGAGTGCCCTGGCCTGATTGTCAGCTCATCCAGGGTAAAGTGAGGTATTGCCCCCTCCAGTCAAAATAGTCCGACCATGAAGACTCAGCCAACTTGCAAGTCTTTTAAAAAGAACTCAATACTCAAAGAAATGACCAAGGCATGGAAACCCAGTCAGGTATTATAATACTGCATACTTCCCACTGCCATTGACTCCTTAGCAATATTCCCCCTTCTGTTTCAGCTTGCCCCATAGATGCCCATGCCTTTAGAGGGCCATGGTGTTAGAGGACCTTTAGAGGATGAAGCTGGAAGGTCAGTAACAGAGCATGAACGGCCGTGCACAAAAGCATAAGGAGGTTTTTTTCTTGAGTCAAGCAATTCCAAGATGGCCTATCAAGGATGAAAACACTGATGCACATGCATAAAACCTATAGTTTCATTTCTTTCTCTGTAGGTTTCCGGATGTTTACATAATGTGAAGCACTGGAAGAGCCACAAGAGCTAGAAGCTACTGCGTGCAGTCCTATCCCATACCCATTTTGGCTGGTGAAGAACAGCCAGGAAATCTTGGGCTCTCCAGTTGCAGAAATGTTATAATTTATGTTTCTTTGGAAGAATGTAGATGTCTTCGCTCTCAAGAATCCACAGACTTCAGGCAGTAATTATGAAACCAGCACTTGACATAAACTTGGCCAATCATCCAACATGGCTAACTACTGCCTGGTGTCTTCACTTCCCATTTCTAAATGAGGTGAATGACAAGCTAACAAAGGGCTAATTCCAACAACACCTGCACTGCATCAACACTCTGTACCCCTTCAAATATTAGGCCAGGATACAGTTGAGACATGGCCTTAGTCATTTGGATAATGCTCTTGAGGAGATGACATATTCATGGCTCCAGTGCCCCCTCCCAGAACAAACCCAGAGGGCTGCAATATTAGGTGGACATAGAGCTAGGCTAAGGTGGACATAGAGCTAGGACCAGCGTCCAAAATTAAAGATAATAAAAAGTCCTTTTTCAAATATATAGGGAGGATGAAGAAAGCACCGGGAAATGTGGGGCCCCTGCAAGATCCTATGGGCAATCTGGTGGTTGCGCCAGAGGAGAAAGCAGACCTCTTTAACCAATTCTTCACCTCCGTTTTCTTGTGCAGGGACTGGGACTTCCCCCACCGTGATGCAAGACGGACTCAAGGGAAATGCCTCCAGACCTCAGGTTGGGGAGGACCAGGTTAGAGAGCTTCTGGAGGGGCTGGACGTGTTCAAATCAGCGGGTCCAGATGCTCTCCACCCCAGGGTGTTGAGGGAGCTAGCAGGGGTTATTGCAGGGCCCTTGGCACGGCTTTACGAGTGCTCATGGTGCTTGGGCCAGGTGCCAGATGATTGGAAGATAGCTAACGTGGTCCCCATCTTTAAAAAAGGGAGGAGGGAGGATCCAGGCAACTATAGGCCCTTCAGT
>NW_017729018.1:7527655-7528333 GCF_001723915.1 Gavialis gangeticus | reverse complement strand
TGAGCCCAGTTTTTCTCCTGCCCAGGCAGGGGGTCGGACTTGAAGATCTACAAGGTCCTTCCGACCCGACTTCTATGATTCTATGACTCAATGGCCATCCTCATTCCTGCCTCTTGGGCTTCATTGAAGGAGTCCCCACAAAGCTTTATCTTCTCACACATCCTATTCACCATCCATTTAAAAATACTAGAGGAAACCACGAGAAACCCTAGATCCAAATTCCAGTATTATGCAGATAGCACACAGCTGTCCATACCCTTCCTTAAATCACGTCACACTCAGTTCACAACTATCCCAGTGCCATAGTGAAATAAATGTCTGGCTGAAGAACGACTGGTTGAACTTCAGCCTGCTGTCATGAAGAACAGAGAAAGATGGGGGGACCCGTGAAGGACTATTCCCATCCTACCAGATGGCGGTGTGGGTATGATGATGTGGGGGTTAGTCATGGGGGACGACAAGGCAATGACATAGCAGTTGGCATCCCGCCTATACTGCTTCATTGCAATTTGACCTCTAGGGGCATGTGTAGACAAAACAGGGGCCCTAAATTGAAGCGGTGGGTTTTTAAAAACACCGCTTCAATTTAGGGCGAAGTAAACCCCCATGTCGTGTACACCTGTGTCTTACCTGCCTCTCTGGTGGCGGGTAGGGGAGGGAGAGCTGCCAGCAGGTGGA
>NW_017729018.1:7515719-7526708 GCF_001723915.1 Gavialis gangeticus | reverse complement strand
AGTCCCCACAAAGCTTTATCTTCTCACACATCCTATTCACCATCCATTTAAAAATACTAGAGGAAACCACGAGAAACCCTAGATCCAAATTCCAGTATTATGCAGATAGCACACAGCTGTCCATACCCTTCCTTAAATCACGTCACACTCAGTTCACAACTATCCCAGTGCCATAGTGAAATAAATGTCTGGCTGAAGAACGACTGGTTGAACTTCAGCCTGCTGTCATGAAGAACAGAGAAAGATGGGGGGACCCGTGAAGGACTATTCCCATCCTACCAGATGGCGGTGTGGGTATGATGATGTGGGGGTTAGTCATGGGGGACGACAAGGCAATGACATAGCAGTTGGCATCCCGCCTATACTGCTTCATTGCAATTTGACCTCTAGGGGCATGTGTAGACAAAACAGGGGCCCTAAATTGAAGCGGTGGGTTTTTAAAAACACCGCTTCAATTTAGGGCGAAGTAAACCCCCATGTCGTGTACACCTGTGTCTTACCTGCCTCTCTGGTGGCGGGTAGGGGAGGGAGAGCTGCCAGCAGGTGGAGTGGTCCCTGGGCTGTGGCGGGGGCTGGTGCTTCCCTCCAAGGCAGCAGCAGCACCCCCCCCGGCAGCACCCATCCACAGGCACCCAAGTCAGGGGGTCCCAGGGGACCCCGCAGCCACGGAGGGAAGGACCAGGCCCCTGCACAGCTCATGCAGGCAGGCAGGGTCCAGGGGGGAAAAAAAAAAGATCAGGCTTGCCAATTTTTTAATTTTTCTTTGGTGGAGCCTGCCTTCCCGGGCTGCTGCCAGGCTGCCTGCATGGGCTGCCTGCACAGTCCCTGAGCCACACGGAGCCTGGTGCTTCACTCCACAGTGATAAGGCAGCAAACTAAAACTTCTCGGAGGTGTTTTAGTTTGCTGAGCCCCAAAGTCATTTAAGGCGCATTACAACGCCGCGTGTGCTAAAGCGGCTGGAATTAACATGCGATACACCGCCGTCGCATGCAAACGCATTGAACCCGCTTTAAGTGCAAAAGCATTGAACCCGCTTTAAAGCGTCGCACACGCATGCCCCTCATTTTACCTGGATGTTGTGGTCTGCACGCAATACATTTAAGATCGCTGCAAAAGCGGAGGGCCTGTGCCTCCCCGTTGCATTTACGGTGGTGTGAAGGAAACTGCAAAAGGGAAACAGAAGCCCAGCAAGGAGCGACTCTCTTCTAAGTCAGCATTTTTCAGCGTCTGTTAAGCTTAGAGATTCCAGCTCTTAAACTCTGTCACACTTCCAAGGTTTCTGGACAGAAAGCCTCTCAGTTGAAGTACATTTTCCCCTGAGCTTTACCCTTCTAATTTGTCTTGTTTTTCTTGTTGAACGAGCTTCCTCAAAGCTATTAGGATTTCCTGTCGCTCTTCTGTATCTCCAGGCCCCTGAACTGCAGTGGTCCTGACTTATGACCTCCCTCGCATCCCCCTCCCCTTCTCCCCAGTGGGCAAAATCCACATTTTGTCAGTGGATCCCTGATAGCCAAAGGGAAAATCTGTGCAGGTTTTCAGGGCCGGGAGAGTCCCTCCATCCCTTGGCTGTAAGGGGAGGTAGGTATGTTTTCAACACCACATGTTGGGAATTAGGGCTGTGAAATTCTTGTGAAGTAAAGTGGGGGAAGGGCCGAGTGGTGCAAAGACATCCTTTTCCCAACAGCACTCAACTTCCCAGACCCCTGCGAGCCTTTATCATGTGAAGGAAGGACCCAAAGCAAGGACGAAAAGGAGCAGAGGAGGAGAGAAGCTGGAAGACGAAGGGCTTCTCAGTTCCTTTAACATGTATAAAGTTTTCCATAACCTCAGTTTGCAGGTTTTGCTTTCAGGATGGCAATAATTCACAGGCACAACGTATGCAAGCACCCTGAATTTGTGCATGGGGGGGCATGGGTGTTCGTCTGAATCTCACGAGGTGGCCCATGTCCATCCGCGGTGAGGGCCAGGGTACAGCGTGACCTCTCGCAGTCTCGTGCCTGCCTCACTTGGGCCGGTTCCGATTTGCTTCTTTCCGAGGAATTCATTGTACTTGGCAGGCGCTGCCGGAGAGCTGCTAACACTCCCTGCTGCGTGTGCCAAGGTGGCTTTTGCTGTGTGAACTTTTGGGTTGAGGAGCGAGGACAAGGAGGCTATTTGGATCCCCTGCTCCGCTGCAACAACAAAGGCAACAGCCACCCCAGAAACCCAGGCTCGAGAGAGGGGTGAGCTTGACTCCACGGCTGGATTCAAGCTGGCTTTTCCCAACACTGAAAACATGGAGGAGTTTAGCGGGGTTTGTAAAAGTCAAGTTGGAATTTCAGAGTTGAGAGGAAAGAGAAAGAAAGAAAGAAAGAAAACAGATGACAACTGTTACTAATTTCAACATCGGGGCTGCAGACAGAATTCCCTGAAAGCTTGGCTTTTTGGCTCGGGAGGCAGCTGTATGGGAAGGTAATAGGAAGCAGATGGACTCTGATTTGGCCCCTGAGAAAGGTTCAAGGTGCCTCCTAGTGCAGAGGGGAGAAACTTAAATGCTTCTAAAGATGCAGCAGTTGGCCGGGTCCAGGTTCCTCATCCAACTTTTGCAAAGTAGGAGCTCAGGTGTCCCTTTCCCTTTTTGAAAGCGAAGTAAATACAAACAGCCTTTTCGCTTTCCAGCATTCCCCAGCGGGAGGAAATACTTGCAATCCCCCTCCCTCCAATCCCCACCCCGCCCCCTATGGCTAAGCTCATCTTTCATGATGCGCATCGTGCAGCGTCAGCTGTGGAAAGCAATGAGGACGGAAAGCTCTGGCCGTACGGTTTCCAACGAGAAGACGATTCCTGTGTTGCTCGATTGCCTAGAATCAATGAATGAACGAGAAGACCTGACCTCTGTCAACGTCTCCTCGATGCAACAATGATGGTTATCCTAATCAGGACAGGAGCACAGCGCAGAGGAGAAGGATGGCCTGGTGGTTTAGAGGTGCCGGCAAGACCTCACGTCACAACCTGCTCCCTCGCACACATCCTGTGTTAAGAACCCCCGAGGCATATAACTCCAATTAGACACCCAGCTCCTACTGACATCACATACCAAATCCGATGCCTAAATTGGGATTCAAAGTGTCTCACTATGTATCTTGAATTCCTCGTTATGTAGCCTCACCCCTGAGCACCTGCTCGAGGAAGCTGGGCAGTGTGGTCTGCATGCCAAGGAGCATATGTGAGAGCTAATGACCTGGCACATGCCCAGCATTGCTTTAATGCAACTCAGGCGCAGCTGTTTCTGGATGCAGCGTGCACTGAAGGAGCATGCCATGCTTTACCGGCACTCCTCCGCACAGTCTGAAGGCGGTATAGGCAGCCCTCCAGGAGACCAGATCACTCCCTGCTCTCTTCTAACAGTGTTGTAGGGTGTTTAATGTCACCAGGTATGGACCAGAAGGAGCCTCATCAGAACGGGGGGATGCGAGCTGAGGACTGGGGAGCACAGCACCTGAGGGCCCTTCCCTGTTCCACGACTGCCTGCCTTGGGGGTCTTGGGAACAACCACCTAACTTCTCTGTGCCTCACTTCCCTGCTCCATAAAACTAGGGTCATTTCATTTCTCCGGTCCTGCTCTGCAAAACCCTTTGATGGCAGGTGCTACGGAAGAGGAAACCCTTGTTATTACTGAAGAGAGAAGCTCTAGGAGGGACGCACGTCCAGTGGCATCCCCTCAGCTGTGGAGCACAAGGGCTGAAGCCATCTCCATACCATACAAGTTGACCTCCTAAGCCAGGAGATGACTACAGACATCCACATGAAGCTCCTGCCCTGACTTCGATGGAAATGATGGCCCTGGCACTTCTTTTTCTTTAAGGAGTGAA
The DNA here is from genome assembly GCF_001723915.1 of Gavialis gangeticus. Classification (NCBI taxonomy): domain Eukaryota; kingdom Metazoa; phylum Chordata; order Crocodylia; family Gavialidae; genus Gavialis; species Gavialis gangeticus. The sequence goes on along the minus strand of NW_017729018.1, from coordinate 7,522,856 downwards.
ATCTGAGCGTTCCCATGCAGGTCCCCTCTCAGACAGGACTTATGCAATGTTTTGGAGCGGTTCCACGTGATCCAGACTTCCTGGCCTCAAGCCACCACTCTCCTCACTGGCTCGAACATATTACAACACAGCAGATTATTTAAAAAAAAAAAGAGCAAGCAGTCACTGAAAGAATGTGTATGCTATCTGCACACATACGTGCTCTCACTATGTATGGGCATATGTACGTACCACACACACGTGTACCATCTATGCATTTACATGTGTGACATGCCCATACATGTGTTATGTATATGTGTGCGCGCACACATGCATACATGTGCGTTTGTGCCATTCACATATGCTTGGGCACATAACACCTATGGATATGTGCACACATTCTGCACACGTGTCCTCTGTGCATCCGTATGCGTGTCACCACATTCATATGTGTAATCTATTTATGTATGAAGACATGTAAACCCATTTCTCTGTGTGGATTCTAGCTACACATGTTTGCACATCTGCCCTTTCCAGCTTTGCCTGGCACTAGGTATGTCTTCCACCCATTGACATGGATCTTCTCTCAACCTCTTTACATGACTGCCATCTGCTCTGAGTGTGTGTACAGAATGAGCCCTGGCCCTGAGCTCTTTCAAGGTCTGGCCTTAAATTGTGTGTAAAAAAAGTACACAAGTGGCCATGGGTATATGATATGTATTTAACACTGATATGCTTTTTGTTTCTGTCTGTGAAAATCTTTGTCCTCTGTATGGCCTGCAATGGATGCATCTGAGAAACCACGGGGCAGACTGAACGTGAATGCAAGAGGAGTGTATGTGTGTGTTTAGTACAGGGATCTTCAGTGCACAACCATAAAACACAACCAATCCTGTTTCCAGGGGATCCAGAGCCCAGGACACCTGCTAGGCAACCTTGTTCAGTGCTGCCCAATCATTTTCCACCCTGGCCTCCCACACGAGCCCTGCAACCCTCCCTTCCTAAACTGGACCATTTATTGCTTTCCAGTTAGCAGCTGCGAGGGCCTGCAGCCCCTGCCCCGCAGTCCCCAGACACATAAGCTGCGCTGTGTGCAATCATGAATGGCCCCACTATGCTCCACTCCGTTTATGGGTTTGGTGTAGTCAGGAAATATGGAATAGCCACCTTTGCGGGTGTCAGTGAAGACCGTTCCCCTCCCACTCCTCCTACTGCCCTCTCACCCTCGTAGGCAGCCTTGCTGTGCTTTGCTTATTGTACCAAGGTCCACTTGTGGTGCTGCCTGCACAAGTGAGCACAAAGCTCTGCCCTATCTAGAAAGACAGGCATGGGTGGCTTCATCCTCTACTGCCTTCTGCCTTGTGCAGCCTTTTACCCCTCTACAAACGATGCTAGCGTAGTAACCCCTTGCCCAACATCTAGGAGCATTGATTATCAGGTGTGCAGACCTGTGGGCGCACATACAGCATGTGTCATTACTGGTGTCACTTCGATCGGCTTTGTCGCCCTGTGTCCAGTGGTAGGAGGTGACCAACTGCCCTGGTGTGGAGAGATGCAGCAATAGATGCTATTATTGCACCACATGAGTGAGTGATTGGGAGCTGGTTACAGCCTGTTGGGATTGAATAAACAGCTAATCTCGGATAAAAGTGGCCGACACCAGTGTACCTTATGCCGGGGTGTTTTTTCTCCTGATCTTTCCCGGGTAACATCCCAGTGTCTGTGAAACATGCCGTGGGATGTGCAGTGACCAGGTGTGGTCATATTAACTCAGGTGTAGACTACAAGCGCACTTCTGGAGGCACTGTCAAGATGCTCAGGAAGGCTAGATGTTGTTTTATGAATCTGAATGAGATGTACATTTAACTATAATGATGACCGGACTAATGCAACAATATCTTTTGACTATTTTTGGTCTCGCGTGGTGTCAGTTTTGTCAACTTTATATATAATCTAGCAAAGTCGTGCACTGTCCAATAGTTCTACTTGCATAGTGCCAGCCCCCTGCCATATTACTAAAGCATCTGGTCTCTTTTTAAATGGAGAAAAACATGTTGTGTCGTCTCATCTGCAGCCTCCTTTTCATAATCCTAGATCCACCCCATGCCGCGGTGCCACACGTAGAGAAATGCTGCAGCAAGTTTGGGTTTTAAAAATGCCGGAGTAGAAGCCTGAAGTGAGTGCTAGCAAAGGGGCCAAGATCAATCCTGTCTAGGATGGGTCTCCAGGGCAAGTTGTTACCGCCCAGTAGTACTGGCGGTGGTGCGGGAGGACACTGGAAAGGAATGCAGGGACTGAGCGGTGGTTCCTATTTAATGCCTCTTTTCCCCTCCCATCTTCCTCTCTGGGGCAGGGCGGTTTTTCACCATGTCACCTGGCCTCAATGATGGGGGCTGGACCCAATGATCTGCAAAGTCCCTTCCAGCCCCTAACAATCTGTGAATAACGATCTATGAAAAACCTCCACCGCGTCCCTGGTGTTTCTGGCAAGTCTCGCTCCTGAGTGCACCCGACCCACCCACTCCTGTCCACATATGCCAAATCCACAATGCAGCAGTGCTGCTGCTCCTGGGGACGGTCCCTGCAGCCACTCTCAGGGTCACTAGAGACAGTGACGGAGGGGCACCCTGGAGCTACTTTGCCACCTCATCTGTGGTGTGTCACCCCTGACAAGAATGAGTGGACAAGGTGTGCTTGAAAGTGGGTCCCCCTGGCAGCACCAGGAGCATAACCAGCACCCAGAATGTCTCTAACCTCATTAGGGCCTCTGGGCACTACAGTAATATATGTTCTCTACCAGTATTTTATCTTCCCAGTCCCAACCCAGCACTGGTCCCTCATGCTGCCTCATCCTAGGAATGGGCAGTGCAATGTCACATTGCTATCTAGTACTGTGCTGTCACGTCACCGTATCACCCTATGGACCTGGGACTGTGCGGTCACAGTTCAGACAATGGGACTGAATCCATTTTAAAGGTCCCCAAGAGCGCGCAGTCTATGTCGACACAGGCAACCCAGCTGAAACACAGGATGGGTCAGCCCTGAAGCCCAGCTGAGAGATCCCGTCTGAAAGCCTTCGTGGGAGAAGTGCAGAAGACAGAGAGGGGTGAGAGGGACAGACGGTCAGGAAGGAGCATCCATTCTCTGCAGCACGTTCCCTCCAATGCCCTGCAAACTGCTGAGCAAAAATACAGCCCAGAGGTGAAGCTGGCCAAGCAGCACTAGCTCTCCGCTGCAGCTCCTTCTCCCCTTGGGTAGGGGGCTGGGGTAAGGCAGGGGAAAATCAATCACAACACAGTCCCTAAGGAAGAGCTCTGCCCGGGGGGGAGATGGGCCTCAGGAGTGCCGCAGAGGGCCTGGCTCCCTTACAAAAGCTCTGGGGGTTTTATTGTTGGTCTCAAATCTATGGAAGTGAAGATCCAGATCATTTACACATCGTGTCCCCTGCTCCTCTTGGCCTGGCCTCCAAATCCTGCACCCCGAAGGCAGCATGGGGATTGCTCCAGCCCATCTAACTTGCCAAAAAAGTGGGGGTCCTACTTTTCCTTCCTGCAGGCTTTCCCCCAGAAGGAAGCAAGCGGCCCAGCTTGCTTAGATCTGATGGGATGTGGTGAAAGGGAGAAAAAAAAAGCTCCCTTGGCTTCCTAGCATGTGTGGGTTTCTAATGAGGAAGCTGCAGCTCAAAGGCCACAAAGTCACTGCCTCTGTCCAGCCACAGAGGAAGTGCCTCGGTTCATGGCTTCGAAATAAAGGGCTGTTTGCCCCAAAGTGGATTCAACCAATTATTTTTGCTGTGGTGTCAGCCAAAGCCACTTCTGGGTGAAATCCTGGCCCCATTGAAGTCAATGGCAAAACTCCCATGTGCTCGTCAGGCCAGCATTTCACTCGGTAAGTTCAGCTCAGGTTAGGACCAGTATTTGTGTAGGTTTTGCATCAAAAGGGTTTGGAGAAGCATTAGGAACAGAACTGAGTGGGTTGGTTTTTTTCCCTGTTAAAAATGAGTTAAAATAGAAGTGTTGGAAACCCAAATATAACAGCATTGGGTCGGGATGATGAACAGAAAATGAAAGTGGCCAGAAGCAGCGCTGCTGAGCACTTGGTTTTCACTAGCCAAGCTGGCTGAACCCCCAAAGAAAACAAAGAGCATCTCAGGGGCAGGCAGAGCGACGGGCTGACCTTCAGCAGGGGTCAGCTGATAAAGAGCTACTGGCTGCAAGTGGGTTATGCAAAGACGTGGCTTGGTACCAAAGTTGCTTTCTGACTTAATCTGAATGTTAATAGCGACTAATGTGAGCAATACCTCGACGGTGTCCTTTTATACATGGCTTAGCACTGAAAGCACCCTGGCGGGCTTCCATGTTTCTTGACTCCGCTGCAATCATTTCACGTCAGAGCGGCTCGGCTGACACATCCAAAGAGAGTTCCCTTCATTGCCAGCCCTCTCAACCTTGCCCAGAGTCTGGGGCTTGGGCTGGGTACCTTCTGGTTTGGGCCGCACGAGCCAAGTGGGGCTCCAACTTCACTTCCAACTCCAAATTGACCTTTCTCATCTGCCTTTCTGATATCACCTGGGCCCAAATAACCTCATCTGCCTTTGTCCTTAGACCAACACGGCTACAACAAACACCCTTGAGCCTTGGATACTTCCCCCCTCTGGATCATCTCCAGCCGTCAGTGGTGGCAAAGCATCCTATTCTGCTCTCATGCAGGACAGCAAGGATCACTAGGTCCTCTGCAGGACCGCTTAAAGGACACAGATTCCTAGTACGGGCTGCAGAAACTTGTGGAAGACAATAGCCCTCCCGCCCTGAATCTCTTTCTGTCTCTATAAAAATAGCTTGTTTGATGCATTCTGCTCCAAAATGGGATGCTTTTGCCATCAGTGTTCATCAGAGCGCTCCAAGGGATGACAAGGTCCAATGGTCACAAACTGCTGGAAGACTGTTTGAGGCTGGACATAAGGAAAAACTTCTTTACTGTCCGAGCACCCAAGGCCTGGGACAGACCCCCACCCCAGCGGTGGTGCAGGCACCTACTCTGGACTCTTTCAAGAAACATTTGGATGCTTATCCTGCTGGGATCCTTTGACCCCAGCTGATTTCCTGCCCCTGGGGCGGGGGGCTGGACTTGATCTTCCAAGGTCCCTTCCAGCCCTAACGTCTATGAAGTCTATGAAATGTCTCGTCCTTTTGAACTGGGAAAGGGATTGGCTCCCCTCAGATGATCCCAGCAGCAAAATCTGTATTACTGGACTTAATGGCAACTGAAAAAAAGGTGGATATATCTAGAGCCCCATTGGCAAGGATAGTCCATGTGCAAATATAAAGGCAGGAGATGTTGGAAATGAGTATATGTAAGAACAAGGGGAAGAAACAGCAAAAAAACCCCCAAACCTCTTTATGCTTGATAGATATTACTATAGAGAGTCTTCACAGAGACATCAATCATTCAGCGGAAATGGGGGGACTAGATTAGGCAAAGCCTAATGGGCCACAGGGAACAATCCTGTGTTGACTGGCAAAATGGCCTAGATTGCCTTTCCTAGCTTCTCCGCGGGAAACGAGACAGCAGGCCAGCAAGGGCTCCCGACGGAAAGACTCTTTCTGCTGCCGACACCTTACGGCGGATCCTGAGCTGTCACAAGCTAAACTCTGCTGAGAGACGCGGAGAGAAGTGGAGCGGAAACCCGGTCCGGTCGCTGTGGCGGGCTGCGGGAGGGAGTTTTCTCCCGTCGAAGCAGGCGGCGGTACAGACTGCAGTTAGGTGGGAGGGAAAACCACCCTCCCGCAAGGCTTACAACCACTTTTCTATTTGACCAAATCACTGCTGAGCAAAGCCTCCAAACAGTGACCCCGATTTGAAAATTTAAATCTTGCCGCATCCCCCTAGTTGGCGCCCAGGGAGCGAGGACCAGCCGGCCACAGGACTCAGACCAGCGCTACATTAAGCTGCTTTCTTGATTTTTATTGCCCACCCCACCTCGAATTTGGGAATAGATGGCCACGGTTATTTTATAAACTCCTTTCTATTTATGGTGCAGCTTCATCAGCTATAGTGAGATAATCTGCTGGCATTTCACCATTACTAATATTTACTCTGATGTTTAAAATAACACGTTCCAAGGGCATTCATTACCAAAAAACCCCCCCCCACTTTCTAAAGATATTATCAAGGCAGAGACCCATCTGATCGGTGCAAAACGGCCAAGTGCCTGCTGCTGCTCCCAAAATTCATGCCATTGTACCGTTCGCAGGGCAGAGAGTTTCTGAGCCACTGACCACATAGCGCAGGAGGGGAAGGAAGCATTGGCAGCCCGTGAAGGCTGCGAAGAAATCGCGAGGGAGTGCAACGTGTGTTTATTCGCAGGAATGAGGGCGGCAAAGAACATATAATTCTGCGGCAGGGATTATAGCACTGGCTTGTCTTAATTAAGAGCTTCCCCCATAGCTGCTTTTCAAGCGGCGATCCCATTTTAGAAGCACAGCCTTGCCATCGGATGGCTGGACACAAGAAAAGCAGTGGACCGGTGTGGGGGAGAGGAGGAGGTGGAGGGAGGAAGGGCGAAAGCGAGCAAAACTGAGCCTGAGTCCTCTTGCCTGCAGACACTTTGAAACACAACCCTGCATTTTTATGGAAAGTCTGATCCTCGGAGAAGGGCGAACATGGTTTTCATTCTCCAAAATGTTTTTTCCAGCATGCAGGATCCCTCAGCCTCATTCCTTCGATAGACTGAGACAGCTTTCAGTTTGATGAACATTTGCATACGCCCCTGCTCCAAGCCACCCCAGTCCCAACCTTTTCTCTGCCAAGATTTTTTTTTTTTTAAAGAAAATGTTTTACCTTTGCTAGATGCTTCCTCCTCCTCCTTTCTCTCTTTTATTCTTTAAGCCTCTCTTCTTTTTTTCCCAGCAGCTGCCAAAAGCTTCTCTCGCTCGCTCGCTCCCTCTCCCTCGGTCTTGTGTGTGTCAGAAATTTTCCAGGCTGAGGGTGTGCGTTGCCTGTCTTCAAGTCACGGTAGAATAGCCTTCTTCTGTCAGACTCAGGCAGCTCGAGAGCTGGAGGCTTTGCTAAAAGGTCTCCTTTCAGGAAGTGAGCAGTAATAAGAGAGCAGCTTGGAGGCAGCATGGACAGGGGCTGCTCAAAAAAAAAAAAAAAAAA
>NW_017729018.1:7501862-7515641 GCF_001723915.1 Gavialis gangeticus | reverse complement strand
AAAAAAAAAAAAAAAGTATTTTAAGATGCATCTCATCAGCCATTTATAGCTGGTCCACACAGGAGGCAGCATGGACAGGGGCTGCTCAAAAAAAAAAAAAAAAACAGGGGGAAAAAAACACCCAACCCCTTTGTTTAGGAATTTTACCAGGATTATACCAAAAAAAAAAAAAGTAAAAAAAACTCACCAGGCTATAAAAGTCCTTCCCCAGACTGATGATGTCATCGCAGAAGGCAGATCTTTTCTGTTACAGAAAGAAAAAAAAAATCGTCTTTTCGGCTGCAAGAGAACAGCCACCCCCGACGTAGGTGGACCGTCTTTCCATTCGGTGTGTGTACAGCACCAGATGCAAGCGAGCTCCCCCATGCCACCCCGGTGCAAAGGATCAGGGCTCATAAATGAGCAGGGAATTTGTGGGCTCATCTGACGGTGACAAATGTGCGCTTGATGTCTAAGAAATTGGGCTGCTTTCTTTTCTTGGCAATAGGTAAAAGAAAGCCAGGCTTTGGCTCCCGAACACCAACATCCCCTACATGCATTTTTACCTATTCTTGCACCTTGGATGGCAGGAATGTGGAATTTTGGTGAACCTTTTTTCCACCATGGCATTCAATATTAGCATTAAATAAGAAAAAAGGGGACTTAATACCATCTAAAATAGCTTTTCCCTTCTCAGTTAGTCTACTTTCTTTCTTTTGGCTCTTGTGATGTTGCAGTTTCCCTTCTTCTGAAATCATCATAGCATCGTCCTGGGTAGACTAGACCAGGTGTTGCCAACCGGGGGCATGCATACCCACAGGGGTACTTGAGAAGGCCCTGGGGGGTATGCATGGGCGTGTGGGGACAGCGCATCACCGCAGACCATCCTGCAGTGCTGCGCAGGTGCTGGACACTGGGGGAGCTTGCACATGGTGGTTGCCGCCACTCCACATTTGGCCGTGCGCCACCCCTCACCCCTTCTGCGTCCAACCGCTGGGGGTACGCTGCTCCGCATCCGGCTGCCAGGGCTACACTGCTCTGCAGCTGGGGTACACTGATCCAAAAAGGTTCAAAACCCCTGGACTAGACCTAAAAAACAGTGGTGTAAAAAAGGGCATTTCTGGGGGTTATAGTTAACGATTAGGGTACTAAGATGCCAGGGGGTCGCTCTTTATTTACAAAGGTGCCCAAAAACTGTCTCCAAGGACTCGTTTGACATAAGAAGATGGGATTGAAACAAGGGGATTGGTGTGAAATACAGTGAGGGAATATTTAGGCCAAGTATCAGAACAAACTTCTTGCCCATGAGCTCTACTGGCCAAAGACTCCCAAAAGAGCCACAAAGACACACCAGAAAGAGGTAGGCAAATCCTTATCCAGACCATTCCTTGGTAAGAGCAGTTATATAGCTAGCATAATCTAACCCTAAAGAGAAGGCTTTGCACTATGGCAGCTTGGAGGCACCAGTTTGCGTGTGTAACCCAGGCTAGCATAATGGGGCTGTCTCACAATATTATGGCTAGAGGAAGGGTAGGCTTTCAGGAGGCTTAAATAGGCTTTCCTTTAAGCTTATGCTCTTGGATCAGCTCCTGGGTTCAGCTTCCATCAATGGCCTGTGATGACTGTCACCCTTTCAGCTTGGCTTTTGCCCACAGTCAAGACTCCCCTGCCAGTACTGACCCAGGACAGACTGCACCTAGTGACTATGCTACGACCTTCTGAGCATCCTTCTATTTCCCGACCGCCTTATCTCTGCAGTATGTCTCAATATGTCCCATACTGAGCTTGGAAACAGGCTTGGAGGGTCTGAGGAGAAAGGAGCCGTCGGGTCTAGCGTGGGCCAGGACTGCATGTGCCGGCCTCAGTAGCCCATAGAAAGGAGAAGCCATCCAGGTGTAAGAAGAGAGATGCCTGGTGGTGGGAGTGCGAAGCGCTGTGTTCCCATTCCTGAATCTGCACGTGGCCCACAGCTGAGCACCATGACATCCGTATGTCATGCAGCCAGGAATTAATTCGGAAAGTTAAAGCTCCCCTGCTGCGATACAAAGCTTCAGCAAGAGGTTGACATCCTGCGGTGACGGATGGGTGGGTAACATCCATGGGCACTTTGGAAGCATGACAATGAGAGCAGAGGGCAGAGCCCCTGGTGCCTCTGTGGGAGGTGACACCGGAGAACAGAACATACCAGGCAAGGAAATACCCTTCATTACTGGCACTGAAAACTAAATGGGATCAGGTCTCCATTATAAAGCGCATTTCAAAGAGGAGGCGACTGCTGGATTCTTGGCCAGCTCCCTCGTTGGGAGGGAAGAGTGGCTTCCTTCCTCTTCATACCATTCATGCTGTTTTAGCCATTATGTGAGCCCCCAAAGTGCAGACATTAAAAGAGCAGTTAAACAAAGTACTTGGGGCTTAACTGTTGAATGGAAGTGCTTCCGGCCGGGAGAAAACTCACTAATTGTATTGACTGTGGCCCAAGGCCAAGGCAAGGAGCTTTTGATCGACTTCTCCCTGCTAAGCTTGTGATGGAGCGGTTCAGCGTGTAATTAAGAAGAAACAAGGTTGCAAACATACATCTTTCTCCTTGGGGAATCTGCTGCTCCGCTGGCCCCATCCCCTAGCTGCCTGCTCTTTCCCTTAGGGCAGAGCTCCTTGCAGTCAGGGACTGGCATTTGTGGAGCCTGTAGGAAGGATGCTGGAGACTGCTTCCAAACAAGGAAGCAAGGTTAAAGTATGCTCTGCTGCCTCCAGCTCAAAGCTGCCTCACCCGGTGCATGGGGACTCTCTCCTCTGCCTGCTTGGCATTGCTGTGGGCAGCCTGGCTAAAGTGGCAAGGCCTGAGTTTTGGTCACAGTTGTTGGAGGTGGAATAATCTATCTATCTATCTATCTATCTATCTATCTATCTATCTACGGAGAGAGAGAGAGAGATGTATGTATGTATATGTATGTATGTATGTATATATGTATGTGTGTGTATATATGTATGTGTGTATATATATGCGTGTGTATATATATGCATGCATATATATGTATATGCATGCGTATATATATGCATGTGCATATATATGCATGCATATATGTATATGCATGTATATATATATGCATATGTATATGTATGTTTAAGTATGTATGTATGCATATGTGTGTGTGTATGTATGTATATGTGTGTGTATATATATAGAAGTATATGTGTGTATATATTTGCAAAAAAAAGGTGAACAGCTCTCAAGAGGAGCAGATTACTTCACAGAAATGAACCCGGCACAGGTAGGACGAGAGCCCCAGCTGGATCTGTTTGCTAGCCCCGCTCACATCCCGACAGAGACTCTTATCCTGACCCTGAGAACAGGCCAGCTGGGCATGACTGACCCTAGAGCTAGTATCCATCTACTTTATGATGTGATCATTAGAAATGCACAGCAGCAGAAGGAACAGAGTTCAGGTCCTCCTGCTTCCAATGCACAAGCCTCTGTCACTAGAGCAAAAAGGGAATGTCCAGCAACAGTGGCCAGTCTGCAGCAGGGTTGGCATGCAGCAGCACAGGGAGGGGACAGGAAGCACAGTGGCAGACGGACAGGGAAACAAAGCAGCAGATCAGGCAGGGAACACAGGGCAGGAAGCAGAAAAGAGGGAGATTGGGCAGGGAGCACAGGGCTGCAAGCAGAAAGCGAAGCAGCAGATCAGGCAGGGGAAGCATAGCAAAGCAGCACTTGGGGAGGGTGCGGGGCTAATCTGTGGCACTTGCCAAAAAGACAGGTCTGGAGGGTCAGACTGTCCTGATCCTCTGAACTGTCTTGCTTCTCTCCAGCAGAGGGTGCAGGTGACACAGGATCCAGGCAGAAAACCTCCCGGCCAGTGGTTTTTTTCACGGTCTCTACAGCAAGGAGGACTTGTGGTCCCGTTTTCAGCAGATGCACAGAATGCAAACACCCGGCTTCACTGCGCTCTCATCGGTTTGGCAGAGAACCCTTAGAAACACCACGTGCCCAGATGCCCAGTTACACCGTGCTCTCCCGTGGCCGCCATTGGCAGCAGTCACATCTGGATTCAGATTTGAAGTGGTTCAGTATTTCCTATATTCCCCCTGGCATAGGAGCCTGAACAGTAACTTCCACTGTAAGCTCCAGAGTGCTCGTGTATCACCAGTCACTAGACCAGTATCACCAGTCACTAGATTGTAGTGTCACCAGTCACTAGACCAGTATCACCAGTCACCGGATTGGCACAGATCTCACAGGGCTGCCATGCTGGTTCCGACTGTCCCTCTACAAATACTGTAAAGAGGGACATTTTGGGGCACAGCGTGAGCATCACCCACTGGAGAGGTGACAGCTGGAGCTCGCAGGTTAATCAAGGATTCCCCAAAGCCATTCCAGGCCTGGTGAGGCTGCATTGCAACACAGCATCATCACAACAGGTCTTCTGGTGGGAGGCTGCAGCAGGACACGGGTGACTTCACGCCGTTGGGACGAGCCCAGCCACTTGAGGCTGAGTGAGTCCCAGTGACGTGATGTGGCCTGACAGCAGCTAGGCCACTTCCACCTGTGCTGCCAAGAGTTCCCAGCAGCGTCATTTAACCTCTTGGAGCCCAGTTACTTAATGATGCCTTGGCACGCATCTCTCCGGACCGTCCAGGCAATGCAAAATAATTCTATTGTGGGATTTCCAGCATCTCTCATAGGTTGTGTGTCCTGTCAGCTTCTTGGATCATGGGGTCAGTTTGTATCTATGTATACAGTGCAAGGCCCAACAAGGTTCCACATGGGGCAATTGAAGTACTGCAGCAACAACATTAGCAAATACTGGTACTAATAGGCAAACATTGATCCTTTGGATCATGGTGTACATGTAAGAGGCCTAGAGTAGTCAGGTGTCCACAAGGCAGTGGGGGCTAGGGTTTTGAGGTGCCCTATACTCACCTTACTCTGGAGGTAGGCATGTTGTGGTATTTTATAGGAGCTATCCCACCACGTTACCACCAGGCCCTCAAGTTAGATGCAGCTTACGGTCATATCCAGGACCAAAGAGCAACAATGATTATTATTTTTATTGTTATTATTATTATTAGAAGAGTTGCATTGATATATTGGTGCCATATCAGATTGGCACGGATAAAAGGAAACTTAACATTACCGGCTATTGGCTTTTTTGGCCGGTGTAGCCAATAATGCACTGATAAATATAATATGCCTTCTGGCCGGGGCCCCCAGATGCCACGTACATGCACGCAGCTGAATGCATGCACGTGACCAGGAATGCAGCCGGGCAGCGTGGAGAGCAGCGCCCTGAATGTAAGTCTGCAGAGGGGAAGGGACGTGGGGGAGGGCAGGGGCATGGTGGGGGCAGATCAAAGCCCCACAGTGAGGGTGGGAGCAGGGCAGGAGCTGGGAGGGGGCACTGCCCAGCCAGGGCGGTGAATGGGACCCCATCATGCCCAGATGGAGGAGGGTCAGCAGTGAGGGACAAATATGCAGACAAATACTAGTGACACCTCAGGAGAGAGCGAGCTTGGGTCCCTACTGCTGGGGACAGTAGTGAATGAACAAGGCTGAGAAATTTTGGGTAGTGATGGCGTGCAGCATAGCCAAACCTGTAGTGTTCTTACCAAGCTCTTACACCGTACTGTATCCTGTGTTTCCCATGAAACGTTTACTACAAATTGAAGAGGAAAAATCTAAGGCTGCTGCACATTGAAATATAGGACAAGAAATCCCAGGATGAATGAATGGAGCAGCTTTCAAAGGCAGGGACTTTCTTCTTCTGTTGCACTTTTCACTTATCTCAGTATCTGAAAGCATTTTACACCAATTAGTGATCTAAACCTCTCGTCACTAGGCCAGTGGTTCTCATCCAGTCCACTGTTATTAGTTCCCCTTCTCTATTTACTGCTCTCAGAAGGGGCAGGGTGATCAGGACAGCCTACAATCTGCAATGAACCCCTCAAGGGTTATAAATGTCAGGCGTGAAGCCATTGTGCTAAATATCTCAACTCCATCCTTTCCATAAACAGGAATCCACCCCAGGGTCTGGCCATGCCAGACCTTGGGAGGTCTAGGTTGGTTTGCATATGGCTGGAGTAACTCAGTCTTCTCTCTTCTGCTTGAATCAGACACATTCGTATGCTTGTGCTGCCCTCTCCTGACAGGAGGTCTACGAACCGACAGAATCCAATGTTCGAATGCAATGAAAAGCTAACAGAGATTGTCCTATGTCCCCAAAGATGGGGAGCTTGGTGCACCAAACTAGGATGGTGGTATAAGTTGGGCTGTGTCACACGTTTTTCCCCAGAAGATTCATCCAACACCAGGCCAAAGGAAGAGTGTGACAAGGAAAACCAAGGTTTTCAAAGCAATGCTACCCTCTCTTCTAGCTTGGGCTGGCTGTGCCGGAAACAGCATGTGAGAGACCTGTAGGAGGATAAGTGAGACTGGTGACAGAGGCCATGTCAGGCAAAGAGCTGTGACCTTTACTGTGGGTCTTGTTCATGCATCATCACAAAAGATGGGAAAATGCAAAACCCAGCTGGACCATACCTTGGTCACAGTTCTGAATCCTTGGGGACAGGGGCAGGGGCAGGGACACCAAAGCAGAGAGAGTTGTCTGGTATGCTGCAGCCTGCTCACAGTCAACTGTCAGCAGCATATCGTTATCATTCTCCTGATTGCCCAGTAAAATGCATGTCACGCTCATCCCATAAGATTGCCAGGTCTCTGCTGCTCAACAAATAGAGTACAGAACTGGCAACGGGATGCAGCACCTCTCTTCTCTTAGGTGGGAACTGACCCGGGTCAACAGTAGCTATGAGTCCTTCCATTGTGGGCACGGTTTGATGTGAAACGGGGGTGGCAGACCTCAGTCCAGCTGCTACCTGAACATCATCTGCACAGAAAGCCACTGGCAGAGCAATACACACAGAGCCATAGCACTGGTGGGAACCTCCTGCACTCTCAGATGTAATCCCATTCTATCAGAGGCATTGCATCGTGTCATTTCTTTTGTAAAACGGTGGCCCTGCCCTTCCTTGGTCATCTCGATGGAGCGACCAAATCTACAATCTTCCATGGCGACTAAACACTCTTCTTGCCCCTAGTAACGTCCAAGTCAAGCGCAGTGGCCTGCTAGTGAGGTGCATCTACGTGAGAGGGTTTGAGTCCCATTTCTTCCACGGGCTTGCTGCCCAGGAAGGGTGATATCGTTCCCCAGGGCTACATGAGATGAACGCAGTTGCTTCAGCATCTTCCTTTGGTTTTGTTGCCCCCAGTAAAAGACGCAGCCCTGCAATGGTAGCGAGCAGGTGTTGAGAACTTGCTCCCCTGTTAGAGCTGAAGAGCTTTTATTTTCTCTTCTTTCCCTTCCTGTCTGTGCAACAAGGAAATAGGTCACATTTCAAAGAAACCAGTGAGCGAGGCTCTGTGAATGTCAGTCAGCACGGTGGATGCTACGTGGCCTGCTCCCCTCTTCGCCTCTCTTCCAAAAGTCACTAACGCAGAGGAATATATTTTGGCTTGGCTTTTTTTTAAAGACATTTGATGTGAAGAAGCCCAATCAAGACCCTTCTGACGGCGGTGAGACCAGGTAAGAGATGGGCTTTGGCTCCTTGGCTATTCGGTTGTTGTGATGCGCAAGTACTGCTTTTGTCCCCTGCTGTATGTCCATCTTTATGCCTCTGGGGGACTAGGGATGTTGTTAGAGGTCACTGCTAACACATTGAGCCCAACTCGATTGCCCCCAGTTTTCTTGTGCGGTTCAGAAGTTACTCTAGAATAAAACTGGAGTCGTGACAGAGCGCATCGGGCCCATGTGCTTTCTTTTCTGAACAGATGGAGAAGCAGATGGGTTGGGCTAGCATGAAACGATGGTGAAAGAAATGGCCTGATGTCCTTTAAGCCAGTCCTTCCCTAACCTCTCTGTGTCAGGACACCTATTTCAATATTGACACCCCACTTCCTTCTCCTTTACTGGGATCTTTCCAGAGCCCCCAAGTCCCATCTAACAGTACGGGAGGGGGAGCATGCCTGTGACTCCCCTCACGCCCCCCCCAAAAAAGGACTTCAAAGGTTCCCCACATAAAAATGCCAACAGATAACATGCCCTCAAAGGAAGGCCGCTGTCAAATTCTCATCCAGTTCCTTTCATTCCTTTGTTCTCTCGTCTGCTCTTGCTCTGCCTTTTTCCATGAACCCAGGCAATAGTCCAAGAACCCATTGATTTAAGCACAGTCTAAGGGGTTATGCAATGAAGTGGAACAAAGGAAAATTGAGATTAAGTCTCAGAAAACATTTCCTAATGGTCAGATCTACTGGGCTGTGGAATACGCTCCCAAGGGAAGGGGTGGAAACCCCATCACATGGGCAGAACTGGACCAACAACTGTGGCAGGGATCAGAGGGAAGGCTTGAGCCCTGGCAGGGAGGTGGTCTCAATGATCGAAGCGCGTTTGGGGTTTTTTTTTTTCTCCCCTGCCCCTCATTTCAACAATTCATCACCCTTCCTGCCTTGAGCTGAGGACTGGTCCAGCTTCCTGCAAAACCTGCTGATATTCTTGGAAAATGCCTTGGCACCAATGCTGAGATATACACAGTTTCGCAGACAAATAGGAACAAAGCCACAAGAGCTTGCAGTGCCAGCCTGCAACACAGATGTGGTTTTTAATGACGTTTTGCTAAATGTTCTTTTCCACCAAGGCCACGATTAGAAGGAAGAAGAAATGAAAGTCACCTGGGCATATCTGTCCTTTAATCAGAGAATGAGTGAGAAATTAATTGGTGGTCAGAAGGCTTTCTGGGAAGAGCATTAAAGCTTGGCTGTCCATCTTTTCTTTGCTCTTTGTGCTGCACTACCAGCAAGTATGCTGTGTATGAGCAGATGCTTCACTAGAAAGCTAGACTCTTGGGCTGCCTATAGATGTCCTTGTTTGTGATCTAATTAAAACACTCCAGCATTGCTTCACTGTCATGTGTATTAAGTCCCCCATGGCCACGGGAACACCTTAACTAAACCTTGTCAAATGAGCTTTAGTTAAAGCGCCTCTGTGGCCATTTTGAAATGTGTGGGGGTGGCGGGGGGAAGAGAGGGATAAGACTTAATACCTGTGAGGGTGACCCATTTTAATTAGAGCGGCTGTTTGGGAATTGCTCTTATTAAAACGCACCCCCCCCCATCTCCAATCATGTATAGGCAGCCTTAAGTGTGATGGTCTTTGAACACAGATAAGGCAGTGGTGTGTTTTAACCAGGGTACCAGGTTCTTAAAGTTGTGAAGAGTTGGGAGACTGACATGGCAATACACACACACGCATGCACATACATACCTATATATACATGCACACACGCATATATGTACACACACACACACTTTAGCGAGGATGGGCCTTATCTACCACAAACCCTTAACACCTGGAGCCAGCAGCAGAGAAAGCAGAGAAGCCACACACATTGAGACAGCACTATTTTCCATGCCCTTGATGCTGTATAGGTCACACTCAAGCCACCCTCCCAGGAAGGGTAAGAGTAGCTTGCATTTGTTGGTTCAACCCATGGAGGTAAACCAGATGCATGTTGTAGGATGCCAGTCTGGGGGCCACATTGCTGTCGATGCCAGCCTAATGGAGACGGGGGTGGGGAGGGGTGTGACTGGGGCAGGAGCTTCACCATAAGCTCACAGTATCTCTGCACAGTGCTGTGAGCAGGCAAACTTTGGGCACGCAAGTGCATTCCTCCACCCCCAGCTAACTGTGCAGGGGCCTGAGGTTTCGTCAGAAAAATTCCCTCCGTGCCTCAAGTTCTGCTTCTGCTCAGAATTGTTTCAGTCTCATTCGTGCGGCCTTTTTAAGCTCACAAACTAAGCTGCTCCCTGCTGATGTGCCCCGGAGGGCCTGCTCTGGTAGCTATGCTCTCAGTGGACCTAACCCGTGCCAGCAGGATCACGCCCCAGGTTTGCACAGCGCTGTGGCAGCCACCGCTTTTGGCCAAAAACTGGGGCCAGTAGAAGTAGCGCGGCTGGTGCCCCAGTGGGTGTGCTGCTCAAGCGGATGTGGGAGTCTCCGATCCCATACACTGCTGGGGTTCAGACACACAGCTCCCAGCTCCCCAGCTAGAAGCTAGGCTGGGTCGGGGTGCCCCAGACTCCTCCGGCTGCAGTGGTTCCCCTGTATCGAAGATCACACTGGGAGAAAGCAAGAATATAAGACGGTGTGCATCTAGCCTAGTGGTCAGGGCACTCCTGCGGGGGAAAGAGGAGCTTGGGTCTAATCCCTGCTCCCAGCGGAGGTGCTGAGTATGCGGGGGCCCGTGGGCCCCTTGGCAAGAGGGTCATCACCCGAAATGCATAAAACTTCCCATGTGTCCATCAACTTAGGCCCCCCCTGGCAAAAAGAAAAGTTGGTGCCTGTGGCTCCCAGGACTGTTTCTGTCTTTCAAATGAAAAAGCCACTAGATAAAAATCCATAAACAGCGTTAGGAGCAGGGACTGGAGCCCTGTGAGTGCTCTGCCCACTAGGCTGCAGAGTCATGCTCCTGCCCCTGCCCCCATGCTCGCTCTCTCTGGCCCAGCGGGTCCTGCCTTCCTGTACTCACTAGTTCAAGAGAGTGGGAGGGGATCATCTCTGTCCCAGGAAAGCCTTTAGCCTGGTGCTGAGGGCACTCTCCAAGGGGATGGGACAGGTGGGTGTCAAATCCGTCGGGCAGAGGAGGAAACTGTACATGGCTGCCCTACATCCTGCGGGAGTGCTCCACCCACTAGGCTATTATGTAAAAGGCGTGGGCTGAGGAAGTGGCGAAGGCCCCCGCCGTCTCAGGCCGTGCTTTGAAAGAAAGGAGTAATCTCATCTTTGGTCTCATAAGAAAGGCCATGCGTCCCGAGTGCAGGAAGTGCCTGTCTGCAGCTGGACCAGGCACTGAAGACACACTGATTTCTAACTGGTGCATTGGGGCAGAGCCCGCAATGGCGGCCCACCCTCACCCCGTGCATAGATCCAGGGGGCACATGTTCCCCCCCATGCTTGCCTGGGAGTGCACGCAGCAGCAAGAGCCACCCTCCCCCCGTCCCCGCGCCAGCCCGAACGAGCTGCTCGTGGCTCCATCCTGCACCCTGCCCCAGCTGGGCAGTGCCCGTAGGTGCTCCTTTGCTTCGGCACCTGGGGCGGTCACCCCGCTCACCGCCCCCCTTGCGATGGCCCTGGGGCATGGAAGTGAAGAGCTTGGTCTTTCAAACCTCTGGACTTAACCTGCCTCCCCAAAGGGTATGTGCAGCCTGCACAATTACTCGTGCATTTTCACACTCAGAATAGACCTTTTCACAGAGGAAATCGCTGCGTGGGTACATAAACACCCGTTACTTTGGGCACTCATGTACTTTGCCCAGGTGCCTGCTGGGGATGTGGAACTGCTGCTTGTACTGCAAAGCCTGCGACACTGCAAGGGCAGCTGAGCTGGTACCGGTTGGACCTTCATCCCTCGCTGCACTGATTATATTACTCTCCAAGACAGAGAGATTCGACGTAGCTGTCTGAAACGTGCACATCAGTGTGACATTTGCAGGCGTGTCTTTGGTTATTCAGGAAAGGATGAATATCCTTTCTGCTCAGCGACTTGCGGTCCTGCATTCTCTTCCAGAAGGCAGAGCAGAGCAACACTGATGTGGGAAATGCACATCCCTCGCATGACAATACAGCCTGTACCATATCCTACTGCTTGCTGTGGGTGCCATCTAGTATCAGATCTTGCCAAACCTCCACTGGCTGCTGGTTTCACATCAATTATAAATTAATCTTGTAACTTTAAAGCTCTCAGATGGGTGGTATTGTATAATCAAATGAACCTTCCTGTGCTCTTCAGTCCAAAGATTTCTAGGGAAAATTGGGCATTCTCTTTAGTGTAATGCCCATTTCCCACGGCTTCTTCACTTGCAGCTAATATTTCAAAATAGCTGAGGCTCACATAGCTCAATCCTTACTTACGAACAAACTTCTTTCCACTGCTATGGCAGGATAGAGGCTCTTGGGGCTACAAGAGCTTAAGTAAAATGAGAATCAAGCTCTTTCTGCTTGCTGCTTCCTTTCACCCTTCATAATCGCTGACTTCAATGTTTGCAAAGCCAGCTCCCTAAAAATAGTCACTTAAATCAGGATTTTCAAATCAGCCTAAGGAGTGAGCCTACAAGAAGCTACAGACCTCACCCCCACAGGCTTTCCAAAAACACTGGCCCTGAATCCTATTATGACACCTTAAGTGATGACCAGGTTTTCAAAGTTGTTAAGAACTCAACTCCCCTAGGCTGGGATTTTCATAGGAGCCCAAGGGTTGGCTTTCCTTTGGATTCAGGTGCCTAATATCCTTAGGGCCCTTTGAAAACTCAGTGGTAGTCATGTAAGAGTTTTTTTGAAGACTCCAGTGAAAATCTTCCTCGATGTGCCAAATATCGATTTGTCTGTCGGAGGCTTTAATAAATAACCTGGCTATTATTGTTCAAGCACCAGACTTGCAGATCCAAGAGAGTAGTTTTTGGCTTGAAATGAATCAAGCCAGAAGCCTCTGCTAGGCAGGGGTTTCTGGTTGGGGGGGCAGAGCTGGGCAGGCCTTGCTGCTGGGTCCTGCCACCAGTTTCCTCTAGGCCCTACTGCCCCTGGGTCCTGTCATCTTTGACAGGCAGCTAGAAGCAAATAAATATTACTTTTCTAAATGTTTTAGGGGCCCAGTGGGCTGGATAGAATAGCCTGGTGGATTGGATCTGGCCCCCGGGCCATATTTTGCCCACCCCTGGGCTAGAGAGTTCTGTTTGTCCTTAGAGACTGAAGGTGCGTAAGGCCAAACTCTGCACAGGAGTCTTATTGTAAAACTTTGCTTTTATCCTTACCTGGGAAGTAGCTTATTCATCAAGCTCCACCCACTGTACTGAATTTAGGGACTCTGGAGCTCTCACATCCCAGGAGGTTCTGGGGATCTTCTGCAAGGGGCTGAGTGCTCCCTTCACCTTCTGAAGTTAATAGGCGTGGAAAGCGTTAGGCACTTCAAAATCACTTCCTACATGCCTGATCCCAGAGTTGTTAAGCAGCTACGTCTCCCACTGGCATCAGTCCCTACACAGTTAGGCTTGGGCCTTATGTAATTGCTATGGCAATGACTTGGCTACACTTCCAAAGAAAATCCAGAACCTTTCTCATGTTGGTCCATGGGGCATAACATGGTGAATTGGAGCTATGCTTGTAGCACTGGGAAAGGCAGCAGGTAATAGGAACTGACCTGGCGACCAACAATACCCTGCACTCTTCAAATGGGAGATGCAGGCTCTGCTCACTGCAAGCCCAGTATAACTTAGTCTGAAGACTAGCAGGCAGGTCACTGTTGAAGGACAGCTGTGCTGTTGGCTCATTATTGGAGGATTGCATATGCCAATACCAGCCCTGGTATCAACTCTGACATTGCATTGAGAACTAACCTGGTAGATGGCTGACAGTGCTTAGGCGGGTGGGAACAATCTAAAGCAGGGGTGGGCAATTCTTTTGGCTGGAGGGCCATGTAATGAGTTCTGGTGATCTGTTGAGGGCCGCACATATAAAATCTTTCAAAAGATATGAATTTGAACAAGTTATAGATAAAAACAACTCATATACTAAAAAAAATCAAACATCTACTCTAACATATTTTATTTAAAAAAAAAATGTTTGTCCTGATCTATGTTTTTTTTTTTGAGTAGTGTATATAGAGGTAATTGCATGATAGCTCAAAATAAAGTATTACTTTTGTATATTGTGTGTGTGAGTGGCTGAGTGTGTGGTGGGGGGGAGGGGGATGGATCTGCCT
>NW_017729018.1:7464724-7501751 GCF_001723915.1 Gavialis gangeticus | reverse complement strand
AAGGGCTATAGGCTGTACAGGAGGGGTGGGGGAAGGGGGGGTGTGCAGCAGAGCTCGCCTGGGCTGTGCAGGTGCATGTGCAAATCACCCCCGCATCCGGCCTACGGCTGCCCCTGCAGCACTCCTCATGGGGCTGAGTCCCTCCAGCTCCAGCCCGGGGCAGCCAGTGCAAAGCTCCCATTCTCACCCACCAGCCCTGATGCCTGGCCAGTGTACACAGCTTCCCAGCGGGGCTGCTCCCAGTGTGGCTGCAGATGCCTGGGTACGGCTTGACGGCTCCTCCTTCTTCTCCTGCCCCTTCTTTGCTGCTCTGGGAAGCAGGTAGTATGGGGAAGCAATGGTGGCCATGGGGAGACGTGCTGAGCAGTCTTGTGGAGTAAGCTGCAGCCGGGTGGCTCCTGCCCCAGTGCGTGGGGCTCCAGCTCCAGCTCCTGGCCACCTTCCATCCACTCAGCCTCCCGCAGGTGGCTGCTCATCCTTCCAGGCAGGTGGAAGGCGCTGGGGCAGGAGCCACCTGGTTGCAGCTTCCCCCCTGCCTGGCTGGGCATGTGGTACCCAGCGTGCATCCTCGTGGCCACTATCCTTCCCCATGGCACAAAGGCAGGAGGAGGAGGAGCCACTGGAGGCAGGGGGACCCGAGTGGTACCCAGGCGGTCCCCGGGCACCTGCAGCCACACTGGGAGCAGCCCTACTGGGAAGCTGTGTGTGCCGGCTAGGGCCAGGACTGGTGGGCATGGGCAGGAGTGCAGCACACGCTGCCCTGGGTGGGAGTGGGCAGGGCTTGGCCCCATGAGGCAGCTGCAGGCTGGATCCAATCAATTGGCAGCCACCTACTCACGGGCCGGATCCAATTTGTTGGAAGCCCAGGTCCGGCCCACGGGCCGTATTTTGCCCACCCCTGATCTAAAGCCACCATATTCTCAGAGACTCAAATCTCTGCCACCCCAGCCGGGTGCCGGGCAGTGCCATGCTCAGACGTGCTGCCTCTGCTCCCTGCATGTTCCCTCCCAAACTAAGTAGTTCATCTGGCTTCATGGCTCCTTTTACGTGCGGCAGTGGCAGAGGCATACACATACTACCGTGCGACGGTAGCTGCACTACCTCTAGTATGGGAACTGGTGTGCTCCATACTCTCTGCTGTTGCAGACTATTCTGTCATGAAATATATCCACTTTTCTGGAACAAAATTCAAGCTGGAACAAATCCATACATAAAGTAGAGGGCAGCAACCTGCGGACTATGGGCCGGAGCCAGCCCAGCACCAGGGGCTTCAGTGGCATTTGAAAGGTGGCTTCATAGCCAGCTGCTGGGAGCTCCTAGGGCTGTGCCAGAGCTGGGTGGCAGGGAGAAGCAGCAGCAGTGATTTAGATAGGACTCTTCTGGATGTTTGGGACTGATACAATACCTGCCAATACCAGGGTTTTGTCAACAGGGCTGAAAATGTAAGTGTGGGTAAATGCAAGACTTTTGAGGCAACCGGAAACTTTCCCCGGGGAAACCATGTAGTGCCCGTGAACCCCAAGACCCTCATCCCACAAAGGATAGTCCCTGGATGGATTGCTGTGCTTAGTGAGAATACTACCAGCTTCAGCTGGGCTCTGTGGGCCATTCACACTCTACAGCCAGAGCATAAGTAGCGTCCTGTGTACTGAGAAGGTGCAGAATTGGCTGGAGGCAATAAGTGGCTTCCCTCCTGCAACATGATCTGTGCATGTGCATCAAATACCATCACAGGACTTGATGGAGCTATTGAAACCCTGTGTTCAACCTGGATCTCAAGGGAAGAGGTGGCAGTTTGCCGGTTATTGAGAACTATTACAGGGCTCATTTAGCAGGTGCTGTGATGTATTATACATTGGGCAGTATGGATGCTGCAAGTGCAGCACCTACATGCAAAGCTGCATTTTGGATCCCAGTGTTTTATCCATTCTTCTTATCCTCTTGTACAAACACATGCCATTTTTTCCCCCTGAAGGTTCCCACAGTACTTTACAAAGAAAGCAACCATTTCAGCTGCTTCTGCGTTTGTAGGCAGCAGTTGCTTACCCACATACAAGACACAATGCAGAATATTAGGCAGCAAATAAAGAAAAATACTAACTCCTGTTGAAACTGCACAGAAAAATCAGGGAGGGAGGATGTAGTGAGTAAGCACAAAGGAGGTGGGACACTGATCCTAACACCCATACTCATAAAAAACCACCATGGGGTCTTCAAGGAGCAGGACAGGTTCAAGTCTCATTTGTACCAATAAAACGCACAAAGCTAAAAGAAATCCTGCCGTATTTTGAATGCCCTTTGTAGATCATTATGATCCAAAAATAGACCATGGGTCTGGACGGTGTCTGACTTCCCCAACCGTCGGAGTTACTGCAGCTCAGACATTTAATGTCTGCTTGCCAAGTGCAAGACGGAGGTGTCTTTCTCACATTTGCAAGGGGATGCCGAGTTGAAGGGTGCTTTGTAAATGCAAAGTGTTTCTGATATCGAGAAAATCCCATGTGAATGTTTCCAACGTACAGACATTATTGGGCAAAAGCTAGAACAAGTCTATCTACTGATGAGAAAGCCTCACGGCACTGAAGGAAAGCTCTCCGCTACCCCCTCCTTCGGGATCTCCAGCCGCATGCAGAAAACCTGATATTTCGGTTTAAAACTCTCCTTGAGAAGGGTTAAAACCAAAGGAGAACATTGGGCCTTTCCAGTTCATCCGCAGCGAGACTTGGCGATGCTGCTCACACGATTTCTCAAGTCACAGCAGGGAGACGAATTCCTCGGGACGTGCCGGATTCCTCCAGGGGCTCCTGGAACAATTCGAGTTCAGGCACAATTCAGGGGGAGAGCAAACCTCCAGAGGTTGCGAGCGGAGCCGGCTGAACAGTAAAGCCGCAAACGTTGCTGCTCCTCGGCTCTGTGCTAGCTGCCAGCATTCAGACAGCGGCACTATACAGCACCAATCTTGATGTTTTTACAAGAATTAGCACAGATGAGTAGTCCACCATTCATAACTTGAAGCATTTACAATTATTTCAGCATAACAATGGATGAAGAGCCACATGCTAGGGGCAAAGACGATGGCTCATGGAGCGGCAAGTGGGATCCAAGCCACCTGCGGGTCGCTGGCTCAAGACTTGAGTGGGTCTAGAACACGACTGGTGGACTTGTGTTAAGCGGATGAGACCAGATGATCATTATGGTCCCGTAATGTCTATGTCTGAGTAGTTTATTTGGACTTTCAAAAAGCTTTTGACAAAGCCCTTCAATCTGAACCTCACTGTCATTTGGTCAATTTGAAAAAGATCACCAGATTCATCAAGTCCCCCCCACTAGCCCTATTCCCAACTTGCCTCCTGCTGCCTATGCTTCAGTTTAAAAAACTCCCAGGAGGAGACCCTAATGAACTCAAAGCAGCAGCGCTGCTTGAGATCTGCCTGGCAAATGACCAACTAAGGAGAATTGCTTCTGTGCATGTTATGCCCCTCCGCCGTGCAAGCAGCTACCTCCCCCAAAATGATGCTTGAATGGAAAATGTTGAGATGTTAAAGATTAAGGGTATAAACATGTACGTATGCTTATCTGAGCTGATTGCGATCTACACCCTGGGAAAGCTGGCAGCAGAGGTAAGAACGTCTGCGTGGCTGTATGATTATTATTAATCATTTCAAAACTCGGACTTGGGTTTGTTTGTTTTTTTAATTAATTTAGCACAGATAAAAGGCATCTGCCCATTTTACCCTGAATTACAAGAAGAAAGTCCTGCCTCCTCCATTAAAAGTCAGACAACAGGGTCCATCGATCACGAGGGGCAAAGGATACAGAAACAGGAATGGGGGCACAGACCAGAGCCAAGCAAAGGATTCAGAAGAATCACTGGTGTCTCTCACCCTGCTTGAAGGTCATTGCTCCATTGTATCCTAAAAGTCGTTGCTCCAAAGGGTGCGGCCAAACAACACTATCCAGTTGCATGAATTGACAACGGATCAGAGAAAACTCTACAGCCAGAAAACTTTCTATCCCGCATCCGTCTTCTGGACTGATGGGCACCAGGGATGCTCTCAATATGGTAGCCTGCTCTCAGTTAAGTTAGTAGGGGTTTTACTGTCACCTTCACTGGGCGAGTTAAATCACACTGGAAACTTTTGCAAGACCCTCCCTAAAGCCTTCCGGCTACACAGAGAAACAGAAAGGCAGCAGAAAAGGCTGGTTTCCATTCCCATTCTCCAACCAACCTATGAATTACATCAGTGTAATTCATAGGTTGGTTGGAGAATGGGATGGGAAACCAGCCTTTCTGCTGGAAGGAAGGAAGACGTTTCTGCAAAGGGCTACCAAGCAGCTGTAAACTGGGACTATCAAGCAATCTCTTCCCATGGCTGGATGTGATCCAGTAACCTAGAGGTGAATGGCTTTATAGCATAAACCTAATTCCTTGAGCTATGATATCCCCTCCTGAGGGTGAATTTGAACTGGTTACTATTGCTCAACACAAGGCGCGGCCTGCACATTGACTTGTTAGCTGGACACTGCAGTAGGAGGAGACAGGAAACAACAGTAGTCAGAGGGCTCTTTGCTGCTGATCTCAGCCACATCGTTCAAATATTCAGCAGTAGAATGGGGCCGAACCCCATCCTGGTAGAAAACTTCTTAGCAAGGACAGGCTTTGATTAATGCAAAAAGCATGGGAAGCCAGGACCAGCAGTGTAGAAAGGATGAAAGCTAAGGGGTGACCAGGTCATGCAAGTGGAAACGGTTTTTCACCCAGTGGCTGGCACAGAGGTGGAAGCTCTCAGGGTGGCAGAAGCTTGCATCTGTTGCTGCCCATGTAATTCCCCATCTTTGGTAGATGCCAGCCTTCATTCCCTGGGACTGTCCATATAAGCTCCCCAGACCCAGCAGAAAATCAGCCCAAGAATTCAACCATATGGGAGCAGACTGTTTCAACATCAAATGTTTTGCAGAGTTTTCCATGGAGCACTAGCCGCGTCTGACGTTAACTCTCTGGCCAAGATTAGAAATCAGGAGAATTATTTTCCCCAGATGGAACTCCTAGAATTGCAGAAATTAGATATGGGAAAGTCCTGTTAGCTCATCTTGCCTGTTCCCTGCCAACACAGGATTGTTTTCTACAGCACATTTTCTGTCCAGTTATAATGACTCAGGCCACGGGGCTTCCAGTGCTTCCCTCGGGGAGACTGTTCCGCACAATAATGGATCTTGCTGGTAGGAAATGTTTCTTGATACCCAGCTTACATTTTCCATATCTTAATATCATCTTATTCCTCCTACTAATATCCCCTTGGGGCATCCTAAACAACTCCTCTTCCTCTCCTTGGTGACAACCCTCTTCAGCTACTTGTAGATGGTTATCACATTTTCCTCCTAGTCATGTTTGGCCAGTGCACTTACATGCACAGTTAGCTCTTGAAAAGCGACTCATATGGTCCTTATTTTTATTATCCTTCTCTGCATTTTTGCTTAGTCCTTGACATTTTTCTGATGCCAAGTTGCCAACTGAAACTCAGTTTTATCTTCCCTGTGAAGAGGGTGCAGTTTTGTATGCTTAAAACCCCTTAATACACATACCCATTCCCCAATAGTCTGTCCCCAACCTGGATGGCTCCCATTCAATCCACCCACAAATGTCTCAGTTCACGGATGTGAATGGCTATAGCTCTGATGAGAAACGCGAGGCTCCTAAAGCACTTTTTAGCCCAGCTGGTTCTGCTGTTGGTCCAACTTGCCTGGCCTTGGAAAAAATCTCGTGAGACATACTCTGATACTCTCTGCAACAGCAGAGATGTTAATTTTGGTTACAGGGGTTAATATACCGAAGGACAGATATAAAGCCAGGAGGTACTAACAAATCCCACCTTTAGATGCCCCAGCAGTACAAAAAGCTGATAGTTGGTTGGCTTCTATTATGAAAGAGCATGAAATAAAAACACAGGGATATTGTGCTATCACTCAGATGACATGTGGGATAAAGTCTCCACTTTTACTCCCCTGCTTTGAAGATACAGTTACTTTGAGGCGAAAAAAAAGGTTCAGCATAAAGCGAACAGCATGATTACAAGAATGGAAGATTTCAGCATAGGTGAGGGTGTGGACTGGAAAAAAAAATAGTTTCAAAGGGAGATAATTTGTGACACTATTAAGCTTTTGAAACCAGCTCAGGGCTGTCATTGGATCTTGTCAAATATTTTCCAAGGGAACTGGTTTGGGTTGAAAACTTAGTGCGTTTGCACAATCAAACCTTTCTGCAGAATACTTTGATTCCACTGAAACCTTTGACCGAAACACAAGCTGCCGGCAGGCAGACTGATTGAGTAGCCTACCTGCCTATTTTCCTGGAGGCCGATGCGCTGCCCACCAGGTGGGTGGGCCCCCAGGCTGTCTAGCTCCAGACAAGCCTGAGTAGTGGGCTGCCACGCCTGGCTAGCTTGCCAGGCAGCATTTTCCAAAATTTTTCTGTGGACAATTTGCCAGCGATGACTGCTGCCCCAGCTGAGAATCAAAGGGATTTTGGGAACCTGCAACTGTTTGCTGGATGGAAACCCCCATTCTTGCACAGCTCAGGATTGCACTCAGGTCCACCCACAGCGCAGACACAAGTTACAGAAGACGCCGTTTTGAATAGTCGTCACGTGAGCCCTCATGCAATGAGGGGGCGAGATTTTTCGCCTCCCCCCGGCCATTTTTTAAGTGGTCTGTAGCTGTGCACTTGGGTTTGGTCACAGCTATCATCTGCTTTATGTCGCCAGAGTGGGTGAAAATTGTCACTTCTGTCTCTGCCCCTGGTGATCAAGTAGAGGTTGATGAACCAATTGGGATTAGCAGAGACAATGGCTAGGCCGTGCTGCAGGGTGATAGAGGCAGCTGTGGATGGCGGCCACGGTGGAGCTGAGTCCCATTCCTGTCATTAAAGAAAAGTAGAATGGTTGTATGCAACTTAGCTCATGAAAGCAGCCTTAGCAACATGCCTATTATTTGCAGTGCAATATAAATTGAGATCAAGGCACTACTGAGAAAGACAGACTGTCCCAGTGGCTACAACAAGTAGACAAGGTGCAAGAATAATACAAACAATAATGAAAAGCTGAACTCTCAAAGGTGGAGAGAGATAAATGTGCAGATTAACTCTGCAACATGGAGATTTTAAAATTGTTCCATTAAAAAAAAGAATCAATCATACTGCAAGGCTTCTGACCCGTAGGAAATTGGTTGGGTCTCTGGCTAGGTCATTCTGTGGTTGGAAATATAATCTTCTTGTTATTGCTGTAGCGTACAGCGCAGCGTGAGTGAGGGGCTGAGGTGAGAGGTGCCTCCCTATCAAGTACATGCCTCATCTGTGCTCACCTAGGGCTCAGCTGTGGTACAGAAGATGCACCTGCATTGCATGGCCAGAAAAACTCAGGTCAGAGTGGAAAATGAAAAAACCTCTCATGTATCTTATACCCAGATCATACCTATATTGGTCTAGTGGAAAAAGCAGTCAGGACTTGTGGTAGAGGTGATATCTTTTATTAGACCAACTCAATTTTTGCAAGAAAAAATGTTTTTTCTTTAATTGAAACCTTGCAAAAATCAAGTTGGTCTAATAAAAGATATTACCTCTGCCACAAGTCCTGAATGCTCGTGTGTCTTAGGTTCTTACATGCCGTCCAGCACCATAGTGCACGAGTACTTCATAGGCAAAGAATTGATCCTGGGAGGCAGGGCAGTGCTATCAGCTCTATTATACAGCTGGGGACTCGCTGAAGGCTGCAAAGGGATCTGTAGCAAAGCAAGGAGACCCCGCTCATTTCCCAAGTCTGAGCCTGCTCCCTAAGCCCAGGACCAGACTTTCTACCTTCTCAGGCTTCTCCCCGCTTCACAATTAAAAAAAAATTTTTTTGGAAATGTTTTCATATTCCAGGTCAAATTAACCGAACCAATTCCGAATCCTCTTGTTTGAGCAAAACTCAATCATTCAAACACCATATGTGGCAATACAACCGACCACTATCCTCCACCCCAGACTTTTCAGCCTGGGGCTTCAGATACTCCCAAATCCATTGGTGGGCATCCTATGTGCAGGCCCAAGCCTGGAGACTTGGAGTTTAGATGCCCCCGAATCTCACTTGCCCATAGCCAATGGCCGCAGCAGCAAGCCAGGGAGGAGTCCCACGTTCCCATAAAGTCGGCGTGGAGCCGAGATCCTCCCACTGGAAGCTGTCCACTGGGAAGCTAATTGCAAGACTCTCGTAGGGCGTCCTGTCCGCAGTGCATTGGGCAGGGGAGCACCCTCCACTACACAATGCCATTCAAATCCATCGCAGGCTGGGCAGCAGAGCAGTGAAGTGACTACGCTTGATCTTAGCCCCCCACACGCTTCATGCTGGAACTAGCCATTTCCAGGAAGCCGACTGCTTTGGGCGAGGCTCTTGCCGCAGACTGCTGCGGAGAGGGAGAGCTGCAGGCAATCTAGGGAAGCAGGTAACAGGCCCCCTGCTTTGCAGCACCCTCCTTGCTAGGTGAATGATGGCTCTCTCTGCTGGCCCACGGCCCCTTTTTCCTGTTTGCTAGTCAGTCCCAGGGAAGACATAAAAGCTGTGTTATTACATTGCAGCTATTGTCCTCAGGAAAGCTCTGCTTAGCTGGCTTGTGGGTGCTGGGCCTGGCTCTGTGTCCTACTAATTACCGGGCTGGGAAACTTAGCATTACTTGTACAAAGACAATGCCCTTGTGGCAGGGCGGGCAGAGGCACAAGAGTCGCTGGGGACATGGGGCTGGGAACTGTCTGGTGCACTCTAGGATTACAGCGCGCTAATTAAATGCTGTGCAGGACCCATAGGTTCAGAGCCATTAAGTCTGTTTAGTGGTTGGACAAAAGAAGAGTGTTTTTTTTTTTTTTATACAAGTCTGTCCCCCATCCTGGCAATCAAATCCCTGCGCAGCAGACCCACGCGGTGGACAAGCAAGTGACTCACACAAGAAGCAGAGACTGGACCCCTTATCTGACTGCAAGTCAAAGGGAACGGCATTCCCTCGCAGGCAGGAGCAGGGTATTGTACTCACATTGCCACACAATTATACACCCCCAGAACTGTCTGGAGCACTTCTGCGCCAGGTCACAAGGCAAATTTCCTGAGATGGCAAGAGGATGTTTCTCTTGGCGTACAATGACCTCACACTACCCCATACAGATAATGCCCATATAGATATAGAGATACCCCATATAGATAAGGAACCGCAGCACTCCAGCCATTTACTAACAGGCCAGAAGGAAAACTATGACCAGTGCGAAACTGGGTCATGCAGAAGATGAAGCTAAGAGGCAGCTGCAGAGGCGGTGCTGAGTATGGCTGACAGACTCCGATTTTTAGCAGGTGGCCTGATCCAGCTTGCAGTGAAGTTGATGACAAAGGGCATGTGTAGACAAAACGGGGGCCCTAAATTGAAGTGGTGGGTCTAAAAGTGGTGGGCTCTAGGGGAGGTGGGGGGCATCAGGCTTGTCGCTTTTCTTGAGCGGAGCCTGTCTTCCTGGGCTGCTGCCAAGCTGCCTGCAGAGCTGTGGAGCTGCACAGAGCCCGGTGCTCTGCTCCGCGGCTGTAGGGGCAGCAAACTGCAACTCCTTGGGCAAGTTTTAGTTTGCTTTGCCCTAAGTCATTTAAGGCACATTATGCTGCCGAATTTCCTACAGCAGCTGGAATTAATGTGCAATTAAGCCGCCGAGGCGTGCAAACACTATTAAAGCGGTGCAAACACATTTAGCCCACTTTAAAGTGTCATGCACACCCCCCCACCCTCGTTTCAGCTACATACGGCCAAAGCTCCCATTCACTTCAGTGGTACAGGTTGAAATGGGTCCCACGCCCTTTCCCCAGTCAGGTTCACTGGAAATTTGAAATATAGCTAAAATCAGACTCAAGATGAGATTCAGACAAAGCATCACCCATGCTCAAATCCTCCTGTGGCCTGCATGGCCGAAGTATATGGCCCTCAGGAGACAGAAGGATCATGACCCTGACGGTGAAGAGATCCCACCGTCCTCTCTATAGAGTCCGCTTGCAGGACAGAGACCTTGCAGGGCCACGCCGAGGCAGGATATTTTGAGCCCCGACACCCTTCCTAAGAGACAGGACCTGATTAAAAATGGTCAGGGTCAGCCGCGTGGTTTGTGGTCAGACACTGATTGCTGCAGAGCAAGACTGTCCAAAAGAAACCTCATGACCTCCACTCCCTCTGCTTCAGGCAGTGCTCTGCAGACGTGGCGGGGGAGGCTGGGTGCAGCTGTGCTTGCATCAGAGGCCGACTCGTGGATGAAATTTTGCTGCTACATTGGTCCTCAGATGCTGCCCTTATGTGACCATGTAGGGGCCTGGAGAGGTAGCTAGAAACGCCTCGATATGCCAGGCAGCACTGGCGGGGTAAGGAGGTTCACCGTGGCTCAGCCCAAGGAAGGGCCACCTTCAAAGCAATGCTAAAGCACTAGTACATGGTCCCCCACCCCCAGCTCTAGGGGCCTCCTGTGGGGCTGGAGATGCTGTTTCCTGGATAAAGTCTTGATGGGCAGTAAAGATTCCCCTGGCACTTTGCACAGTATTTGCCAATCAGGCAATTTCATTCTGCCTTGCAGACTTACCTGGCACCTGTCCTAACCTCCTGCAGACTGCAGGTCAGTCTTAGTGTTAAAGCATCAGTGCAAGCCTGCTCAGATTGGAAACCTGAGCTATGATTTCCAATGCTGACTGAGCAGTACCCGCCAGCCCTCTGCTCCCCTCCTCCGTGCAGGTGGTCCCCCCCCTTCCCAGCCTCCTGTTCTCATATGGCAACGAGAGCCAATTGCTTCCGCTCATTAGCGTTTGACAAATAACCACAGAGAGAAAAAAAAGTCCTTGGCAGGATATGAGTGAACTTCGGCCTTTGCTTACCGCCACCTGACTCCACCAATCAAGAGCGTGTCATTAATTTTCCATGCTTTATCACCCGATCTCACCCTCCCCTTCAGAGCAGAATCAACAAGCTGTTCCTGTAGCAGGTTCAGGCTGGTGGAGCCCAAGCGGGGGCAATGCAGCGTTATGAGAGGGGCAGGCCGGGAGTAAAGCGTGCAGGTGGCAGCTCCTGCAGACCTAGGGGGGCTGTGCATGAAGGGCCGCGAGCACCGTTCTTCACGGGGAGGGGAGAGTGTCCCCTCTGCCACCCAGCTGCAAGGGAGCCTACCTCCCACCACAATCATATCAGCTAGAGAACATATTCTTCACTTTCCTTGAAAAGTATTGTGTCTCACAACACTACCAAGGTAAAAATGATTAACGTTCTCCACAACAGAGGGGGCGGCATTTCCGTGGGAGGATGAAAGATCCAGTTTGGGATCCGTAGACTTGAAATCACCTACAGATTTCTACTTATTATTGTCTAACTCAAGCACACAGACAGATAATATACCTTGCAGTGGAGTGCGACCTGATCAGCTCATATTTGGGGAGAGAGGAGACAAGGGTCCCTAAGTGAAGCCAGGAAGGGGCAAGTTTCCAAAAGCAAATCCTTAGGGCAGAAGTTCAGAGTTTTCTTTTTGTGGTTTTTTGCAAATGCAAATACAGTCTTTTGCTTAGAGCCAAGTCTCGGAAGAGCTTTCCATTTGCTTGCCTGTATTTGACTTCTGAGTGCAAAAACACAAGCAATGGTGACTAGGATTGTACTCTATTACAGCTGCATTTTGAAGCAGCCACTAAAGTGTTACTAAAACATCAGCTCTTCAGTTATTAAGTGGCTCATCAATGATTGCAAAATGCAATACATCAACAGGCTTCACACAACCGTGCTTCTATACATGCTTATAACAGCTTCCAGGGGTAGGTTTATGAACAGAGCTGTGTGAGCAATGGATGTTTTCAGTTCAGTAGCCTAGCAAAACAAAAAAAAAAGCCTGTTTTTTCCCCCAGCAAAAGCAAAGAAACAAGCAAAAGTAATGATTATGGATGAACTGAAACATCGTGTTTGCCATAGTTAATTCTCGGGTAAAATTTAGGTTACTTTTTGGGAACAACACCTGGTTCCAAAATGAGAACTCAAAAGGTTTTGTTTGCAAAATATCTAACCTCCACCTTCACACTTTTGAGAATGATTTCCCCCCCCCCCTTGTATTTTGGTTAAAATGATGCACTGAATTTGTAAACAGCCCTGGCAGAACCGACCACATTATTTTGAGTGAATTTATGACTCACTGAAAAAAAATTGCCTAGCTGTACTTAGAGCCACCTATAACACATCATGCATGTTCGTAATAGGTTTACCATATCCATAAATCATTCCGGTTTCAATTTCTCCAGTAAAATGGCCTACCTAACCTAGCACATTGAAAGGTGCTGATGAAATACAGTGCCTGAGAGCCAGTATCCTTAATAATGTTTCCTATAGTGCTCTTTATCCACCTTAGCATAAAACAGAACTGGAAGTGTAAGCAGTTTATGATGCTGGGTTGGATTTGTGGTTGCCCTGTACCTGGTACAGCCATAGGGCAATACCAGGAGAGTGCAAGTGTATAGACAGGGATTTATTTGATGTGTTACTACTATTAAGAGACAGAAGTTACATAGTTAACACGGAAGCAAAGCAGTGTCCTTCCTGCTTTTTGGGTTCTCTACCGTGGGTGTTATATAGTGCATGGACCTGTTGTTGAGTCTTAACTGCTCCTGTCCCTCAAAGGGCTCTGGGCGACACGTGTGTGCATTAAATCTGGGTCGTAAACCATCTAAATGAGGGACCCCTGGCTCTAAAGTACAAGTCTCTGCTGCTTAAACTAGAAGATAGCCAGGGCTCTGACAGGCACAGCAGCTTCTATATGTCTTATAGGACAGAAACTCACTTTCCCTGTTGGGGGACGCTCATCCCAAACTTCAGAGACCCAGTTTTGCTCCAGTCTCACAGACCTCTGGACAATTTATCCAGTGTGGATGGAGCCTCCGATTTTAAAAAGCACAAACCTTGGTTCCTGGGCCAGAAGATGCAAGGCTTGCAGAAATGTCCAACGCCCACCTCAGCATCCGCACCTCCAAGCTACACCTTCCCGAGAGAGACCTAGTCACAGTTGCACACACATCCGTGCAAATCCTGCAGCTCCTGGGGAGCAATGCAAAAGGGGGGCCCTGAACAAAGCAGTTACTCCCCGGGGCTGGGGGGGTTCCACGGCAGTTGCAAGCTGCTCCTTAGCTGGGAACCAGGAGGGGAGTTTGGAAACCAGTTGTGCTTAGAGCCTTAAAAGACAGGTTTGGGGGCGATGTGTAGCTCTGATTAGCGAGCCCTGCAATCACCACTGCCGGGAGACTCCACTCCAGCAATCCTGGTTGCTGTTCCTGCGGCGCCTGCGTAAAGCTTGCAAAGGTGCAGCCTCCTCCTGTCAAACAGGGGCAGGAATAGGAGGCAGGGGCTTGGGGGCAACTATAAGGGCATGCATAAAGACAAGGTCCTGAGGCCTCACGCCAAGCCCTTCTGCTGCCAGCTCTGTGCCTTCTACCGCTCTTACTGCTGTGCTTCTTTTTCCTTCTTTGCATCCTGCCTCCAGACAAGCCCCTTCAACCGGCCCATCCATCTCAATCCCTGTCGTCATAACTCTCTCCTTGACCTCATTTCATTATCATCCCTGCTGGTGGCAGACCCGAGTGGTGCCATTGCAATCAATGGCACAGTGACACCTTTGCTACCTCTCCTTTCGTGCAAGCTCCATCCTGACGTTAGGGAAGTATTTGGTACGCGGTGGCAGGAGCAGCCCTGAAGATGAGGCGCAACCCAGATTCTCCTGACGGTCCGAGGAGACGAAGCTGAGCGTGGGCAAGAGTGTAAAAGGAGAGTTTTTCTCCAGGCCGAACCAACGTGCTTGCTTCTGCCTTGTTCCCGGGGATGAGAACGGACAACTCTGGATGAAGGCGCTGGGGAATTAGGCAGACAAGGGTCTTTGGGTTAACCTGGTATCTTTTATTAGACCAACTCAGTTGGGGAATTAGCACCTTTTACAGTCAGGGGAGCGCCTAGCATCTGGGGAGGGCACTTCTGCCCAGCAGCCGCACCGACAACCGCTTTTAGCCAAGACAGCACAAATCCTGCAGCTGCTGAAGCAGAGTTTACCCAGTTCAGCTTCAGACTCGACTGCTGCCTGTTGCCCCTCATGCATTAGCTAATCAGACTTCCCATTGCAGGAGTTTTCCCAGTGAGCCGCCTTGCCCCACATATCTGCTTCATTAACAGCAGCTGCAAAAACCTGAATCTGCCTTAGTATTCCTCAGGGCCCCAGGGCAGAATCAAACCAGCCATCCCCCCCACACCTTCCCTTATATACCCCAGCAGTCGTCACTGCATCACATGATCCCATCACATGACACCCCTTCCACCTCTTTCCCTAACCAGGAAGGCAGAGTTACACCTGCTACAGGTGCAGCTGGCCCCTCTCTTAAAGGGCCAGCGCATTCCCTGACAGCTGCACGGCTGGGGCTTACGGGCATATCATAATACTACGTGCAGAGCAGATCAGAGGCCAAACATTTTTTCAGTACTTGACCAGTAACCCCCCTCCCCAACTCTGATGGATGTGCTCCGCTATAGTTTCATAGTTTCTAGGGTCAGAAGGGACCTGAGTAGATCATCTACTATAAGAGAGTAGAATTTGCCTCTGCTTATGTTTCAATGTTATGAAATGAAAATCTGTCAGTAGTGGCTTTGTCCTAATCTTAGCCAACTTGTGTGGAAGGCTATATATAGCTGCACATGACAGTCGCATTGAGTGTCTTCCGGGTTGGTTTTCTCTTTTGAAGATGATACGCAGTTTTGGCCATGCCTAATCAACAGGGCCAGCGGCTTTTTCTACGCAGTTTAGCAAAATGTTTTCAAAAGTAGGCACTGATTTTAGGAGCCTCGGATTTTTGGAGGCTCGACCCAAGAGACTGCAGGGCTGGGCCAAAGGTGCATGCTTCCAAGTGAAGCCGGTGGAAATGCTCAGCTTTTCTAAAGTCAGGCCCAAGGTGTCTTAGGTTAGACACCTGAGCAAATTAGTTCCTGATTCTTTGCAATTAGTGGGAGTTGAGAGGCCCCAGCTCCTCACAGACTGGTCCTTTACTGATGAATCCTAATAAATGATTTCTCGAAGCATTGCCAAGAGAGTGCTGCAGTACTGGTACCGGCATTATGGGAGAGGGAAGCTGAAGTATAGAGGGGTCACAAGTTTGCTCAGGCTTACACAGCGAGGCAAACAGTGAGGGGTGGGAATCACTGGAAAGTCTCATTAAGGCCCAAGATTTAGAAAAGGATTGAGCATGCATAAAGATAAGAGACATACCCACAGTTATCACAGTACAGATAATAAACACCAGCATTTGGGTAGGGATATAAATCCACTTGCTTCAGGTCAGAAACCAACCCTGAACTATTTGGGGACAGGAGGTAACTCCTCCTGGTGGCAGACTGTCCAAGGACTGTCCCGCAGGGTTTCTTGCTCTTCCTTGAAAGCAGCTGGTGTTGGGCACCGCTGGCAACAGGACATTGGACGAATGGGACCTCATGGTCCAGGTCAATCTGGCAGTTCCTATGTCACTGAGGTCTTCTGTCTCCCAACCCTGTGCTTGGACAAGCCCATCCTGCCTATAATGTAGCTGGCTAAAAACAGGCACCTCCCTGGGGCTCTATAACTGAACGGTGGCTTGTGCAATCTAGTTTTCAGAGACTTCAGCATTTTCAAAAAGGTCTTGGTTTCCTTTCTCTCTTTGTTATGAAATGTTGGGCTTCGCACAGGGTTCGCACGGGGAGTTGTTAGCATACCGAGCTCTCACACCCAGGCTGCAAGTGCCATCAAGTACCGACTGGAGCGGTTGTGCCTGCTTGCTTTTCCACTTGACACGCTGCTCTTGGTGCTCATCTAGTTTGCTTCAGATGCTTGCGACTGCAATTAGAAAGTGATGTTGAGTGAGCTGAAATTCCCTTTTCTCCTTCAAACTGCTCTCTGCATCCGGTTCTCTGTTTGTCTTGCGTTTAAAAAAACCCAACATATTGATTGACTCCCCCTTGCCATAGTCAATGGGACAAGAGTTGAATGCAGTGGTGTCACCCTTTGGGCATTTGCTTTGTTGCTTTAACATTATAGAAAATTCTTGTTCTCTGGAAGAGACTGGCTTTCAGGCAATCTCCTTTCATCCTGGGCACCGATCGCAGTTTAGTGCCGGACACACTGGAGGTTTTTGCCCTCTAGGTTTCCCTGCCTGTGGATCCCGCTAACCCCAGGATCGCCCCATTTTGTGTGCTTGCTTGAAGGGGGCTTCACAGCTCAGGCTTAATTTTGCTGTGCCTGAAACAGTTTACTCTCAGGCCTATACCCAAGTCACAAACCCTACTGACTGTTTCCTGCTGTGGTTTCCTGCCTTAGTAAAATGCCTCCTCTGCTCGGCCTGCTTTCCCTTCCTGTTCTCATCAGAAGGCCATTTCTGGGCTTGATGTAGATAACAAGCAAATAGGTAGAAAAAAAGAGCCGGTGGCCATAAATCCAGACCTTCGTACAGGCACCTCACTACTGTACTGTGGAGCAAAGCAGAGGAGACAGCAGAATGGTTTCCCTGGGCAATTTACCCTAGGCCACTTGTACGGGTGTACCGGACACAAAACCAACCCTTTCCTCACACTGCATACCTTCCTGCATGCTAAGTAGGACCTCGGGCAAAGCAGACATAGGTAGCCCCATTTTGAATGGTGGGTTTCTTCTGGTCTGCCCTTTAATACGGAACAGGCCTGCCCCTCGGTCAACCAAGAAGTCTGGCCATTTTTGCCATTTAACATGCCTGATAGACAGAAAGTTGCCAGAATGACACAGTGGGCCCCCAGTGGGGTCAGCCTGCTGGGTCATTGCTATGTCTGGAGGTGAAGGAGAGGACAAAGCCCTGTACACTGCTGAACCGGTGATGAGCAGGACCTGCCAAAGCAACCTAGAAAGTTGTGTTTCCATTACACATTTGCGGGAAGAGTGAAAGGGAAGAGCACACTCGGCTCTTACTGGGGGCAACATCTACTTTTTATCATCAAAGGTCAAACTCCAGGGACCTGATGAGCCCCCTTGAATTTGTTTGTGTTTCCATTAATCACCGGAAACGGGTTTCGGTTTGTGGGTGGGATTTAGACAATTTGATTCAAATACCAGCCACTCATTGCCAGGAGGGATTCTGCATTGACTCAGAAGACAACATTTCCTTTTGGGCTCTTACTAAGAGCGGACTCTACTGGAGCAGACGGTAGGTCCATTTCTGTTATTCCCCTTTGTTTAACCTTGGGGGTTCAAGTGACATTTGCAGAGTCTGTTTCAAAAGCAAGCGTGGAAATTTATGAAATTGAAGCTCCAAGGATGAGTCAACAGTTTCTCTAAGTTATAGGAGCTGTGACTCATGTACATACTCAGGAATATGTAGGGATTGCCAAACGGGATCAGATCACTGGCAGATGTCACGGACCATCTTTAGCAATGGTCATAGACAAATGCTTCAGAGGACAATTCAAGACATTTAGCAAC
The DNA here is from genome assembly GCF_001723915.1 of Gavialis gangeticus. Classification (NCBI taxonomy): domain Eukaryota; kingdom Metazoa; phylum Chordata; order Crocodylia; family Gavialidae; genus Gavialis; species Gavialis gangeticus. The sequence goes on along the minus strand of NW_017729018.1, from coordinate 7,484,233 downwards.
AGAAAATTGGAAGAAAATTCCTCCTAACATCAGTCACATAGGGGTCGGCTTATAAAGGACTTATATTCCTTTATATCCCTATTAACTAAGAAAGTTCTGATTCCCTATGGAAATGTCTAATGGTTTTTCACATCCACCAAACTCTTGGCTTGAGCAGTATCTTGTGGCAGAGCTAATTAATCCATGCATTAAAAAAGCAAAAAAAAGGATCATAAATAGGGTTGGGCAGGAAGCAGTTTTCCCATCCTGTAGAGGTTTTTGTGACTTCAAAAATGTTCTCATCACATATGAACACAAACCCAAAGCTTTTCAAAGTGAAAAGCCAGGGACTCAGAATAGTGCACTGGCTTGAACACGGACCTGGGATTACAAAGTCCTAGCTTCCAGCGTCTGCCCTGATGATTCAAGCAAGCACTCGAATCTGAGTCTCTTGCATTTCAGGAACGTCTCCAACCCACCAGCTCATCATGGGGTGGGTCTCACTCAAGTTCTCCTGTTGGGGCTGTTCTGTTTTGCATACTTGATTAAATATGAATCGAGCCGGAGAAAGTGACTCCATAACTTAGTAGCTATGGCACTCACCTGGGATGCATGAGACCAAGGTTGATGTTCCTCATCTAATAACTAGATAATTATGTATACAGAGCAGAAGAGCTCCAGCTGGAGATGTGGGGGAAAGCCAACCCAGGAAGGCCAAAAGCATGCTTATTAAGGCACTAACCTGGAGTAGGATAGACGGATATTCAGATATCTCATCTCTCTTTGATTTGGATCAGAAATCCCACTCTTGTTGAAACAGGTCTGGGAAGTCTATAACATCTGAATTACGACAGATTGAGATTTTCAGACAAACCTGCTTCGCCAAGGCAGATGGATGGGTACACGGGTCGGGGCTCTGAATTTCACAGGGGTTTGCAGACGACATCCTCCCTTTACATGTGTCAGCATTGCCCTGCAAAGTCTTGCTGAGGGCTTCTGCTTCTTTCTCCTAGATCCAGCCCAAGCAGCGTATGAGCTGGTCCACGGAGTCCCAGTAAGCATTCGAGATGCCCGATGCAGCCGCCCACCTGCCCTTCTTCTTCGGCAGCATCTCCCGGTCGGAGGCTGAGGAGCACCTCAAGCTGGCCGGCATGGGGGATGGCCTCTTCTTGCTGCGCCAGTGCCTGCGCAGCCTGGGGGGCTACGTCCTCTCCATGGTGTTCAACCTACAGTTCTACCACTACCCCATTGAGCGGCAGATGAATGGCACCTATGCCATTGCGGGGGGCAAGGCGCACTGCGGGCCTGAGGAGCTCTGCGAATTCTACTCCAAGGATGCCGACGGGCTCTGCTGCACCCTCCGCAAGCCCTGCACCCGCCCCAGCGGCGTGGAGCCCGAGTCCGGCATCTTTGACAACATGAGGGACAACATGGTGCGCGAATACATCCGGCAGACCTGGAAACTGGAGGTACCAGCACTTCCCACGCACGCACTGTCCACGGTTGTATTCAGAGCCCCGCTGGCTGCACTCACCTTCTTGGCCTCTCTAACACCAGCGCTTCCCTAGTCCTCCACCCAGTCCCTTCACTGCTAGGGCAAGTGGCTTCTCAGAGGCTCCTGCCCAACTCACCCTCCCTTTCCCAGTTCTGTCTGGATAAATTGCTCTGATCAGTGGCCTGGATGTTTGAATTCCTCCTTCTCTCGGCTCTGTCTCAGCGGCTGAGTTCCTAAGCCCCTGCGGCACCTAGGGGTTCTCCCAATGCCTCTGGCTGTCTCAGTTTCCCCATCTGGTCGGTGCCATGACTCCCATTTTGCAATGTGATGTACTCTGGGATCTAGGGAGGAAATGTGCTAAACAAGAGCTAGGTATTATTATGAGCCATCTGCTCCAGGGTCCTTACTCTAACAGTCTTAGACAGTGCAAAAGAGCAGACACAAAGTCCTCTTAAAAACACCTGGCTAATGTGCAAAGTTTCTTCCAGGGTCCAAGCATATTGGTCAGCTTATGTCTTGTCATGCACCTCTATTAGTGCACTAAGTCAGTCGTGGCAGGCCGGGTATCGGTGTGCCCAGGACACAAGGATCCAGTAGGCACCTGCAGCCCGGCATGCCAGGTCCTTAGACTACATTGCACTGATAAGCTCTGCCTCTCTTTGCCACCTCTGGGTGCTGTTGCATGGCCCCTTTCTCTTATGTGAGCACACAGGGTGACTGGAAGTTTCCTCTCTACCTGTACTACACTCTTTAACTGCTGCATTTATTAACGATGATGATTCCTCTCTTCTGTGAAGTAAACGGACCCAATCTGTATCATCTCAGATTGTATTAAAGGTATTCCAGGCCCCTACATAGTCTCATTGCCCAATTTTGAACCTCGCCAAAAAAATGCTTTTTTTCCCGTGGCAATCAGAGCTGCACAGAAGGAAGCACAGTGGGGGTTTCTATTGTGCCATTGTGCCATTATATCCCTCTCTGCCCCCCTTCTTCTGGACCTTAAAATGTTTGCTTTTTTTTTTTTAAAACCTCTGCTACTCATTGAGTGAAGGCCCTCATCGGGCTGCCCAAAACAACACTGAGGTCTTTTTCCATAGGCAATGCAGTTCATTTAGATCCCAGTGTGAGGAGCACATATTATTCCCTCCAAAGTAAACTCCAAACTTTGCTTTTGTCGACATTGCATTTGAACTGCTACAGCGCTGGCCATTGGCTTGGCTTGGTTAAATTAATTTTTCAGCAGGTCCTCACCAGCACCCACTGGGACGAGTGTCTAGACTTCAATGCAGAAATCGGCAGTGGTGTGAGACCAGAGTTAAGACAGCCCCAATCATTTTTGCTATAATCACAATAAGTCTTTTGACACAGCACCGTGCCTTGTCCGTGCTGTCCTGTGAGTGGAAGTTTCAAGCCACCCAAGGAATGTGGATCTCCATTTCCCATAAGAAATGAATAAATGTGGAGAGTGGCTCTAGCTTCCAAACCTCATTGCATCAGGGCTGCACAGAGCAGTGCCTGGAGCCGATGGAAACGAGCAGCAAGGAGTCAGCACGGCTCAGAGGGATGGCCATCGACTGCAAGAAAGGGACCGTTATGGGAAATTCTTCATAACGGAGACATATGGGTGGCCTCAAGTAGGGACATGCAGACTCCAAAGATAGATTGATGCCATCTACTGGCGATTGAAAATAATGGTCAATAAATCCGCGAGGTCTGTGAGCAGTTGTGCAGTGCAGATGACTTCCAGATTACATTGATTCTGACAGGGCCTGGGGAAGAGTGTAAAGGGACAAGGAGCAACCAGGAGGGCAGGACAGAGCTGGGAAAGGCTTAGGTTTGACAAGATCTATGCTGCAAAGATAACGCTGAAACTAGGGCTGTGTGAGCAGCTCTGACCATATTTCTCCAGGAACACAGGACCCGGGTCTGGAAGGGGTCTCTTGGGTCACCGAGGCCCGTGCTGTGCTTATCAGGTCTGATCCCCCCCTGGCCACCATGACCTTCCTCTTCCCTTGACTGCAAGCCAGTGAGTCCTCCCCCCTTCCTCACAACCGGCAGGCAAAGGATATGAGGGACCGGCTCATTTTGCTAGCAGAGTTACCCTGGGGCAGGATTCAGCCTGGTGTCACTATCGTGGTGACGCTTGGCTAGCACTTTATCAGTGACATCAGGCAGATTTGGGAGGTGCCCTGTGATTTTACCCTCCCCTGCCTGAGAAGATGCAGAAATCAAAGGAAACCAATGTAGCTACACAGCAAGTCTCATCTCTCACTTTCTTGCAGGGGGATGCCCTTGAACAAGCCATCATAAGCCAGGCCCCGCAGGTAGAGAAACTCATTGCTACCACTGCCCATGAAAGCATGGCCTGGTACCACGGCAACGTCTCCCGGGAGGAAGCTGAGCGCAGGCTCTACTCTGGGGCACAGCCTGATGGGAAATTCCTGTGAGTACCCAAATCACTGGGAGATGCTGCATGCCACGCTCTTGTGACTGCTCCCCCTTCCTGGCAGGGTATAGAGCTGGGGACCATCAGTGTGCAGCTGAATCCAGGGGATCTTGCAGTCCCCCAAGCAAATTCACATGTAGATGTTTGAAGAGGCGAAGGAAAGGAATGAACCTGGTGGGGCTCGGGCAGCAAAGCAGTAAAAACCCATCACCACTCGGCGTGTGTGCATCCAGGAAGAAATGAATGCACTTGGCCACTGTGGAGTTTGCATAGGGAATATCAGGAAAGACCCAGGGTTAGTGAGGCGTACTGAGGCTGTGCATGGGGCACTCCAGCTTCCTATGGATGCCTTGGGATCTGTGCACTCACAGGGAACAGGAGAGCCCTGGCGTTTGGAGACCAGCTGGGAGGGTGATGTTCAGGGTGCCCCAAATGTTGAGAGCTCCCCCGTGGCATAACTGGAGGGGGAATGATAGAGGCAAGAGCTCTGGGTGCTGAACTGGAGGGGGGAGCATGAAAAAAAGCAGTTGCCTGCAGCAGCCATGCATTCACGATAGCAGCAGCAACCAGAAGGCACTGTATTACTCTTTGCCCCAGATGCCTGGCCATGTCCCTCCACTGCTGGGGCTCCCCAGTTGCAGCCTCCCAGTGCAGAAGCCCTGCGGTTTCACAGGGTGAGCCCCAAAGCCAGCTACTAATAAGCCCCCACCTTCTCACACAGGCTGCGACAAAGGAAAGAAAACGGCACCTACGCTTTGTCCCTTGTCTATGGGAAAACGGTGTACCACTACCGCATCGATCAGGACAAGTCCGGCAAGTACTCCATCCCCGAGGGAACCAAGTTTGACACGCTCTGGCAGGTAAGGTGCTGTGGGACACTCTCTGCAGCTGGCACCCCTTTCAAGAGAGGGAGAAATTCTCCTGCCATACGCACCTCTAGAGGGCAGGAAACTTTTGCCTGAGTTTTAGGAGCTGGAGAGGGAGGCTCCATCTAGAGATATCAGTAGCCCCATCATAGTGCTCAGTTGCCTAGCTGGCAGTCAGGCCTCTGCAATAACACTAGTACCAGATACTAGACTAGGGGTCAGCAACCCCTGGCATGCTTGCCCAGCATGGCCATTTTGCTTGGCACACTACTGCCAGCCTGGGCTCCAAGCAGCTGCTGCCAGCCCCAGAGCCCAGGCTGCTCCCAGCAGGCAGCTAGGAGGCTGCAAGCCCCGCTGCAAGCAGACTGGCCTCTCGGTGCAGCCGGGAGGCTGCAAACAGCTGCTCCAGGCTCCGGCTTGCCGGCACTCTGGCACCCTCCAAGGTGGATGTGGTAGGTTTTTTCAGCACTCCAGCCAAAACACATTGCCTACCCCCCGTACTAGACAGATACCAGCCTTTCTGAAATAGTCCTAGCCTCATGATGCCCCCTGCACCTCTCACTGAAAGGCCCCATTGCCATATCTTTCTATGGAGGTCCTTTGGGACAGTGCCCTTGATTTCCAACATCCTTGTCACTGTGATTCCAAGGCGGGGAGTCTTGAGATGGCCCCCTAAACTAAAATGGAGTTGTCCCCAAACGTCTGTTTTCAGAGAGATGAATGAGGTGCAGGGGAAAGGAAGGGAGATGGAGGGTGGAGCACTGACTCGGGACCCTTGGCTTATGCCCCTGCTCTGCCTTCTCCCACCTGATTACGGATGACCACAGGAGACTGGAGCCTTGGGTCTGGGTCTCCCGTGTTTCAGGGCAGTGCCCCCAACCCCAGGCTCCATCTCTTGGCCTTTTGTAGGACCGTCAAACCTCTGCAAATCGTTCCCGCTTTGACGCGGCCAAAAGGCATCAAGGGCATTTTGACCCTCTCCACCCGTCTGTGGGAAAGAGCTACCATAAGCCACAGATGTTGCCCATAAGGCAAGAAGGCAGTTTTCCTCCGTACACTAATTTCCTTTCCTTCTGATTCCTGCCCCAGCTCGTGGAGTACTTGAAACTCAAAGCAGATGGACTGATATATAACCTGAAGGAATGCTGCCCTAATCCCAGCACCCCAACAGGTGGGTTGATTCTTCCGGCCAGAAGGGCAGAAACAACCTGCTTTGGTCACTGCCCTGACACCTAAACTCTCCAGAAGCACTGCGGTTTATCTCAGCCCAGGGGTTAAGAGTTAATGCTCCTGCGAGGCTCAGTCCGGAGCCCTGTTCATGGCACCTCATTGCTTTTCATGGGCTGGGGTCGTCCTGTCCCTGCTCTGCCGTTGGACAGAGGATCCTGCGCCCCTGGTGAGCCGGCATCTTTCATGAGCTCTAGGGGCTGCGCCTCATTCTCATTGACATTAACTTTCCCCTAACAACTAATTGCATCTGCATCCACTTAAAGGCCCCCATGAGGCCAGCGGTGTGGAGGGGGCCTTGTGGGGGCGCGAGGATGCAAGCCCCAGTATTTTTCCAGATACTCCTGTTGTATTACCCAGCCCAGCCCAGATAGAGAGCTAACAATAGCATCCCTTTCCTGACTTCCAGGCACTGTAGCACCGGTCCTACCAGCCCACCCCTCCATGACCGTAAGTATTGGGTCTATTTTTTCCAAGTGCTTTTGAATGTTGTTACCTTTCGGGCCTTGCGAGTAAAACCTGCCCTTCCCTGAACTAAGAATCTGGAACGGGTTTCCAAGGGAGGTGGCTCTCCCCAACCTTGGGGGTCTTCAAGAGGAGACTGGACAAGCACATGGCCGGGGTCACCTGACCCCAGCACTTTTTCCTGCCATGGGAAGGGGGTCGGACTCGATGACCCCTTGAGGTCCCTTCTGACCCTAGCATCTATGAATTCCCAGATTACGGGCCCATAGAGACAATGCTTTCACCCTCAGAAAGCCACAGAAATCCCGGGAAGTCCCTGGTCCTTGCTGAGACATCAGGGCATTTTGGAAGGTCCCAGGGCCCTTCCATGAGTGACCCTACTGTTTCCCTGCATCACCTTACATACTTTATCACTATTTCTCTGCCAGGTCCAGAGGCAGTTTTCAAGCCTCAATGCAGATGGATACACACCAGAGCCCATAGGTGAGCACCCCTGCACAGGCCTGTCTTTCTCTGCATACAGAGTGGGAGCGGGGTGGGCACTTTACAGGGCCCTTGCTGGATGCAAGCTGGTGATGCTGCGTTCCATGCACTGGCATATGGCATAGGCTGCCTAGAAATCAGGGCTCGTGGACAGAGGTGCTATCTTTTATGAGACCAACAAGATTTTTGCAGAAAAAAAAATTAATTGCAAGCTTTCTCCTGGGTAGAAATGAAAGTTCACATTTCACAGGATTTGACAGAGGGCTCAATAGATGGAAACACCCTCTGGGCAGAGTCTCAGCTCTCCTGTGAGGCTGTGATGATGCAAATTACCTTAGACAAGGGCAGGAGCAAGATCTCAGGTTTCAGGTGGTCAAAGTTGTTGCCTGCTTGGGAAAATATGAAGATCGCGTTTAAAAAAAATGAGCTAAAATTCGGTATCTTCCATGTGTCAGGTATCCAGGTTGTAGCTGTATTGGTCTAGAGGAAAAATCAATCAGGGCTCGTGGATAGAGGTGATATCTTTTATTAGGCCAACAAGACTTTTGCAAAAAAAAAATCTTTAATTGCAACCTTTTGGGCACAAGTAGGCTGCCAGCACACTATTGCCACCTTTGGGTCAAAGAGAAATATTACAAGGCTTATTTCTCACCCTGGCACCTGTATCTGATGTACAAAGGTCCCATTTGCTCCACGGGTCTCCGTATCACTTGCAATAATAGTTTTAAGCTATTTAAAGGCTATTTAAAATCCAGAAGTAAATCAAGCCTGGCCCATTCCCCCTCTGCAGCACTGCCAATAGGCCCAACCATGCAAACACTTTGGCATGTTATATGTAGGCTGCAATGGGACTGCCATGAGGGAAGCCATGCACATTATTTAATGTTGCAGACCCAGGGCCTGTGGCAATGGGATCATCCCGGAAGACAGCACAGGCTTGAAAATGAAGGGAGATGTCCAGGTGGGAAGGCCAGAAAATGGAAGAGAAAGGATGGGGTGGGCGGCTCAAAGACCTCACTAGAGGAAGGCAAGCTTCTTTGGGTAAATCTGATATCTTTTATTAGATCAACTAAAATAGTTGGAAACATTTTGTGGGGTACAAGCACCCTTCGTCCGGCTGAGGAATTGTCCTCAGCCTGATGAAGGCTATTTGTACCCGAAAGCTTGCAACGAGGAATTTTTTACTCTTAGTCGGTGGATTTACCCAAAGAGCCATGCCTGCTTACATCATTAGACCACAGTGGCTACAACCTATACCCCATCCCCAGAGGGAGGGAGGGAACAAACGGGCGGTGAGCAACCTGATCTTCTTCCCTTGTGGAAGGCGCTGGGAAATCACGCGTCCTGCCCATGGACACCAGCGTCTACGAGAGTCCCTACAGTGACCCCGAGGACCTGAAGGACAAGAAGCTGTTCCTGAAGAGGGACCACCTGATGATTGATGAAGTGGAGCTGGGGTCAGGAAACTTCGGCTGTGTCAAGAAGGGAGTTTACAAAATGCGGAAGTAAGTGCCTCGAGATCCGCAGTGATGCTGTGCAAAGGCACTGCGGGGAGAGGCTGACTGCTCCAGCTCCTCTAATCTGCTTTTCTCAGCTGGCGTCATCTTCTCTTTAGCTCTTCTCCCTGTCTCACTGCCCTCTACTCTAGTTCCCCAAAGGCTTTGCTTCCCCTTTTGGAGCAGCCCTGGAAGATCATTATTACATAGGGCTCGGCCTCCTGAGCGGCCAAGCTGCAACAGGATAGGATCCAGCAGATCAGCTGCTTGCTTAACTCACTCTCCGTGTGTGCTCCTGCTCTTGTCCCTGGCTAGGAAGCAGATTGACGTGGCCATCAAAGTCCTCAAGAGCAACAATGAGAGAGCTGTGAAGGATGAAATGATGAAGGAGGCAGAGATCATGCACCAGCTGGACAACCCATATATCGTCCGCATGATCGGGGTCTGTGAGGCGGAGTCCCTGATGCTGATTATGGAGATGGCCTCGGGTGGGCCACTCAACAAGTACCTGTCTTCCAAGAAGTGAGTGTTTCCGGGGGTCGTGGATAAAGCAGAACTCTCCGATTCTTCTTCCTGTCCAGGCACACTGTTGAAAAACTCAAAGTAACTCAAGGGTCCTGGCTTTGCAGGTGGAGGGATATGGGAAATAGTCCCTATAAAACCCTCTGAAACATTCCTGGACTATATTGTCTCTAGCATGCACTGGTACTGAATTTATGCATGCTGTGGTGTGAGACAAAGGGCCCACATTTGGGCCTTGCCTCTCCAGAGTAATGCAGACATCCAAGACTCATGCTCTATTTATGAGTTTGTGGGCATTAAAGTGCATTAAAGTGCTGTTTCTAATGTGCATTAAATGTAGTACCTCCAAGGTGAGTTACTAAAGGTTTGCATTAATGCACAGTAACAAATGTGCATGGTTTTTAAGTGACAATGCGCAATAGCCTATTTTTTACATCACGCTTTTTTACATGGCGCTTTAGTGTGCAATACAATAGGCTACTGCACATTAAAGTGCATGTGTAGATGCACCCTGTTTATCGATCAGCTGTTCTCATCTAGTCTAATCTAAATGCAAATAATATTGAAGAAACTACCACAGCCAGAACTCTTCGGGTGGGCTCTTCTCTCAAGAGCCAACATCCTCTGCAGCTAACCAGTTTCTCAGGTCCCCAGCATAGGGATAGCATGAGCTGACAATATAGCTGTGTTCCACCATGAAGGTAAAAGGATCATCTTATCCTAGGGACCACTTGTAAGAAAGGTGAAGGATTTCTTGGCTGGAAAGGTGTAAGAAAGGTGAAGGATTTCTATTGTCTCTAACCAAACTATTTTCTATATTGATAATAGCAAATGAAAATTCTCTTTTAGAGGGGATGAGGCTTCTGGAGCAGGAGAGTCCAAATGATCTGCTCACTGCAGCTGTGACTTTCCAAACGGCCGGGCTTCCAGTGTACTGACAGCTCCTATTAGTCTGTGGATTTGTTACCCTGCAGTTCCCTTTTCCTTCCCAGAGATGAGATTCCAGTGAGCAACATTGTGGAGCTGATGCACCAGGTGGCCATCGGGATGAAGTATCTGGAGGAGAAAAATTTTGTCCACAGAGACCTGGCAGCCAGAAATGTCCTGCTAGTCAACCAGCACTATGCCAAGATCAGTGATTTTGGACTCTCCAAGGCTTTGGGTGCTGATGACAGCTACTACAAGGTGAGTTGAAGCGTGGCAGAGGACTGCTGAAAGGGGCATGTCTACAGCCACCCCAGCAGGAGTCCATGCCTTTACCCCCATTTCTTAATAGGAGTTATGCATGCATCTTGCACACATGCCATTAAACCCAATGACCTATGACCTTTCTAGTCTTGTGCTGAGATGCAGGGTAGCACATCAAGATCCTTCCCAGGCCGCCTGCCGTGTGACTACACTAAATTTTTGCACGGTCAGGAGTTGGGTGCATGATGGTTTGGCAGACAGACTGGAAGACACAGTCCCTGTCTCAAGGGACCAGTTTAATATAGACAGGCATAATGCTGCACAATGGAAGTAGAGGAGCTGGAAATGCAACCGGGCAAAGAGAACAAGGCAGCAAAGAGAGGCAACAATGGGGTGTGATAAGGTGGAGTAGCAGGAGACGAAGATTATTTATGGCAGCCAGTTAGAGATATGAGAGTAGGAAGGGAAGAATCGGGCAAGACAGGCAGCAGAGGGGTGAAGGAGAGGTGGCAAATCAATCGCATGCTCTGTGGGCCGTGACCATCCTTTTGTTCCCTGTTTGCACCACGCCTCGTGCAACAGGGCCTTGATCCCGATCCACGGGGAGGCAAGGCACTACCGAGATAGAGACGGCAAACACTGTAATGGTAATTGCCAAAGCACGAGGCAGGATTGCCACCAGAGGACGCCCTTGGCTCAGCGATGTCCCCAAACGGGAGCTGGTAGAAAGGCAGGGCTCCTGCTCCGTGGGAAACGTGTTGGTGTCTGACCTGCTCTTCTCACAGACATACCATGCTTGTTCAGACCCGGGCTTTCGATCTCTCCATCGATGGAGAAACAATTCGTGTTTGGAACAGCACGTCTTCCCCCCCCGTCCTCCGCCAACCTGCAAGTGCCTGGGTCGTAGGGCCACACATGGTCCTTGAATGACGCCCGGATTTGGAATCGATTTGGCTGATTTGGCTTGGAACAGGAAACATTTCCCTTAAAAAAAAAAAAAATGTGTACAGCAAACTGGATCTGTGGCCAGGCACAGGGCATTACAATGCTTATCCAGCTGTCCCAAAGTAAGAGGTCCCCTCCTTTCTTTGTCACTCTGCTGCAGGCCAGGACAGCTGGAAAGTGGCCGCTGAAATGGTATGCACCAGAATGTATCCTCTACCACAAATTTTCCAGCAAGAGTGATGTGTGGAGTTACGGCGTGACCATGTGGGAGGCTTTCAGCTACGGGCAGAAACCATACAAGGTAAGCAAGGCAAAGACTTTCAGTTGAGTCACAAGCATCAGGGCCACGCTCTTTCCTCTCAGTAGAGCTGTGCATCCACACCAACCGCATGTCCTAACCACATCTGTCACTGCATGCTGGGAAGGGCCAGGTATGGTTATTCCCAGTATGGTGCTGGAATACCCAGAGGACAAGCATGCACAAGCCATGTAAACAGTACCTGAGACAAGTAGCAAGTAGCCAGCCAAAGTATTAGTTACCCAAGTAGAGCTCAGTGAATAGTTTACTTGCTGAAGAAATGTGATTTTGGTTTCCTGGAAGCTGTGCATGACTTGAGGCTGAAGCCACTGAAGAATTGAAGAAATATGATTCATAAAATAAGCAAGGTCAAGCTGGTTTCCCTGCACTGGTCAGTAGCCCTATGGGTAAGGCACTCACCCAGGATGTGGGCTGGGTGACCTCTTCTGTCCCCCCGCATCCTCCACCTCCTAGCCTGCGTCCTCACCACCAGGCTTGAGGGGACTTTTGCACAGGTGGCTCTCAGGCTCTCCTGTTGATGTTGCTCAGCCTGCCCGTCACATGAGTGCCCACACGGATGGGGTCAGATCCACAGTCAAACAGTCCCAAAATGGGGGGTGTCCAGGTCTGTGCTACTGGTTCCTCCATTAGAAAGAGGAGAAAGCTCATAAATGGGGCGTGCGCTCAGGTTTGGAAGGCCCCCCTGCCCCACACCTGCGATGCAGGAGCATCCTCTCTCTGCTGCTATGAATATTTAATCATTTATGCAATGGAGCGGCATCAACAGGAGAGACGGAGGAAGGCCCACTCCAGAAGAGTCGTAGCCCAAGTGGTAGGAGCACCTGGATGGGGCGCGAGTGAATGTATCCTGGTTCTGCTCTCGATCAGACAGAGAGCGGCTTCGAACATGAGGCTCCTGGGGGGGTGCCCTAACCACTGGCCGGCTGAAGACTCCTCCCCAATTGAGATGCTCATCCGAACATTTGGCGAAACCGTTTTTATCACTTGATTTCAGAGAAGAAACCAACAAAACATGGATCTGGGTTTCTTTGATTTCTCGTTCCATCTGCCAACTAGAAAAAAAAACAGGTGTTCACAAAGTGCTGGAAGCTGGGCAGGGCAGTCCAGCACGTATACCATATATGTATGGTATACCATATATGTATACCGGCATGTATACCATAGCCACTGCTTTTACTCAGTTACAGACAATTCCTCATGTGAGTTATTCTAATTTGCCTCCTTTCAGCCTGCCTGCCAGCTTGGGGGGCAGGGTCATTAATCTGCTTGATGGTCTTCCTGCAGAAAATGAAAGGCCCAGAGGTGATGAGCTTCATTGAGCAGGGGAAGCGCATGGAGAGCCCAGCAGATTGCCCACCGGAGATGTACTCACTGATGCAGCAGTGCTGGACCTTCAAGTAAGGCTTTCCTAGCTCACCTCCCTGCCGGGTCTCATCAGTCACGGGGTATGGCAGCACAAAGCAGTAGAGGCTTCTTGATTTCACAGCGTCTCATGAGGGATACCCCTTCGAGAGACTAACCTCTCTGCACGATCCCTGGGACTTCTCGAGCAATTCAAAGGAAACCCCCTGGGCCAACCTGGGTCCTTTTGAGAGGTTCACAGCTGTAGCCAAAGCAGTCGGTGCCTTCCCATGACTCCCCCAGAGCTGAACTTTGCAGCCTGGGCCCGTCCCTCAGTGCCATGCACCTGGTAACAGGAGGCAGAGCCTCAGAGGAGGCCACCGCAGGGCACGCAGGGACACAAAGCCATTTGCTCAGTGACCAAAGTGGTTGTCTCTACCCAGCTCCCATTAGATACCTTAAAACCACCAGCACAACTGGTGCAGTCCCAGCTGGGTGTCCAGCAAGTCAGTGGACCAAAGGCACTGACCCACCTCCGGGGTGACGCGAGGACCTCTTGACACATCTGGCAGGTCCCCCCATGCACCCTCCACACCTGCGCTGCGGGTCTGTCCTCTGCTGTTGGCTTTGGTCTAGACCTTTGTGCCAATCTTTGGTGCCTCCTTGTTCTTCCAGGTGGGAAGATCGCCCAGGGTTTGTGACTGTCGAAACCCTAATCCGTTCCTACTACTACAGCATCGCCGCCAAGACGGAAAAAGGGCCCAACCTGGAAGACAAGACATGCGCAGCCTTCCCTTGAGCCTCCTCCCTCTGCCCCTCAGCACGTGCTCCCTCTTGTACTGGTCTTTCTGGATGGGCGCTGGAGCTACTGGTTTGTTTCTCTCACTGATTCTTTGGAAATTCTCCAGCCGGCTGCGATGTCATGGGACACAAGACCCTCAAGGGAACTCAAACACAGCTCGCATCTTAGGCCACAAACAGCAGCCGGGATTGACAGGCTGGCACGTTTGAGGGACGGCACAGAACAGTGTTGCAGCCGGGTCCTACAAGCTGCCAGACCGCCCCCGTCTTGGCACTTTGCCCCGCAGCATCCTTCCCAAGGGTCCGCCATGCTGGCTCCCAGCTCTGCAGCACGTCAGATGTCTCCAAGCTTCCCCGGGGAAAGCTTTGCATCTGATGGGCAGCTAAGTTCGCCCTCCCAGGAAGCAGCTGGCATACAGCACCCCGCTCGCTGCCCTGGTTCCCAAGGGCGCAGGGCTGGGCACGCTGGGCACCTTTCCCCTTGCACACCTGCTTGTGCTGGTGATGCTTTGGGGAATGCACGCCATACCCTGGCGGGGAGGACAGCGGTGGCTGCTCTAGTGCATGCCTCCCAGCACTGCAAGGGGCATGCTGCTTGCTGCAGCCCTCTGGAAGGAAATGCTCTGCTGTGACTGGCCATGGCATCGCTCACCAAACCCATGAACTTCTGTGCACCAGCTAAGCTGCAAGCCCCTAGCCCCCTTTGCTCACCTCCTGGGTCCCTCCTGGAATTGCCCTGCGCCCTCGCACCCTGTCCTGGGCCGGGCACCTCTCTCTGTGGTTGAAAAATCCATTGACCCTACAAATAAACCAGTCTTATTTTGTTACTGCACACATCTCTCAGACTATTAAGGCCCGCTCCTCCCATGCAGGCATTTCAGCATCTCGTTGCTTCGCTTCAAATGCTCCTATTAGTGTCTCACTCCTACGGCCCGTGGGCTGTGTCTCCGGCAGGGTCCCACGGCCCTTTCGACCCTTAAGTCTGTCTGGCTCCATTCGTGCTTCGGGAAACAGTGAAACAGGAAAAAACAGTCCCGCTTTCCACTCCCCATAGCAGGGTCTGAAGTGCCCCAGGCAGAGGTGCAAGTCCCCCCGGCTGGAGGGGCTGGGCTTAGGGTGAGAAACTCTGCTGCGCTAACCACAGCCCCTCTGCAGGGCACTTCAGGAAATGGTTGAAATGGTGCCAGCATCCTCACCAAACAGGAGAGAGCTTGATGGTGTGAAAAGGAGGCAGAAACACCAGCCTGCTCTTATACGTACCCCCACCCCTCCCCTTGGCCCCCCCAGGCTGGCAAGAGAGTTGAAAAGGCAACGGCGAGACCTTGCCCTGTCCCGGGAGTACAGTTTGCTATGCAGACAGGCAAGCGATGGAGGTGTGCGCTCATGCAGAGTGAGCGTAGGGGGCTGGCGGAGCGAAGGAAGCAGAGATCTGCGATACAGTGTAAAGGGAAGCTTATCTCTCACCATCTCCTGGCACCCGCCAGGCGAGCAGTAGCTCGCGCAGTTTGCTCTGTCCAGGTGGGGAGAACAGCAGCTACAGCCTACCCAGGGCACGGCTTTCGTCTGAGACCCTGACCAGAGGCGGGTCTGCTCAGAAGGCCGCTGTTCCAGGGACATCCTCGGTTAAAAAATCAACCTCACGGGATCCCCAAGCATTTACCAGGTCAGGAGGAGGCTGTGTGCACCGAGCGTTCCCCTGGCCTTGCTTGCAGCAGTACTTACAAGTGATGCCCCTTCTTTCTCACAGCCCACACATTAGCTCTCACAACACCCTTGGGAAATAGGGAGCTGTTACCCTACAGAAGGGTAAACTGAGGCAGCGAGCGAGGAAATGACTTCCACAGCCCTGTGTTAGGGCTCAGTGGCAGAGGTGGGCATTGAACCCACGTGGCCCAACCACCCACTTCTCTTAGCTTCTAGACCAGTGGTTTTCAACCTGGGGGTCCGCAGACTATGTCTAAGGGGTCTGCGGAAGATGACTGAGATCAATCACAAGTCTGCGAATACCCACATGAACAATTCAAAGGGGTCTGCACCTCCACTCAAAATTTTTTAGAGGTCCGCAAATGAAAAAAAGCTTGACAGCCACTGGTCTAGACCGTACTTCGCCCCCATCCTGGATAAAGTCCTGACTCCTAGTCCCGTAGCCACTAAACTCACAACCTCCCCATTTGGACAGACCATTCCCTGCATCAGCTGGTTAGGGATTTTGCAAAAGTTTTCCACTGGAAAAAGCCAGTTCATCAAAACTGAAACTTTACAGGAAAGAGTCAGTCCCTATGCATCTTTTGACTTAAATATATGTGGGGGGGAAAAGTTTTGACATTGTCCAACCATTTTGCTTTAACGTTTTTGGGCAGACGTGCCAGGTTTCCAGTGCAGCATCACTCCTCAATATGAATTTTACGCTCTGTGTGGCAAACATGTAAAGAAGGCTCGAAACGGTTTGTGTGGATTTCAAAGGTTTTGACACCAAAATGATGGGACTGGCTCAAACTAGAAGTGGACTTTGAATTTTCAGTTTGTGACTGTTTTTGAGCCTTCAGTTCGCCCTGATTTGGGACAGGACAATTTTTCAATATTGCAAAAACCGTCCTAGGATGAGAAAGCCATGTCCTGCTCTTGTCTTAACCTTACAGCCATGAATTATTTGGTGTGTGTTATAGGAGTGAAAGCCATTGACATTTTAAGGCACAATTATCTATCTTATTACCCCAGCCTAGGGCATCTACGATGATCACGCCCACTGCAGAGTCTCGATATTTCATCCCCTAATGAACAAAAGGCCCTGTGTCTTCTTCCTGTTCCATCAGCTTAAGAGCTATGGCTCAAGCCTGTTTGGAAATATGCCCCCCTCTACATTGGGCAAGTGCCCCATGATGAATCAGGTTTGTTGGGGCACCTGAGATGCTGTGCAAGGGACATCTCTGGAGATGGCTGTGGGGACAACCAAGACAGGACCTTGATGGTACTTCACAGTGGGGAGTCCAGGAGAGACGACCTGTCGCTGGGAATGGGTGGCCACTAAAGCACGGGGATGTGGGCCCGGCTTGTACTGAAGAGTAGCACCAGGGTTGGGGCCGCTGGCTTAACCTCTGAAAATAGCTGCAAGTGTGAACATACACACTTAAACGGTGGAAGCAAAAAGTGACTCAAAGGCGAGGTGGGGGACACCGCCCCCCTTGAGCTCCCAAGTCAAGAGAGCCAGCAAATGCCGAGCTGCCCTTTGCACCAGGCTCCGGCTCCCCTGGGGGCTTCACCAAATGTCAGATGTTGTTGTGGGGGGAAGGAGGGAAGCGAGCAACGAGGACCTGATGTCACGGGGCCTCGTGACTCACTTTTCCAGGTCCGCGTGTCACTTGTCAGTCTGCTTCCTTAGCAGTGTCCCCAGCCCCTGCTCCATCCTCACTGCCTGGCGGCTCAAATGATGAAGCACTGGCTGCTGAGTCAACTCTGATCTCTCAGAAATGGCCTGGAGTCTGACTGAGCAAAGAATAAAAATGGAGCCCAGGCGAGAGAAAGACATCAGGACTTGGCCCCGTGTGTCTGATACACTCTCTGCTCCCTCCGTTGCCGTGAAGCTCTCCCAAGCCCTGGAGCGGTAGGTGCTCAGATAGATTATAGTCACTGTCTAGTTAGTGATCAGATCATCTCGCATCCACCAAAGGCTGATGCGTAACCGGCACGAACAGGAGGAGCATTTCTGCCTTCTTGCAGGGGGTTGCACTTGCTGACCCCACAGGCCCCCTCCTGTGAGCCTAAGGGGAGGATGGGAGAGAGCAGACGGGCGCATAGCAAATCTGGGGCAGAGCCGTGCACAGAGCCCAGGAGTCCTGCCTGCCCTGCCTGCCGAACCAAGCAGACTTCATTGCACGACTGAGCTGGTACAGTATGAAAGGAGGTACAGTAAGAGAGAGGCAGCTCCTGCGAATGTGCACACAATGTCAGGGAGGGTGGCTATTTTTGTCTCTGTGCGCCAGCCGGCAGAGTCAGCAGCGGTGGTTTCAGCAGCTTGCCCAACACGCACTTGTTTAAAGCCTGTGGCCTCATGTGATCAGCTCTGGTCAGTGTAACGTGTCGCTGCATTTTATTTTTGGATGCTAACCGGGCTCCAAGCGGGTGGTGTTTCCACTGCCAATGGAGCAGCCCTCTGAGGCTCCTGCTCTGATAAGATGACAGATTCGGGTCCTGGCCTGCAAAGGGCACTGCAAAAGCTGGCCAGGAGGCTTGTGGATACTGAGAAATTTGGCAGTCAATCGAAGGTCCGGTTAACATCCTGCCCTCCTGCTTCCCGGCATCGCCCACCCTCCCTCCCGGAGTTGCTCTCACTCCCGTTCATTCCCTCAGGCTCGTGTCTTCCTGGCATGCCCTCGCTGCCTGCCAGCCCCTCTGCCATTCTCCCAGGGACATGCCACAAGGGCTGGCATGGCTTGGTGCTGCTTGCCCCTCCACCCGCCAGGCACGGCTAACGTGAACCTAGCTGTGGCCAAGGGAAGTCTTGTGTCCGGGACTTACAGAAGCAGGCAGAGAAGTCTTCCCATTTCCTCCCTGCTTTCAGTGATCCCTTCCCCAGGGCCGTCTGCACCTTGTATGATGAAGCCAAGCTGCAGTTTCTCCAGAATGAAACCCGAGTGACACCCACTATCGATTCAGCTGCTGAGATATTGGTATTACTCACAGGCTTCTAAGAAACTTCTCAGGAAGATCATTTGTATTCCCCCCACATACCTTCCTATCTGCAAGGAGCACACTCTGCTCGGGTTAATTCAGCCACGCACAATACAGTGAAACACAAGAGGAACAAACACATCCAACACCTGCGCCTTTTGCAGGACCCTGTGCTCCGCGGTCTGCACGGCCCAGCGGGCCCCAGTGTGGGGCTAAAGGACAAGGAGCATTGCGCTGCTTTGAATCTGAGTTAGGGTCGCTGGCCTGAAAAAGAATATATACTTCTGGGGCTCGGCTGAAGGTGGACTCTGCCGCAAGGATTAGGATAGAATCAACTTTTTTCATTTGCAGACCCCTAAACACTTTCAAATGGAGGTGCAGACCCCTCTGGCAACTTCAAATGGAGGTGCGGACCCCTTTGAATGGTAAGGTGGGTATTAGCAGATTTTTGATTGATCCTAGTCATCTTTCGCGGACCGCTTAGATGCAGTCTGTGGACCCCCAGGGGTCCACAGGCCACAGGTTGAAAGCCACTGGGATAGAAAGTCCAGGCTGTGCATCCCTGGGAAAGTCATTTTCCCAGAGTGGTAATAAGGAGATGGATTTGAGCAAGCACTTTATGCTGCCAGCGTGGAACAGATCACGGCTGTAGAGGCAGACAGAATCCTTTGGGGAGCTGGGTGGGAGAAGACTGTATTTTCTGGACTATTATTACCCACAGAGAAAAGCACATTTCTTTCTATACCGTACATTTACATCTGCAAGCCCTGTTTGACCACTGCAGGGCTGCGGTGACACTTATGCACTTGCATCGAAGCAGCACGGGGCTTCCAGAATGACAGGTTATGTGACAAGCTATAACAGTGCACCAAAATATGCTCTGCATACACATATAGGCATTCAGCACCATTCGGGACAGGGTCCTTCACTTGAAATGCAGGATCAGGATCAATATTTGTTTGGGATACTGGGGGCAGAAGTGTAGGCAAATGGGTGAGAAGACCTGAAGGCAGATCCATAGTTGCCAGAGCCCCATTGCTGGGCTACAAACGTGGGCCTAAATGGTTCAGAGCTCAAATGATGGGTTGCAAGAAGGGGAATCAGTTTTTTTTCAGGCCAGGAGTTGGGGGTTGGTGTATGTGTGTGTATACACACAGACACGCATATATACATACACATATATACACACAAGCACATACCCCCCCCCCCCCCGCCATATATTTTAACTAAGTGGCCACAATTTGAGCAGCTGGGTTTAAATTCCAGGG
>NW_017729018.1:7459372-7459724 GCF_001723915.1 Gavialis gangeticus | reverse complement strand
ATATATACACACAAGCACATACACCCCCCCCCCCCGCCATATATTTTAACTAAGTGGCCACAATTTGAGCAGCTGGGTTTAAATTCCAGGGACCGGCATGTGATAAGGCTTATCAGCCCCATAATTAAAATTACTGACACCTTCACAACCAGTTACAAAGAAACCTGAAATATTTCTGCAATGTAAACCTCAGAGCTAGCACTTGCTTCCCAGCCGTGCTCTCTCATTGGCTGTCGTGCTTTTTTCCCCCACATAGGTTGGCAGGTGGGTTTCTGCGTTTTCGTTCTTTCTTTCTAATATATATTTGTTTTACAACCTTATGTCCAGATGGGATGACCTCCCCACCCCCCCC
>NW_017729018.1:7447906-7454372 GCF_001723915.1 Gavialis gangeticus | reverse complement strand
TTCTAATATATATTTGTTTTACAACCTTATGTCCAGATGGGATGACCTCCCCCCCCCCCCCCCTTTCAAATGCCACAACCGAGATTAATCCTCAGACTACAGGTAAAGACATCACTACATTTGATTCTCACTTAACTCCCAGGGCTTTTCTCTGAATCAATCTGGAAACGAGATTTAACTGGAGCTTTATTTTACTTGCCAGCATTACTAGGAAGAAAAAAAAAAGCTCTCACTGGGGGCCTGGGTGTTTCAGGGCCGGTCTGGGTGCACGCCCAGCTCATGTTAAATGGGATTCGGATTTTCAGAAGTGTTGAACACCTGTACTTCTGCCTTGTAAGCATTCAGCACTCTCCAGAATCAGGGGTTTCAGTTGGTGGTTGGGAGAAGAAGGGTGGACAGACAGATAAAGCCCAGGAAGCAAATCTATAATCAGCGTGATTGCCGCAGACCCACTCTGCATCTACACCAGTGTACGCTAGGGAAGCGTGTAGTGTTTGGACCATTGCAGAATTACGATTGCAGCAGCGGAGCAGCCGGCCCACCTCTGCCACTAACGTGGCACAGGGCCGACCATTTAACCTCCGTCTGTCTGTGTGAGAGAGGGGGAAAGAGGCTATCATGGTCTAATCATACATAGCCACCGACCTGTGAGGTTGAAAGGTTTAGGCGTGCTTTGAGTTGCCTTTCAAGGAAAGGCAAAATCCATTTGGGGTTGCAAGATCTGCCCCTTGCAGGGGAACGTGGCATAACTTGCAATTCTGTTATGACTTCAGATCTGTGTCACGTGCTGGGCAATGAGGGGCCTAGGCAGCGGCACGGGACAATTGCCCACAAGCATTAAAGTCTGTGAGCCAAGGAGAGAGGGGAATAGCTCAGGAGGGCACACTGGGAATCTAATGGCTAGAGACTGAGACAGGAAATTCAGCTGCTTTACTGGTCCCATATTGGGGCAGTGAGACTGGTAGGTAGGAGGAAGGAAAGGGAGTATTTTCATTCACACCAATTAAGCTGGAAAATGCATCGTAGAGGGCAGCCTTGAAAGAGAAGCAGTAGGAAACCCAGCACCTCTTTCTTGCTGGGTCCCGGGACCCTGCCTTTGTGTGGTCGGAAATGCTGGGGGCCCCCAGAGTTTTCTTCCTGTGGAAAAATAGCCCTGGTTTGAGTGAGGTCTGGGAGGGCAGGGCAGGGATGGAGGGAGGGAGGGCACGTTTTAACCAGAAGAAAACTCTTTTTTTTTGTGAGATGGAAAATTGTTTTTAAAAAATCATTTTAGGGAGGAAACAAAGAACAATTTTCAAAACCGGTCTAGTGAGGCCAGCAGCATGCAAGGGAGGGGGAGGTGGGAGGGTAGAGGAGCTGTCATGGTTTCCCAAGAGGCTCTTGGAGCTGGGGGCATGCGGCTCCAGGTGCCCACCTCCCTGCCTGGGCAACCCGCCAGCGAGAGGGAGGCAGCTCAGGGGCTCCAGCAGCCTGGGCTTGTGCAGTGGGAAGGCCACCAAGGCAGGCCACTGGCCCAGCTGGGCGGGCAGGCCAGCTGTCCACCCACTTTCCCCCGCGAGCTCCCACGGACTCGCTGCTCCGTGGAACGCACTGATTCTGCCGCATCGGCATTTTCCAGTAGAAAGCTCTTCCGCTGGAAAATCTCTAGCCTGCTCAAGGTGTCATTTATTCCAGGGGAAAATGTGGGTGTGAAGCCTGAACACGTCAGAATTGCAGAATTTGATACTTTCCGTGTCTCATGCAGTGGTGTAAATGACCATATGGGGAGGAAGGCAAGAGGGAACCCAGGCCCTCTGTCCCCAGCTTCTGCAATCCCCATGCATCCCCCTGCTCAGTGCAAAACATATAGGACTGCATGGCAGAGAGTCACAGATGAAGGCAGGCCAGTCTAAAGAACCCATTATGATGTGGACTTAAAAATGACCATGAAAAAGAGGGTGTGTATGTGTGTGCGTGTGGGGGGCAGTTATCAATCAATTTGTTTCCAGAAAATCCATTGGATGAAAATTAAAACTCTAACCCAGTGGTTCTCAACCTGGTTAGACTCAAAGGCTCCCCTGAAAAAATGCTAGGCCTAGACTATGGAAAAATAACAGCATTTCTTCTGTTGCAAAGAGCTCAGAGAGCCCACAGCAGATCAGACCATTTTGTGACGTTGGAGTGAAATTTCTGGCTTTGTCTTGTGACTCCCGTGTGGGTGTTTGCACACTTAACAATACCAACTCCATGACACCCTGGCTGAGAATCACCGCTCTAACCTGACCCTTTTGCTTGACTCACCTAATACATTGCACAGTAGCAACGATGGGCTCGAAACAGTATTCCCTCACTCACTCAGCAGGCACAATCCATCCTATTATGGGCTCTTATTGAACCTAATGATTCAGCTTGCTACTGTAAGCACTGCACGTGGCCATGACTGTTTGCAGGAACTGGCTCTAAGTTCAGGATTGAAGAGTCTCCTTTCTTCTATATTGCTGCTTCTCAGACATGAAAGAACAATCAACACATTAGGACCATGGTTATGTAGTGATTTGGGGCAAAGGTTTTACAAACTCAGTCTTTAGTGGAACCTTGGGCCCGGTCAATATGTCTTTTTTGTCCTGTTGTGGCTATTTTGGTTGGAAATATGATTGTCAGCACAACTCTTGGCACAGACACAGTTCCACGGGTATAAAGATGCTAGCCTTAAACCTGTATATCCTATTTCCTGTTCTTTGCTGATGCTGCTATGCTGAAACTAGCCAGGAATAGTTTAAGTGATGGCAATTTTGTTTACAGGCAAGTCTTAACTTTCCAAAGGAATCAAAACTTGAAAGTATTTATGATGAGAGACACGGGTGTGAAAAAACCTATCTATTTGCTCTGACCTGGTTAATATGCTACGTTTCTGGTAAAAATTCAAATGTGTGAGGTTTAAAAAAAACCCCATGTCAACATTGGGAAAACTGCAGTTAGCCACAAATATATAAATTCCCTCTGACAAGGCTGACAAAACTCGTGTGGCCTCAAAAGGGACTAAATGGTATAAACACAAGAAGGTGCAAAATGCCAGACTAGATCTGACCAGAGATTTAGTTAGGTATCCTGATTCCAACGTGTAACGGTGAACAGCAGCGCATCAAAATGAATAGAGGTACCTACTAGAGCAATGGTGCTCAACCTTTCACTAGTGTGGACAGGAAGAGTGGGGCATGGGTGGTCTGCAGGCCAGATGAGAACAGCTGTTCCCCAGATCGGATCTGGTTTATGGAGTCAGTGCACAAGGCCAGCCAGCCCTAAGCATCGGCCGGGGTCCCACAGATGGCCCTTTGTGCTGTGCCTGACTCTATGTGCTAGGTCTAGGATCATACGCTGGATCTGACCCTGCACACTTGGTTTGGCCACATACTGGTCTTGTACCCTGATCCAAACACGTACAGCCATGTCATATGGCCTGTGGAGCTATCTACAGGTCTGGAAATTTGGGAGTGGGAGAGTGGCGACAGTCCAGATTTGCAGCAATTAACAATGCTGTAGCCCTTCCTCGTGTTGTAGCCCTTCCTGGTGCACTCCAACCCCCCACACTCCTCTTGGAAGCAAGGGTGTCTGGGACAATTCCACCGGCCCCACATACCTCTGTTTCCAGGAGACATAGTTCAGGGTTGGACTGGAAAAGGCCACAGCATGCACCAGCTCTTCTGCCTGCTTTAATGATCAGAGCACCCTAATGCAGGAAGAGCATGAGCACAGGCCACAGCCCCCCCAGGTCTCGCTGTGCACAAGACACAGGGGGCAGTTTCACCTGAAGGCAGCAATGCTTAGTTGAGAAGCAGTTCAGTAAGTTGAGCACAACAGTGGTTCTCAACCAGAGTTACTGCTGCGATTAGAAAAGTCAGGTCTCAAAAGGCTGAGAACCGCAGACCTAGATAGTTGAGAGCTGCTCTAGCAGCTTTGAAATGGATGCCTCCTACTCAGTTTCACCAATTATGCAATTAAACAAAGTGCAATTACAGTACTAAGTAGGCAGAAAGGCTGAAGCATACCAGTGTACTTAAGTGGTTTATGCCCTTTCGGGTTATGTAGATACCCAGTGTTTGTTATTATGTAAGCACGAGGCTTGTGTCATGCGGTATAAAGGAATTATGCACTAAATATGTACTTCCAGTATGCATGTACGCGGAGTTCACTGGGTGAGTCCACAGCCTCTGACAAAGTAGGCTGTTGCCTATGAAAGCTCATGCCTTTTTGAATGAGCTCTAAGGCCATGTCCAGATGAAATGAGGGGGCATGTGTGCATGGCACTTTAAAGTGGGTTAAATGCTTTTGCACCGCTTTAATGGTGTTGGCGTTTGCATGTGTTGGCGGTGCATTGCGCAGTAATTCCAGCCGCTGTAGCAAAATAATGCGCCTTAAATGACTTGGGGCACAGCAAACTAAAACTCCTCTGAGGAGTTTTAGTTTGCTGCCCTACAGCTGTGGAGTGAAGCACCAGGCTTCAGGCAGCTCAGGGGCTTTGCAGGCCCATGCAGGCAGCCTGGCAGCAGCCTGGGCAGGCTCTGCCCAAGATTGTGGAGACTGCCCCTCAAAGGCATTAGCAAATTCCTTTCAATGCTTTATCCTGCACTTTTTGCAAGTCAAATTTCCTCTCCTGTCTTAGTCAATGTGGCTCTGGGACCTCTGGGTAAGAGCCACGCATATACCCTCTTCAGCATCTTTATGCACATAGGATGCCCGCCAAATGATTTGGAAGCATCTGAAGCCCCAGGTGGGGATGGGGGATGTTTGCTGGTCGTAGGGCCATATATGGTTCTTGAATGACTCACGGATTTAGAATTGATTTGGCTGATTGGACTTGGAACATGAAAAATTTTCGTTAAACCCCCCCCAACTAAAACCTGTATGCTATGCAAAAGGCCCCGGGGTGTCTAAAATTAGGGCAGAGGGTTTTCCAGAGCCCAGAGCAGTTCAGATTCAGGAGGCCATGTACATGTACAGCGATGATTTAAGGTCACTTCAGCTCCATCCTCCGTTGGCTGCACCTTTCCAAGATGTGCAACCAAACCTCAGCCTTTGCCTCTCTTTCCTTTGCTCTATTGAACGGCAGGAAGACACCTTTTAAAGTCTGGATAGTTGCTATTTAGTTTCCCTGGTGGATTCCTGAGCGATTTCTAGAGCAAGAAAGGAGACGTCAGATTAAAGATCTCCCTTCAGGATGCAGAGTAAAATGTCCAGGGCGCTGGGTGTGTGCATGCAACTGTGATGTGTGTGCAAGCATGCATGTGCACATGTACAAGTGCTCCTACAGACACGTGAGATTGTGCACGTGTGAATGCACATCTGTGTGTGCATTGAATCACCGAATGCACACAATACCAAAAGCCGCATTTAAGTTTTCATTATTCATAATAGATTAGTCATCAGATACACAAAGGAGAAACCTCCAGGCCCTTTCACCTGCACATTAATCACACCGAATCTATACACCTAGGGTTTTCTCTGGGGTCTGCAATTGAAACTTCAGGAGAAAGACTACTCATGGCTTTCCGCTCTTTCGCCTATTCATTTTTTTTTAAGCCTCTGCTTCTTTTACTAAGCTACTTGAAGTAATTAATCAACGGCCATGAAACTGCTTTGTGAGTAATAAAGCAATCGTGTTTTGTATTGTTTGCCTGGAGGTTTTAACTCATTAACTGTACACAGAATAGTGGCATATGTAAAATGTGACCACACAGGCACATGAGGGATGAATATTTCCCACCACCCCCATCCTGGGGCTATATTCAATACAGGCATCCAAAGGAAAGTAGCTCCTGGGTTTGGTACTGCCCTCTGCTCTCCCACTAAGTTAAAAGTAACTTTGGGCAAGTTGCTCAGCCTGTCTTAGGTGTCAGCTTCCTCCCTCTGTACAATGGGGATGCCAACAATAGTGACCTGCAGGGCTGGTGCCATAAATGAAACAATTACTTACCAATCCTTGGTTGATGCAAAATCCACCAAAATTAGCATTAAATATCATTTGTGACACCTGATTTGACAAGCTCTGCTGCCTTAATAATGCACCGGGCTTTGAGGCTTAGTTTGATGTTGCAAAGGGCTTTGCCATCTGCACTTGCTATACTGCTGCTACTGCCAGAAATTAAAAGTAAAAGGTTAAAATGCAAAGTGAGATGTTCTTAGCCGCAGTGCAGAACTCAAACAGGCCCTTATCCAAATAGTAGGGAAGACACACAACTTTGTGGAAAGATACTGCTTTTGCCCTGCCAAAGTGCTTTTCCCCTTCTACAGCAGGGCGAAGTACAGACAATGAAAAATCTCCAGGCTGAATGGACTCAATCTTCACGGGTTAATCTAAGCTGCATAGATTGAACCAATAAGCAACTGAATGGACATTCAGTTTTGATTCTGGAAATCCAGACACATGCCTGCAGTAACAGGAATGAGGTGGGGAGCAAGTTAAAGCACACTTCCCTTCTTGGCTGCAGCA
>NW_017729018.1:7414755-7447708 GCF_001723915.1 Gavialis gangeticus | reverse complement strand
GGGGGGGGGGGGGAGAAGGGCATTGTGTGGAGGTAAAAAGCATCCTGGGATGCTGGGGGGACTGAGAGTTAACTTGACTCTGCATGGGATCTGGGACAGAGGTTCAATAAACTGATTTAACTTAACTCAGTTAAGTCTGATACTACAGCCATCCAGGTTTATCTTCAACCAGTTTCACCCATTTTGAAAGTGGTTTATGTGCACTGAACTTCTGTTATGTTACAGTTTGGAACCGGTTTCTGATCATTTATACCAGTTTGTACATCATGTCTGTCCCTGCCTTAGGGTCAAAATCTAAATCCAGGCTAGCTCTGCAGAAGCAGAACAGTCTTGCTTTAGATTTGCCTTTGTACAACTTCCAGCTGAATTTAGCCTGAGGGCTGGGTTATTAATATGTCAGTAATGCAAAACGGTAATAACCCAGAAACAAAATTAGCTAAAGACTCTCTAGGCATAAGGGGCCACGCAAGGCAGTTGTGAATGAACAACGGGGGAGACCCAATTAGGTGAATCTACTTAGCTTTGTTCTTTCCCTTCCAAATCTAAAATCCTGAGAGGTATATCTAACTGCTTGTGTCTCCACTCATGTGTTAAGACAATATCAGTTACCATATTATCTGGGGCCTGGACATATGGTTAAGAAAGTCATCCTTCTCAGGGACTTGAGCACTCGGATGTACTTTTATTATTCCCTGAAACTTTTACTATCACTCTCAGCAGTACCGTGGGTCCTCAACCTGTCATGTGGCTTTACTGGGCTAGGTATTGTGCTCAGAAGAGCTTACGGTCTCAGCGGAGGTAACAAAGTAGGCGGGTATTCTAGGAAGAGAGCTTGAACATACCAAAAAAGGAGGGAGAGTCAAACAATGATGAAGTTACCCATTTAAGACCACCCAGAAAGTCTGTGGTGCTGTGTGTCACCCAGATCTCACAAGTCCAAATCTAGTACTTTAACCACAAAGCATCCTTCCTGCAAACCCAGAAACTTTCTCTCATGAGTTCAGGGCTAGATTTCCAAGCACTCGGTGCCCCACTGCTACAGCTCAGTTTGCAGAACAAATACCCACTAGTAGTCAGCTAAATAAGGCTCAGGCTTTCTAAAGCTGTGCCTGATGCACCGAGATCATTTGAACCCAGCTCTTTTCTCCTGCTGCCTGCATGGCAGCTGCACTGCTTTTAGGACATTACAGGGCTGGATCAAAGCAGGTTTGTGATGAGTTCAGGGCATGTGATGCCACATATTGCCGACCACCACCCCCTCTCGATCTGGTGGAGCCAGAGGTAAACTAGGGACAAACTGGAAACCTCCAGAGCTGAAGGCATGGCTGCCTCAACTTGAGCCAAAGTCACAGTTGTTGGTGTGCCAGACTCACATAATCTGTGGACTGGGCTGAACAATGTCTCTGTAACATGTTAACCCGTAGGTTGTATAGGCACAGGTCTGCCCTTGACCGCACAGCGCATACTGGCCTTTATCCCTGATATTGAGATGGTTTTATTCTGTTCTGGCTTGTCACCTTGTAGTTATAATCCCCCTCATGCTCATCATCAATAATCATGCTAGGAAGGATCTCAGTCCTAGAGACACGCTCTTGCCAGAAGCAGGGTCTCATCTCAGGCCTGGCATATGAACACGCTTCACATGCGAGCGCACAAGGCCTTTTATCTGACTCCTGCCGCACACACTTTGAAAGTCACCTTTTTTGTCAAGGTCATATCAGAACGAACACCCGAGTCACGGCAAGCTCTTACAAGCTAACAGCAACCTCCTGTAGCCTAGCGGAAAAGCTGAGCGAGTGGAGAGGAAGAAGGGGCTCAGGGCTGGGGACCCCGGCTGGCTTTCGGGAGGCTGTTTCAAGCTTTTTGACCGACTTGCTTGGTGACTCTGGGACAGTCACTTCGTCTCTCTTTGCTTTGCCCTTTGTGTATTTAGACTGCAAGCTCTTTGGGGCACTGGTCTGTGCTAGCGCAGTGGGAACCGGGTCTTGGGGAGGACCTGGTAAGACATGCCACCACCCTGCGTGGCTGGAGCACTTGCATCGGGATGTGAAAACCCCAAACCCCGATGGACCCCCTTTGCAGAGAGCCATCACTTGTGCACAAAACACAGCAGCACTCGCACTCCCTGCAGTGAGCGTGCGCACAAGTGACAGTGATGTACCACACAGGAGGAGCTGTGCTCATGCTTGTATGGAGATGCTGGACCATCGTCCCCTAGCTCCACGGGGTGACTTACACAAGTGCAAGTGGGAGTTGCCAGCTAGCTCCCAAGTCAATGGGATTTAAGCACCTTTGTTCCATTTGCACCCTTGAAAACCTACCGCAGCGTGTGTCAGCTTCTGAGTTTTCCCTGTTAGGCTGCAGGTGCTTTGTAGCAGTACTCACTCCCATGGCATGTCTGCGTGGCACCTGGAACCCAGGTCTCAGTCAAGCCAAAGCTGCTACTGTCATACAAGGCCTGAATACTAATCCCATGGCAGCTGCTGCTAAGTAGAAAGCCTGCACAAGACCCCATGAAGTCTGTACAGGTAAACAGACAGCGGCAAAGGAGTTTAATACAGGGAAAGGATGAGGCCTTTGTATTTCTGATCATCACGAGAGGCCTTGATGCACCATGAGTTATTTCATTTCCTTCACCTGAGAATGGGGACCTGCTGGGGCGGCCGAAGTCTCCAAATCCTCTCTACAGGGGATCGGCAAAGAGGTCTGTCCCGGGCTATCGAGGACAAGCGACTTGTCTGATGGTTATCCCAGTTCAGCTGCGATTCGGCAAAGCCCAGCGATTTTGTCTGCTGGAGTTTAGAGGCTAGCTATAAAAAAGCGAAGAGGGATATGAGCCCACAGTCCTCTAGTACGAAGGAGGAGCCATATGTGGGCAAAAGGGCGAGGTTAGGTTTTGAAGATGAGGTTCAGATACCATATCTCACTGGGAAAGGTGATACTTCACAGGTTAGCAGGCTTCCTGCTGCTCTGGTAGCCATGGTGCAAGGGCTTGCATCAACTCTAGACAGCAAGAGAAATAAGTAGGAAACCTCATGTCTGGAAAACAAAGCGATGGCACACAGGACCAGCTGGGAAGAAACCACTTTTCACGGCTCCAGGCTCACACGCTATTGCTATAACCTCGGAGCAGCTCAGAAATTATTTTTTTTTGGTACCTAATGTAAATATGATGCAATCAAAACCTTCCATCAATTTATTTACCTTTACAATTTCCCAGGAAGTGAGGGAGATCTCTGGGGGTGGTGGAAAAAATTAAAACTGTTTGTTTTTTTGCAGTTTTGTCTGCCCAGACTGCAAAAATGTTCAGTGTGGGGGGATTTGTTTTGGTTTTTTTAAAGGGAAATTTAAAAAAAAATTTAAATGGATGGGTTTCTTCATGGAAATGTCCTACTTACCCCCCCCCCCCCCAATATACTTTTCCTTAAAAATATGCCCACCAGCTGTCTTTGTGCCCAGATTTAACAGCAAAACATTGGTGTGATGGAGGAATCAGTGGGGAAATTCATTTCTGTTATGCAGAAGGACTTAAAACCTAGGAACACTATGACACCAATAAAAACGATAGTATCTGCTGTCAATGCCAATAGACATGGGCTAGCATTTGGCCATGCCCTCCCCACCCGCCACAACCTATCCTGTACCAGCAAGGACCACATGTATATTAAGCATCGCATTAAAAAAAGACAGAAAAAAAGTATTGCAGGCCTGTCTACTGGTGCAGTGGATGGGGTTTAGCTTGAGTGTTTCTAGAACGGCTCAGAAATTTCCTGCAAATGATTATCCACCCGACCCCCATGCAGCAAAAGGCAGCTTCAGCCAAATCAGCATTTTTCTACAGGAAATGTTGCTATTTTGCCATCATTTTTTCACTTCCCATTGAGAACCATAGTGAGACCAAATAGTTTCTTCTGCATTAGGCTGAACTGAACTGAAATCTTGTGGCTTGCTGAGCCAAACTAGTCTTCCCCGATGCAGTGCTCTCTCTCCTATAATGCGTCATACGAGCCTGCAACAAAATAACTTGTGGAAATGTAGTTTGTCTGAGAACCTGGTTTGATAAAAGAGGGGAGGTGCAAGGCAGCAGCACGGGAGAACATGGTTCAATGCCAGAGCAAGTCGGAAGAAAATGTTTTGCTCCAGCAATATCGGCATTTGTTTTCATCCGGGAAGGGGGAAGCAAAATGGCTTGATGCTTCTGAACCAGACTTTGTATGAATGCCTCGTTTTTTTAAATTACAGTTCATGCTTTCATCCCAGTTGGGGATAAAATGGCAACAAGTCCCGAGGGATGGAAATTCCAGTTTTCACCCATTTCTGCATTGCCCCGCATCGCTCTCCCCCTTTCCATAACAAACTGCCCAGGCCTTTTCATCCTTTCCGCCAGCTTTCTCCCACACGTTACAAACCTCTCCTGTTGCCTTCCATCAAACCCCTGTTTTGTTGGTTGTCTACATTGCCATCAAAAGTGAGCCACCTGGGTAAGTATACCTGTCCCCATCTGAATGAAAAAAAAATGAAAATACAGCAACACAGACTTCAGCCCAGTTATAGGAGTCCGCCAGGGATCTGGGACGCACGCCCAAGCTGTTAGCCTGTACTGATGCTCGTGGTGTAGGATATTCCTTGCTATTTTTAGTCCAGCTAGCTAAATCAAAGCCAGCGAGTGAAGTGTAGCCATACGCTAAGAACGGCTGCAGCAAACCAAGGGAGAATGTAATGTCAGCTCAGGGAATATTTTGCAGTCAAAGAGCCCTTGGGTGGCTGCAGCGCTGAACCGACGGCTTCCCTTTCTAGGATGTCTCCTGCATCTTTTCCATGCCATCCCAGAATGCAAAGTTTGTTGCAAGTGGATTGGGAAAAGGGACACTGTAATGCCTTCATAGAGACGCTCTCCGGAGTCCTTCAAAATGTCTCTCTCAGATCTGCTCTGTTAAAGCCCAGAACTGGCTCCATAACAGAGATGGGTTGTGAGTGCACTGCCGGGGTGCAGAGAGCGACTCGTTAAGGAAGCAGCCTGCAAATCTATGGTACGCTGCCTGGCAGGCTCCAACACCCACTGGTATCAGAGGGAGTCTTTCCTGCCTTCTTCTTCCTACTGTACGCCACGAGAAAGAGACCCTCTTGGGAGCAATGCAAGCACGAACGACTGCTAAAGCTGCGAATTCTCCCATGGGTTCTCGCAGCAGGCAGGAGAGGCTTGCCGTTCCTTGGGCATGCAGTTTAGTCTCATCAGAGAAACAGCCTCGAGCTCCCCTTTAGAAATGAAAGCCACTAAATGGGAGGTTTGGACCCCAAATGTTGAAGCATTCAGGATCCATGAGCTGAGCTGCTGACAGTCAGTAAAAGCCTGGCAGCAAGAAAAAAGGATATATATTGGTACAATGTTCAGAAGTACCTAAGTGACGCGGGGCTGCCTGGCATTTAGGAGCCTGCCACTTAGGCTACTAAGTCACTGATATGCTTGCGAAAATTTTACCCCGTCTCCGTTAAAAACAATACCAAGGCGCTGCAGTGTGGCCTGTGGGCTAGCAGTGAGGTTTGTTTTCTAGAGCTGGGTGAAACAGCAAATCCCTTCTTTAAAAGCTGCCAAATGCAACCACGAACAGAACTGAAGCGACACATGGCTTCCTCTGCAGTTGAGATTGTGCCTTGCAGTTTTTCTGACTGCCCTCCCTCTTTCTTCCTTGCTCTTCAGGGGGCAGCTGGCTAATTGTCTCCCACGGCTATAGTGTGTGTGGCCACATGTGCATGTGAGTGTACAAAGGAGGATTTCAGATATTTGTCTCTGCTTATACCCCTCGGCCTCGCAGGGGACCAGAACCATGTGCTCTACAATACCCAGGAGGCTGGTCCATGTTGTGGGGTGGGGGCAGCAGCCAGTCCTATTATGTGACCTATTCACAACAAATGGATTGAGTCACCCATCCCAGCCTAGGTCAAATCCAATTCACCATTTTTTAGCACCAGTCTCCAGGAGGGGGCACTAGCACCTAGGCATGCTCTCAGGCAGGTGACAAGCCAGTATGATAAGTCCTGGGGAAGGGAACTGGTAGCTGGGATGGAAGAGATGAGTTTTTCCTTCTGCAGCGGGTCACAGCCTCCAACAGAACCTGCTGTTTGGTATATTTTTACCCTCACGTGTGTGATACAAGTTCTGGCGCACCCTGGCCCCAGCTTGCAGCAGCAGCCGGCCTGGCCAGCATGCAGATCCAGGGGCACATGCCCCATCGTGCCTTCCCGGGGTGGGTGCTCCCTCTCCCCGCGGCCCCTGGACTAGCTGCCAAGCTTCCCCAGGGTCCTTGTACCAGCATAATGTCCCTTCTTGTTTCCCAGTAGCACAGACATCAAGCTAAGACCAGAGCTTCACTGTGTAAGGTGCTGTACCTGCACCAAGTAAGAGATGGTCTTCATTCATAATCTAAACAGCGATCATCCTCTTTTCACAGGCTGGGAATTTAAACCCAGCCACTTGCCACAGAAGGAGTCCCCGGCCTTTGCCACAAGTTCATATTTGCCTCCCAGTGCTTTGTATCTCTGTGTTCATCTGCCTGCCTCAACTCTCCTTCCCTGGGTTGGAGTGTGGGGCAAGCTCTGTGTTTGCACTGAGGTTAGTTTTGCCGAGCTGTGATACCGTGGAGGGAACAGTCCCTCTACCTTAATACAAATAATCCTCATTCTACAGGGCTTGTCACCTGGGATTTCATAGCATTTTACTGGGACTGTCTCATCTACCTCAGGCTGGGACTAGCTAGAGAGCCTGTGATGCAGAAGTTGTGTAAAACTGTGCCGGAAATATTCCTGAAGGACAGTGCTGGCCTTCTGCCACGACACCAAGGCCATGTCCCCATCACAATGCGCTGTACTGTGTTAATGCATTATTAATTCATGAAGAATCCTGTTAATAAATAATGATGTAAAAGGGGCCATGGGACTATATCGGCGTTCGAAGGAGTCAGGAAATCAGTACTGCGCCCCATCTGAGACACAGCACCTTTAGTGTCGCACTGCGCCACGACTTCAGCACTGACAGCTTGGAGGAAGACACTAGCAGCCCTATACATGGCACCGACCCTAATCATTGCAAAGCACTTGGCAAAGATGGTTGAATTAAACTTCCAAGCCATCACATGATGTCTATCTGGACTTCAAGAAGGCCTTTGACACGGTATCCCATACCATCCTTATAAATCATACCATCCTTATAAATAAACTGAGGGGATTTGCTGTGGATGATTATACAGTAGACTGTATAATACAGTAGACTGATTATACAGTAGACTGATGATTATACAGCAAACTGGCATAGCGGCTGCACTCAGAGAGGGGTGGTGGATGGGTCGGTGTCAGCCTGGAGGGATGTGGGCCGTGGAGTCCCTCAGGGCTCAGTTCTGGGGCTGGTGCTGTTCAACACCTTCATCAGTGACCTGGACAAGGGGGTGGGAAGCACCCTGTCCAAATTCGTGGATGACACTAAAATATGGGGTGAAGCTAACACCCTGGAGAGGAGGAACCAGATCCAGGCCGACGTAGAGAGGCCGGGGAAGCGGGCAGAGAGCAACAGGATGCAATTGAGTAAGGACAAGTGCAAGGTGCTGCATCTGGGGAGGAAAAACTACCATCAGACTGATAGGCTGGGGGCCAACCTTCCAGATCTTGGAGTCCCGGTCGACTCCAGGATGAACATGAGTCGTCCATGCAATGAAGCAGTCGGCGGAGCCAGATGCACCTTGTTGTGCATCCGTAGGAGCACGACAAGGTCCAGGGAGGTGATTCTCCCTCTGTGCGTGGCGCTGGTCAGGCCGCAGCTGGAGTACTGCGTCCAGTTCTGGACGCCGCAGGTCAAGCGGGATGAGGACAACCTGGAGAGGGTCCAAAGACAAGCCACTCATCTGATTAGACACCTGCAGGGCAGGCCCTACGAGGAAAGGCTAAGGGACCTCAACCTCTTCAGCCTCTCCAAGAGAAGGCTGAGAGGGGACCTTGTGGCGGCATACAAATTCATAAGGCGGGAGCGACATGAAGTAGGCGATGATCTGTTCACCAGGGCACCCCCTGGAATAACAAGGAGCAAGGGCCATAAGCTATTGGAGAGTAGGTTTAGACTGGACATTAGAAACAAGGTCTTCACGGTCAGGGTTGCCAGGATCTGGAATGGGCTTCCAAGGGAGGTGGTGCTCGCCCCATCCCTGGGGGTCTTCCAGAAGAGTGGGCAGGCACCTGGCTGGGATCACACGATCCCAGGTTTGGTGACCCTCTTCTTGCCTGCCAGGGGCAGGGGGTCGGACTAGGTGGCCCACTGGGGTCCCTTCCGACTCTGAATCTATGAATCTGGAGCATCAAGTAGAGGGCTCTGCCTCTACGAGCTCTTCCGCCCCAGCTGGCCCCCGCTAAGCTGTGAAAATTGCATGAATGGCTGCCTCACCCAGTGACTAACCTCATCCTGGGGAACCCTGGCGGCTTTGGCTTGGGTGCCAAGACCTGCTTTCATGCACAACAGAGAAAGTGAGAGTGTGTTTGGCCCTCCTACAGCCTTCCCATTGACGAGAGCAAGATCACACCTACACCCACAGCTCCCCAAGTTCCCTGGGCCTTTTCGAGCTGCAGCGTGTGCTTTTCAGATGCTTCAAAGCATCAAACCATTTTGGCCACTCACAGCTCCGGAGAGGCACTTATTACCCTGTTAGGCCCCCAAAATGTACCTGGGTTCATGAAAGGCTCAGCAGCAGGGTCCTTTGGCTTGGGTTCAGGAGACACGGGCTGCCTCTACAGGCGCTCAGGGGGTGGGGAGGCCGTTTTCATTAGAGCAGTTCCTGGAGAGCTGCTGTAATTAAAATTTAATCATTTCACCTCTTTTTTCAGACAATAAGAGCTTTTGCCTTTAGAGATTGTCTCTTCCTATGCATTTGTTTAGTGAGCCGCTCTAGGTGCTATCTTAGTAGGAAGGTAACTGTTGCTGTTGCACCGGTGATAGAGGGGATGGGGAATTACCCCACTGTACATAAGGGCCAGTCACGTACCGTGTGATTCCAGCTGCCCCTGGGGTGAAGCACTGCAGCCAGGTTACATGAGAAGTGAGCAGCGGGTGAGGAGGAGGTGGCTTTCTCCACAAGCAGCTCCTGGGGCAGTCCTCTTTTTGCAGATAGGCGGGTGGGAATGACTCAAGATGGAAAGTGCAGCCTCAGCTACACAGGGCAGTAGGCTGGGTTGGTTGCAAACGGCACCACAGGTCATGCAAGCAGCCCCTGGGCTGCCAGAAGGACGTCTCCGATCAAAGCCGCCCGTCGACACTTCCCATGCATGAGCTGAAGATTGCTTTCCTAGGCCTGGGGGGTTGTGGTTCGCAGCTGTGTTGGTCTTGGGACATAGGAAGACAAGGTTCTTTGGGCAGACGTGATATCTTTTTTGAGACCAAGTAAATAGTTTGAAAAATTGTTCTTTGCAGGCATAAACGCCCTTCTTCAGCTGGGTGTTTGCACCCCAAAGCTTGCAAAGAACAATTTTTCAGATGATTAAGTTGGTCTCATAAACGATACCACATCTACCCCAAAGAACCTTGTCTTCCTGGGTCTGTGCATTTAGGGGGGAAATTCTTTCCTTCATTTCCCCGTGTCGGACATGCGAGGCCGGCAGAATACTATTTCCTCAGAGTCAGGATACGGGACCTCCCTGGGCTCCCTCTAGGCTGCTGAATGATGCTTAGCCAAGCGGGAGCAGGCTCAGAGGAGATGCCCTTGCAGTCCTGAGACCACAGATTGCCACCGGAAGAAGGCAATGCTGCCCACTCCAGCCTGCTCAAAACTTCAGAAAGGGTGGGTCTGGCCTCTAGGCATGGCACCAAGGGCACTGGAGCACAGGCTGGGGACGTGGCAGGCTTCAGTGCTAATTTTGGCACTAACATTGTATAACCCTGACAACTACATAGGCCTGTTATGGCTCCCACTGCCGCCAGCAGGCACAGCTATCCATCTCGGTGGGCAGAATGAGGCCCCCCGTGCTCAGAAGCCTTCTCTAGGGTTTGGGGTTTTAGATGGGGCCGGCTGGATCCTGGGAAACAGGATCATCAACCAAAAAAAAGCCTTGACAAGGGGTTGAGTCACGTAGAAACTAGAGCAATGCACACATTGCATACACACGCAGACAGGGCTGGAGATGGATGCAAGATAAAGAAACAGGTAGATAGTAGTGGCTCCCGAAGACGGATAGAGATGTGGCAGGGACAGGCAGGTCCTTGGCAAGTAGAAAGGCCAGTGAGGGGTGGAGGCAGCTCAGTATTTCTCCCATCCAGGCTCCCTGCCTGCAGCACTGCCTTCTCAGGGCACCCCTTGCCACCACCCTCCCCAGGGGCAGGGTCCCTTGCTCCCCTAGCCAGCATCAGTGCTGCTCCCACATCAACCACACTCCTCAAGCAGGCAAAGGGACTACCTTTTGCCTGGCTAGAAATGCAGGGTGGAGCCTGGCCAGGCCCTGCCTCCTCTCAACTTCAGATATAGCTGCCCCTTGAGCTCGGCACCTGCCTGCCTACAACCAGGTTCAGAGCACGGGAGCCGAGCAGCCTGACTCCCAGGGGCTGTGCCATTTTGCAGCAGGCTGAATCTCTTGCTCAGCGAGATGCTTCCCTCCCTCCCCATCTCACTGGCGTCCTTGGGAAGTTGCATTAGTTCATGCTGGTAAAGGGCTCTGAAGGAGCCAGGTAGCGCATCCTCTGGATCTGTCCAGCCGCCTGTCTGTTGCCAGTCTCCCAGTCTCTTTATTTCTGTAAGCACCATACCTGTCTGTCCCTGCCACATCTCTATCCGTCTTCGGGAGGCACTGCAATCTACCTGTTTCTTTATCTTGCATCCATCTCCAGCCCCGTCTGTGTGTCTATGCGATGCATGCATCGCTCTGGTTTCTACGTGACTCAACCCCTTGTCAAGGCTTTTTTTTGATTGATGATAACCTTGGAGCTTTGAAGGGAGGCCTTCCCCCCTGCTTGATGATCGTTTTTGATGTGACTGCTAACGGGAAGCTCTGAGAAAGCTAGAAAGCAGCTGTGTCGCTAGAGACCCACCTGACCCTCGAGCAACGCTGCCTGTCCTTACATAACCACGGCCTGACTCCAGCTTTCCTAAGACCCGGTTATGCAAAAAGAGAGAGAGAGAGAGAGAGAGAAAGCAAGGCTTACTGACCCACTAACATATTTCTCAGAGCAGCACTGTAACAAGGGAGAAAGCGGTGCGGCGGGCTGCCCTGCAGTGTGACAGCAGAGGACTTCACCATCTTTCCCTGGGTCGTCCCGGGCGAGGGCTTGCTGCCTGCTGGTTCCTGAGTGCCTTATGCCCAGCGGGTAAGTCGGCACCACTCCGGCAGGGATGGACCACGCAGAGCCTTTGTGAGCGGTGTGTGGTTTTTTTTTTTGCTTGCTTGTTTGCAGGGAGTTGAGCCGTCAGCAGTGCTGCAGGAAATAACTTCTCTGCATCCAGCCCTAGCCCTTTAGCAGCTTTCTGGCACAGCGGGGCGGGGATGAGGGTGCGGGTAGGGGTAGGAAGCTTGCCTGAGGATAAATGAACTCTATTTTCCTTCTTACCTTTTCTCTCGCACTCCCTTCCTTTTACCCTTTTATTCCTTCCCCTCTTCTCTCTCTCGCTCGGTTTTATCTGCCCCCTTCTCTCACGTGCTCATTCCCTTCTTCTTTCTCTCTCTCATTCTTCTCTCCGCTCTTCCCCCTTTCCTTTTCTCCCTCTCTTTCCTTCCCCCTCTCTTTGTCTCCCCATCACTCCTTACAAGCCGTCCTGTTCTTCAGCCTCCCTCCTTCCCGAATCTCTGGGTGTTACTCCGACACCCCCACTCCCTCTCACTGGGGTGGACATTTTACTGGCTTTTGGTGGCTTCCGTGTTTGCACGGCTGTAGCAGTCAGACTGTCTTATGGCCTGCACTTTCCTACCTGTCCCAGCCTTGCTTCTTGAGGGCAAGGTTCGCTTCCAAACAGCGCTGCCAGCCTTCACGTGCCTTAATCCCTTGACATGACACGTTGCGAGGGAAGGGTGTCTCTCCTGTTGTTTCTAGGGCATCTCCTAACGTCTCTCTGGGAACCCTAGTTGCAGGGACGTGGTCTGGTAAAACTTCAGCAAATCTGGCGCTGCTGCCAGGTGCTGGATTTGCAGTTCTGGAGGGAAGAGATCAGTGTGTCGGTGCAGTGTGGGTCTCTTCTTGCCCGTCACCACCCCGACTTGTCACGTTGGGTGCTCAGGAGCATTGCAAATTTGGGCTAGAGGTGCCATGTTGGGAAACGTAACCCGGGTTGTCTTGAAAATCCGCCCGTGTTTATATGGCAAGTTTGCGGGGGGAGGGGATTTATATGCCTTGCCACACTCACTCCTCAGCCAGTCTGCCGAAATGGTCGGGTTTGGGAGTGAGTTCCACTCACGCTGCTACGTCATGTACGTCCCGGTTTCAGATCACGCAGGACACTGGATAGTACTACCGTTTGCTCCTCTTCCCAGTTGAGGCAAGGGAAAAGTGCCAAGGAGAGTGGGGCTCGCACTAGCATAGCTGGGAAAGCCATCTGGTTTTGCTTTGGCAAGAAATTCCTATTTTGCATCTGTTGCGTATGTTCCTAAAATCATGGGGGTTTGCCTGGGGGTCGAAGAGCTGGTCTGGGAGCCGAGGACTAACTCCAGCTCCAACAGCAACTCCTGTCGTGGCTTTGGGGCCAATCGCTCAGGGCCAAGATTTCCCAACATTGGTTGATCCCATTTAGCTGTATAGACATGGGGTGGATTTTCACAACAACCCTGCTTGGGTTACACTTCCCAATGCGACACCCATAGCCACTATGTACAATGTTCCCGAGCACCCAACGTGATGAGTCCTTTTGAAACTCTGGGCCTCTGTTTCTTGGAGCTGAGATCTGAAAATGCCTCCATCAAATGAAGACCAGGTTCTTTGGGTGAATCTGATCTCTTTTATTAGACCAACTTAAATAGTTAGGGGAAACCTTTTTTTAGCAAGCTTTCTGGTTTAAAAACCCTTCGTCGGGCCGAGGAAGCCTCTGCAGTTGGTGCGCGCTCTTCATCAGCTGATGAACATGTTAATATAGTTACCCCTGTCTGGGTTGCCAGTACGCTAGAAACACCTCGGCAGAGTAAGTAAGTAAACGTGAAAAGTAGCTTGGATTTGTCTTTAGAAATTAAGTTTCCCTTGTCTCGTGTTTCTTCCACCCGTGTTACCTGGCCAGACAAGCTCCTTCTCTTTCTTTGAAAAAGCCTTTGCAGCGTGTCTTTTGTTGTATCATTTTTCACCCCAGAAAGAAAGTTTTGTCTGTGGGCGAATGATTTAGAGAGCCACCCACGCCAGGATTTGTGCCTTGGCCAGGCACCAGGTATCTCCTAGTCGATCTAATTAGGAGGAAGGTGTTACATTTATGTGAGTTTATCTCTGAGGTTTGCGGCAAGGTGCTCATTACCCTAGTTTTGCTCTAGCATTGCGAGCCCGGCATGAGTTTGTGATGCAGGGGGAGACTAACAATGAATATTGCAGCTGTTTGGCAAATCATTTATTCCCTGAATCATTTTTGCGGCGTTCAGTCAACTCCTGCAGCTATGCCAGCTATTTTCAGCCGCTTTCCTCTGGAGTTGATGTGCTCCTCTTCTTGGGATCTCTTGAGCACAGTTTAACAAACTGCTATTCCTGTACTTGCAATGCCAGGATGTGGACATTGCCCTCATCCCCCACCCCATATTATCTAAAGGATGTTTTTTGATGTTTATTGGGCATTATGCTTGGTAGTTGTGTGAAAGAGTTTGGCAAACTCTTGTCTGAAATGGCTTAGGGACGATCGTGGCCAAGCAAGAGGTTGAACGAAATAACCTGCTGAGGTCCCTCCCAACCCTACTTTTTTACAATTTTGTGTGTCTGCCTTTCTATGCAGTGGGTCCTGTTAATGGGGTATCTTATATTTTCCACATCTCACAGATAAGGACAGCACGTAACCCTTCATTTCCCTCAAAGAATGGGCATAGATATTTCTCAGCTGTTTCTCCAGCTTTAGAAAGACATGCCCTGGTTTTGCTTTGCCATCAGTAGAAAAGGGAGCTATTCGCTATTAGACAGAACTGAAATACAGGAAGAAATTAAATTGCCTTGCTTGATTCTGTACAAATTTGCAAAATTTCCTCTGTACCTAAACAGTGATCAAGTGGATTTTTGCAATGCAGGTTAAGGAAAGCTGTGTGCATACAAAAAATGATTAGCAGCTCTCATGTGACAGAGATGCCTCTCTGCCTGGATGTTCATATGTGATAAACCTCAGTATGTCTTTCATAGTTACTAGGGTTTTTATGCGCACAGCATAAAAGTGCATTTTCATGCCCAGGAGCATTTTGCATTTAGCTAATAGTGACAGTAACTAAAAATCATGGTTTTTCAAAACATTTTGCCCAAGATCTAATGTGTGGTTCTACTCTGGAAAAGTTTTCTATTAAAAATAAAGTACAAAACCCTGGGTCTCAGGTTTACTGATTTCCAGTGACTTTAATTCCAGCCTGCACAAGTTGTGGGTAAAAACCTGCTTTTGTCCCTTAAAGTCAAACCTGCAAATCCACTTTGAGTTGGGAGGGTACAACTGGGTGGTTTGGGCTTTATTTCCAAAAGCGTTCCAGTGCCTACTGCGGATAGATGTAGCTGGATTTACAAAAGTGCCTCTTGGACTTAGGGAACCTGCATCCTATTTTCAGATGACAGGAATCTAAGCTCAATTCATTTCCAGTGAGCCGTAGGCTTCTACAAATCCCTCTTAAAAATTGATTGTTGGTTTCTATGGCACTTGCTTGCTTTAAAAATGGGGAATAGGCTCCTAAACCCCTTAGACAAAATTGAAAATGTTATTCCCAGGCACCGACTCTTGCTGACACTCGCAGATAACATTTCGGAGGCTTCTAAATACCTTGATCACTTTTGAAAACGGGAGTGAGATTTCGAGGTCAATTAGCTGCTTTTGACACTTTTACTTCTTGTCATAATAGGCTTCATAAGAAGGCACTACCTCTTTGAGC
Source organism: Gavialis gangeticus (assembly GCF_001723915.1). Taxonomy (NCBI): domain Eukaryota; kingdom Metazoa; phylum Chordata; order Crocodylia; family Gavialidae; genus Gavialis; species Gavialis gangeticus. The sequence continues at coordinate 7,432,672 of NW_017729018.1, read as the reverse complement.
GTATTTTATTTCCATATATTTTAAATGAACGCACATGATGATGAGTACCCCACTGCTATCCTAGAGATTCCCAAAGACACCGGCTGGGATTCTGCCCTTGGACATCCTCGTTGCATTCAGATTAGACCCAGTCGCATTTTTTTTCCAGCAAATAGTAATGTCATATAGATACTGAGGAGCAACATTTGGGTCAAATTTATCAAAGAGTTTCATTTAAACATATAGAATCTGGGTAAACATTCAGAAAATGCACCATGTTTAATTTTGACCTATTCTAAGCAAAAACTTTCCACTTTTCTTTCTAAAAAGCCTTGTCTTTTTTAAACTAGTGTAGGTTTTAGCAACCTATGTGGTCCTTAAAAGAAAGTAAAGGCATTTGAGCTCAATAACCCGATGGTAAACCATTTCATTTTGGGTCAATGGAAAATGAACATTTTCCCAGCTTTTGGTTTAGGCCCCTCCTCTGAAAAGTAGTTAGATGCGCAGTTCTGTTTCAGACGGCTTCTGCGGGAGTTGTGGACTTGCAGGTTAAAATGTTGGCGGATGGCTAACTAGAAAGAACATAAAGAAGGTATCTCTAGGGCAAGGGTGGGCAAAATGCAGCCCGGGGGCTGCAAGGCTATTCTATCTGGCCCGCAAGGTCCCTAAAAAATTTAGAAAATTAACATTTATCTGCCCTGATGCGGCCCTCGATGGCTTGCCAAAACTCAGCAAGCGGCCCTCCGCCCAAAATCATTGCCCACCCCTGCTCTATGCAGGGGTGACAAAAACCAAAATTAGTAATACCCACAGAAAGGCAAGTTTGGTATTTTTAAGGTTCTCGTAAAGATGGTATCTTGGTGCCGCCCCTGCCTATCTGTAGCGAATAGCCAAATTCTGACCGGAGAGAATTGCTTCTATCTCCTATCGAAGATCAATGACAGTATCTTCTGTCACTTTTCCACCTCAAGTCTTCACACCCATTATGACAGCATCAGTGACGTGCATGCCTATGCCCATGTATGTGGATTGAAGTTTTGATTGAGGGTTGCTCCCCAACAGGGGAGGGAGGGAGTTGGGAATTGGGAGCTGGTGCCCCAAGTTAGAAAGCTTGGCCCCAGCTGTTTGGTTGGTTAGAGAAACGGAAAGGCTGACCTACTGCTCCACAAATAAAACTTGCTTTTTTGTTCGTCTCACTCACACATGCCTCTGCTCATTGTACCAAGGGATTGCTACAGATTGTTTGCATTATTTTCCGCAAGGGGTGGAGCTGGAGAATAATGCTCTTAATCTTTTCACACCAATACTGTTAAAAAACCTTTATACTGTTCCACTTCCCACCACATCAGACTGTACAGCCTGCGTGTTAGTCGTGGTAGGTGACATTTTAACATATTTATTGGGATTCTGTTTCCATCAGGAATAATTTTGTGGCTCCATGTTCAGAGGGAATGAGAACCTGTATCAAATGACAGAAAATAATCTTTCTATATCGAAAACCATCACCGATTTATTTTATGTTTTCTTTGGTCCTTTCAGTGCTAGGGGTAGGCACTGTGGGTCCCATTAGGAAGTCAGCATCTATCTTACCTTATTGCTGAAGGTTTAAACTAAACCATAGAAAATGGGGATTCACGCCAGAATTATAATGCTGATATGGAGTTGTCTGAAAGGGAAGACTAGAATGAGATATTTTGAAAGGGGCGTTCTCAGATTGAAAACAGATTACTACAGTGTTCCTCGGGGATCAGACCTGGGGACCATCCGGTTCAACAGTTCATTAGGGACTCCATGGCAAGAACTTGACACGTGCGTTGGAAATCTGCTTCTGACACAAAGCTAGGAGATACTGCTAATAGGGAGGAGGATCTGATTATTGGACAGGAAGAATTAGATAACCTTACGGAGTCTAGCAATAGAAATGGCATGAAATGTAGTAGAGCAAAGTCATGCACTTCAGGACCAATATCAAGCCTTTTGCTGTAAGACGGGGATCCAAAGACTGGAGGCAACGGAGGAAGGGAGGGAGCTGGATGTACTGTTTGATTGTAGGATGACCATGAGTTGCCAGTGTGATCTGCCAGTGAACAAGGCTATCCCAGTCTTGGGGTATATTAGGCAGGGTACTTTTAGTGTTAATACGTCACTGTACAAGACAGTGGAAAGATGCCATTTAGAATAAAATGCAAGTTTTGGTTGCCTATGTTAAAAAAACCATCTGAACTGGAATAGATGCATAGAAGAGCCATTAGTATAGATGTGGGAGCCATTAATATGGATGTGGGAGTACATAGAGGATCCATTAATATAGATGTGGGGAAAAAATCTGAACTGGAATAGATACATAGAAGAGCCATTAATATAGCTGTGGGAGTGGACACCTTTCTTGTGAGTGGAGATTAAAAGAGCTTGACTTGCTTAGCAAAATGAAGGATGAGAGGGGTCATCACTCTTTGCAGATACATTTGTAGACCCTGATGTTCATCTTGAAAGTCTGAACGTGATTGGTGTCATTTTGAGGCTGCCTGGCTCGGGGAATCTCTGCAAGGAGTGGAAGGCCGGTGTAAAAATCCTCTGTGTAGCTTCTGGTTGTGCTTGGTGTTTCTTACACATTTAATAAACTTGTTTTCTGAAGCCAGGACAGCTTCCCCTGTCAATCAGTCTGTTCCATGAATTAGTTAATGAATTTGGTGTGACACCTTCATGGGGTGAACACTAGCAGGGCAGGAAAAGAGCCGTTTAAGTTGAAGATCTGATGGCCACAGCTTAGCCATGGGCAAAACTAGACTGGAAATTAGAGGAAGCTTTTTAACCATCGGAGGAATGAGGTTTGGGAATCGTTGTCTGAATTAAGCAGTGAGGACGAGGAACCTGGATCACTTCCAGGTGGAGTTTGATAAATTATGCAAGGTGGTAGGACAGGGTTGTTCTTGGTGTACTAATATTACTAATTTGAGTGCCATACATGGGTTTGAATGTTTGGTATCTCCAGCAAAGGGTTGGAAGGAAACTTGATCTCTTCTTATTTTCCAGGCCAGTTGCTTGTAGAGGAAGGGGACTTTTTTTTTTTACCTTTATGATGAAATGTTGGTTTATGGGGCACTTGTTTCACCTTCCTCTGCAGCACCAAACACAGACTATGGCTAGAGGTGAGAGTCTGACTGGTGCCTGCTTGCATTTCTGCCAGTGCCAAGGGACTTTCAGGTGCATGACTGTAGAATCTTGCACATGCTCTCAGGGTCAAACCAGTCACCAGATTTAGGGTTAGGAGGGCAATTTTCCCCAGGTTAGATTGGCAAGGACCATCAGGGAGTTTTTTTTTGCCTTTCTCTGTAGCAAACTTCCTCTTCTAGGATCTCCAGAACATATTTTAACCTAATTTCCGGTCACCATCATAGCAGGTTGATGGTTTTACCTCTGTTTTACCTGTAGCACCTTATAGGGATTTTTTTTATAGGGTGCTCAGCAGGCATGGTGCATGAGAGGCTAACATGGACAGTCTTATGGACTCTTTTGGGGAAACGGTCACCACTAGACACAGGGACCAGGACTCAGTGGCCCACAAAGCCACTTCCAGTCTTACTTCCCATGTTTCTGCTGGAATGAATCTCCCATTTCTTGTCTTTTGAGGTATTGCCCTTTAAAGGAAAGCAATTTGTTAAGCAAAGAAAAGCTGTCACCACTCCACACTGGATCCTGCCAAACCTGGACCTTAAGGCAGGCTTGATTATACAGGGCATGGTGTGTCTTGAGGGAAGGACACACTCCATGCAACCTGTTTTAAAACAAAATGGCATATGTTTGAAGCTGCTCTGGAGCTTGGACCGCTCCTAGGAGACAGAGGGCAAATGAGTACGATACTCAAATGCGACATTAAGACGATCTCAATACAGATCTGTAAATTGTTCCATGTCACGCATATCCATACATGTTGAATAAGGTTAGGTTCAAGTCCTTATAACATTTGTATTGAGTCCCAACATGAAACGAGGCATATCCTTCTAGGGAGAGGACATCGTTAGGCAGGCAACAAGAGAAACGGAGGGGGAAAACATCACTGGAAATTTATTTTTCTCAAAAGAACTCCTGAGAGATGGCATATTTGAAATGAGTTGTCAAAGGAGGATTGAAAAAACAACTGAGAGTTTAATCACAGCCCAACAAGAACAGGTTATTCACATGAGATATATTAAAGCAAAGATCGATGGTAGCAAAAGATGGGAGTCCAGAAAGTAGGACGTGTGGCCAGGCCTCGAAGGCTCTCGGTCATATAATGCAGCCGGAGATGAAAATAAAGCACCTCATGAAAAGGGGTGGATGATTTTACTTTGCTCGGCAGGAATTATGGACCACAAGTCGGGCGGGGGTATGACCACCACGAGCTCCACGTCATGGCAGAGAATAAGGCTGTAGAAATATTATGGGATTTTTCAATCATTGCCGTTTGTGAGAAGTATAGGCTCGAAGACCAGATGTCCTGGTTACCAGAAAAGGAGGAGGGAGAATGCCTCATCATGGATTTTTTTTTTTTCCATTTAATACGATGAGTTGAAAATGCAAGAAAATATGGTTAGATATGATGTGTCATGGCTTTGAAGATCTGGGACATGAAAAGCACAAGTGTAATACCAATACTTGGTCGATTTGTGGTGCATTGGGATCTCATGCTGGAGCGTCACAAAAATAGCCTGAAAATTGGTAAATGGCTCTATTATAAGACCGTGGTTCAGTAAACTGGTGAGCAGCACCGGTGAAATGCTATGGAAAGAGAGCATTCAAAGCTCACTGATGCTGTGTAAATTAGACCTCCAGCCGAATTGTCACCCACATCCCAGGCAACAGAGAAAAAACAAAGATAATTATCTTGCATCACCTTACCAAGGGTTGTATAATGCGCTGCAGAGGCTGAACAGTTTCCAGACAGCTCCCTGTCTGGGTGCCACCCTTGAGAAACTTTTCAGGTCCTGATTTTCAGAGACTATAACCAAGGCCCGTTGACAGATGTGGGGCACCCTATACTGGAGGGAGGAGGTGTTTTTAAAGGAAAAAAATGATGTTCTTACTTTGTAAGGAACCTTGTCCAGGCAGTATGCAGTATTGCCCACTCCAGATTTTGACATTGGCTTAAAACTTGGGGGTTTTGGATATTTGCCGTAAGGATTTTCCCCCCCAGCCTGTAGGGGATCTCATTGTAAAGCTTTTCTCTGGCATCTCTGTTTTGAAACAAAAGCTGAGATTCAGGTGATCTCAGTGGAAACACTGGCTATTATAAAACTCATGATAACTCTGTAGAAGTGGGCAATGCTGAGCACTGGGATTTGGTCTGTTACTCTAATGCATCTCCCCAAAGAGCTTCGGCCCCGAAGATCTGGCTACTTGTCCCCTTTGCAGCGCCCACGGAGCACCTTTGCTGGGCTTTGAGCATCTTGTGCAAAATCCAGTTTGCGTTGTTTCTTCTCTCTCACTCCTTGAAATTTCCCTTGCAGTTTCCATTGGTTAAAATGTTCTTTTCCACTTCCTGGTCTAGACTGTAGTGTAGTACTGGTTTGACGTGTGCTTTTAAACTACTACTATGCTTCACCACCAAAGTGGCTGCAACTCGATGGTGAGTGGAGTGTTTCATGTGTTTCAGGACTCAGAAGTGAGTGGTGTTCTGCCGGGGTCTGTCCATCTCTGGGTGGAGAACTGAAGATCCTCACCATAGGTATCTTCCAAACAGCTGTTGGCAAGAAGGAAGAACTGGTGAGTTAAGCAGCTAAGGACGTGTATCCTTTTCCAGACTGCATAGGGTTACAACTCACCCCTTCGTCATATCTGTGTAGCAGTGCTTTTTGGATGTAAATAAGAGCAGAATCTGGCTTCCTATGCTGAGCTGGGGGACTGTGATGCTACGTAGTCTCTGTCTGTCTGCCTGCCTCTCTTTGTGTGCAGCCGTACCATTTACATATAAAAGCCCTGCCTTTTTGTGTGCCTTGGAAAACTGGAGACGTCACTGCAGAGAACAAGCCAAGAAGTGCAATAGGTAATTGGGGTTTATTTGGCCTTAGCGGGTTGCTCTGCAAATCAGTGAGGGGCTGTGTTCTGATTTCAGTTGCACTGGTGGAAATCTGGGATGATTTGCAAAGTTCAATGGAAGTAACTCTGGATTTTGCACCGGTGGGGCCGAGGTCAGAATTTCCTCCGCACGTAGAGTTTCATCTTCTATTCCAACAGTTTTGCAAAGAAACTGATACCATCAGTGCTAAACAGGAGAAAGCGCTCTGAGGCTGGCTTTGCGAGCCCGCAAGAGCATTTTCATTTAGGACACATACTGTGCACTATCACTAGCACTCAGGACCCACGTGGACCGGCAAAACTAGATGAGCCTCAGGCTTAAATGATGAATTGCACTCAGAGTCTGTTATCCCTTCGGTGTGTTGTATAAGCTCAGGGAGAAAGTGGCCGATACATGACTCTGTCTTACAAAATCTTCAAAAGTCTCATTTATTTCCTGTGATAACTAAGTGAAAGGGAAACCTCCGACAGAAAATCTTGATATTAACAATTGATGAATGGGAGATGAGATCGTACCCTGCTGGCCACGCTCTTTATATCTGCGTAAAAATGAGGGAGGCCAAGCAAGCTTCTTGTGCCAAGCCACTTCTGGTCGTTTGGGGTTTAAAGGCCCTACGTGGCCACGGCAAGACGTCTGCAAAGGCATGCAAGCCTGGGAGTCTCCGAGACTGCTTGCAATGAGAGAGATGTTGGGTTTTGGGTATCTAGGTTCTATTCTCAGCTCTTCCACTTGCTGTGTGACTCAGGGAAAACCACTTCCACCTTTATGTGCCCCTGTTTTACAGTCTGAGCAATGAGCTAAGCAGCACTGTGTGTTGCAAGGGCACTAAAGCAGGGATGCTGCGCTAGATCCTATAGATGGTGCAGGTGGGTGCTACAGTTGGGAGTGGGGTGATCTGCTTACCCATCTTCCTATGCAAGGAGAAATCATTGCTCTTCATCAGAACCGGGGGGGAAGGCATCACCACCAAGCCAGCCACCCCTCACGGCGCTGCACTCATAAGACACTTGCTTATTTGGGGCCAAAAATGGAAATTGCGGCCTATTTAAAATGTCAGAATCAGCTGCCTTTTGCAACCATGTTGCCGTGGGGTGAATGCCCATAGGAGCGGGAATTGGCCCCAAGCATCTGAATAGTACAGCACATCACTTGGGCTGTGTGTTTTGTGGAAAGGTGGCGTGAAAAGCATATGCTTCTTTTCCGGTGTGCGGCATTTCAAAAGTGAAAGGTTGTGCTTCCCAACAGGATTCATTGTTTGCCCTTTTCAAGACTGTCTAGACACACTCTGGCAGCAGCATCCCGAGCGTGGAGGAAATCACCCTGCTCTGCCTTTGAGTCTATAGGTGGGATTTTACCGGGGGGATGCAATGAGATTGTTGCTGGTGCAGCCTATAAGAAAAACAGAAGAGTGGCTTCATCAAATCTGTTTTTGCAGGGTTGTGCGTTTTGACAGCAGTGCTGTCCCTTCTTTGCCTGCGTGGCGAGGCATTTTGGATCCCGGTTCAACCAAGTGCTGAAATGCACACTTAGCTTCAAGCATGTGCTTAAGTACCATGGACTTACTAGCCATGTGCACAAGCACAAGCTTAAATATGCTGCTGACTCCAAGTCTGGCTGTAGTATAATGTGAATAGAAAAGGGTTTCTTTCATGTGTACAGATTTCCTTTCATTTCTCCACCAAACCAGGCATCAGTTTAGGTCTCATGGCTGTCCCAACTTTTAACTGCCTATCTTTGTGCACCAGTCTTCACATTTGAAGAAACTGCCAGCACAGCAGATTTGACCAGATTCACTATGAAGCAGATGGAATTTTCCATCCCACTAGGTAGGAAGCGACGGACATGTGGCATTTGCAATTTGACCCATTTTGATGTGGCAGCACAAAAACGGGCATCGATTTGGGCAAGAATGTTTCATTGAGGGGCCCGATTCTTCTCTCCCCTCAGTAGTAAACTCCTATAATCCTACTCACATCAGTGACTAAGTTGTGCTTTAAACTATCGTAAAGATTGCCTATGGCTTACCAGTTATTTGCAGTGCAAACGAGACTAATCTCTATACCTATAACACATGCAAAAGAAGAATGTGCCCCCCTCCCCATCCCCCCGGCTTCTGCAATGTTGCCTAGGGTCTAGTTTTAATCTTCTCTTTGGTGCTTCTCTGTAGGGCATATAATCTATAAATCCCTTGCATGCACAAATAGGCTTTATTCATAGGCACGCACGATTCCTCCCAAGTGTCAGAATTACAAAACAGGCTGTAAGGTCAGCATAGTGCTAATATGAAACTCAGCATCAAGTGAATTTTAATAGACTTTCTATCGAGTTATATCTGAGCTGCCCATGTCTGAACTCTTATTTAGACTTTAATCCCTTTAATTCACCTTCGATGGTATATCTACAGTAGGCCATGAGCCAAGGCAGAGAGAAGGGAGCCAGAAGGTAGTCTGGTCACATGGGACTCTAGGTGAGATACTGTACAGTCGCAAGAAACGGGTGAATTAATCTGTGAAGAGCTCATGCCGTTGTGGTTAGGTTGCTTTCTGTACACTTAGAGCTGTCTCGGGGATCTCTCTGCTCCGCTGCATTATGCAACGGAGACGAGCGCAAATGCAACTTAAAGTGGCAGCAGTTGCAGTCGCCTGCACTGTGCGTGTCCCTGAGAAAGCCGGCGTCTACGCAGGGCTCAGCTCCCGGACACTCATTTAAATTAACAACAAAATGAAAAACCACATGCTTATGAACAATCTTTGTGTAAAAAAGAAAAGATCCATTTGGATCCAGCCCGGTTGGAGTTGCACAAAAGGTTTTGTGTCTGCGTGCCCTGGACAATGTCAGCATTTCTCAGAAATACAAGTACCTGAGAACCGGAAGGGTTTAGTTCCAGCCCAATTATTTTGGTTTCCAGTGAGTATATTTCAAGATTCAGCCAAAATATTTCAGGTTTTGAATTTTGCTGGAAAGGCAGAAAATTTCAACTGAAAGGGGGTGGGGATACTCCCTCCACCCCCTCAAAATTGCATGGAAAAATATGCTGTCCTCCAGTTCGCTTGCACTGCCGTATTATTTCCCAGGCAGCATGGGCTTCGGTCATTCCTGATACCATATGGATGTGTGTGTCTCACATTGTAGACAGCATTGCCTCCTTTAGTGTTGGTCCTGGAGCTGGATAGTCTAAAGGGCTACATGAGCTGAAATCACATTTCTGTAGTGCAGTGTAGACGCACTCTTGTTCTGTCCGAAGTCTGGAAACCCTCAAAAGACCCCAGAAAGTTACTTTTACTACAACCTATTATTTTCAGTATCCCAGAAAGCTCAAGCCATTTAACAGAAGCAGCATCTATATATTGCATTTTCCCAAACTGCGCCAAGTGGGGCAGATTTGCAAAAAGTTCACGGAGTCCAACTGTAACGGGCACTCGACTCTTCAGAAAATCTGGGGCTGTGTGTGAGCACCGAGTCCTTTTGAAAATCCGGGTGTAAATGAAAGTCACTGAACAGCTGGCAGCCATGCCAAGCGTCGGAGGCTGACGGTCAGTGTGTGCTTTCCTAACAGAAACGGTGCAAATTCACGGCTTTGACGTGTTCCAGTAGCTTGTGGGTAAATTTTGCTTTGGATTTGGGGTTTATTGGAGCCTCGAGGTGGCACTCTGTCTTAAGGCCGAATAGGCTGTTCCAGAAATAGAAACAAAAGAAAAAACACCTTCCTGAATGCAGACTGCTCAATTTTGCTCTGCTCTGTCCCCAGCCCCTCTCTTCTTACCTGAAAACCAAGCTTTCTCCCCACCCCCCTCCAAATTTCACGAATTCCTGTTCCTCCCTAGCATCCAGTAACTACTGCTTTAAACTGAATGCATGATTCTCAGGAATATGAGTAATGTACCCTTTGTTTTTCTATCTTAAATAGGTCAAAAGTTTTAGAGAGTGATTTCATACACTGCCAAACCACAGATTGGTGTTTTTTTTTCTTATTATTACTATGGTTAATAAGTTGCAGGAGAGAATGCAGCTGTATTGACTGGAGACACGATTATAACATGGTACCTGTGCAGCAACATATTTCTCATACGTATCAGTGGAAGTTTTATTGTGAACACACCTGGTGCTCGTTACGATCTGGATTATCATCACCTGTTACCATCCAGGGGCACTCCACAGGGCCAGATACACCAGCAGAGCTCCAGAGTAACAGCTGTGAGAATTCAGATCGCAGTTAAGTCTGGTGTAAATCTAGGCAGCGTGGCTCTCAGCTGTAGTGGTGTAAGTCAGAAGTCACTCTTGTAAAATCAGTGGACCAAATTTGGGGCCAATTTCGACCGTCTACATCCCAGCCGCCCAAGTTCTGTCCTCGGTTTCACTGCAGTAAAATTGGTGTAACTTCAGAGATTTCAGTGGGGTACTTATGGGTCGATACTCATGTACATGACAGCAAAATGTGGCCCAGAATCAGTTAGTGAGATCAGAAAGAAAGCAGACGTCCTCGGATCAAATTTTCCAGAGCCTTATTTATGTGTGCCATGGGGGAGAGGAGGTTAAACAACATGGCAACATGTGCCCTTTAAGCTACTCTGAGCTAAGCTTTTTTTCATTATCAGATTTTAGTTTCAGGGGAAAACAATAAAACTCTCTTGACGCTAAAAAGAAATCCGGATGCACTGTGCACTTTGAGACGGTTCTGGCTTAACGCTGATCCTCCACACAAAATTAGTAGATTTATGCAAAGTTAGAGTTTGATTGCCCTGTTTTATCCCTGGTTCATTAGGAAACCCTTTGTCCCCGGAATAGGAGAATTCCTGACCCACGATGTGGGCTAAACCCGAGTTGTAGTCATACGTTGGTATTCAATGACTTAAAGGGGCTCAATAAGTAAGGGAAGCTCAATGAGTAAGAACAAGTGGAAAGTCGGGGCATTGTAAGTAATAGTAAAGAACCCCCATTAAATCGTTAGCATTCAATACGCTGAAACGGGTAAGGTAGAAATATAGGGGGTGCCAAACCTACTGAACTCTACCTAGTTTTGCCTTCCCGGGCTCCAATTCACGGAAGAATTTTATACCTGCACCTTGTACATCGCCAGTAAAAGAGAGAGCATGCAGGGTGTACGTATACAAGCTGCCCATTGGGCATCATCTTTAATGTATGGCTCCCTATTTATCTCCCCTTGAACTCGGTGGCATAACTTGCACAGACTCCACTGGCCTGCTTCGTCCCATTGACCTGGTGGAGAAAGGGCCCATGCTGCAATACCTGTGCAGAAGCCACCCGTGCCCTTGGCAAAAGAAAGAAACAAAGAAATCAGAAGCAGAGGACTTTACTGTTGGTGGCAGAAAAATGAAATTCATCAGCTAGTTTATCAGCCAGCATGTGCTGCGCAGAAAAAAAATATCACCTTTGTAGATCTGTAGTGAATCAGTTCCTGTTAGATACAAGTTTATGCTATGATGAGGCTTTGTGCAGCCTGCTGGAAAGTACAGTCGAGCAGAGCCTGCTCTGAGCTGCTCTTCCAGCTGGAGACAACTGCAGCCATGAACTCAGAGACCCCAGACCTCTGAACTCGAACCACTTTCTATTGTTAGGGAGACAGAAAGCAATCTTTAGTGTAAATGAGATTTTCTGGTAATGTCAAGTGGATGCTGAGTGCGTTGAAATATAAATGGCATTCACTTTCAGAAAGTGATGCAGCGAGCTTGGCTGAGAATACGACTCCTCAATCCTCTGCCCTCACAGATATTCGCGCCAGGGCTTGCAGGCTCCTGGTGGTACTTTGACTATTTGGAGCCGGAGTCACATTTTCTGAGCGTTTGGTAATTTTGTTTCAGGCGTATGCAGCGCAAGTAGCCAAATGCATCATAGAGCTGAGAAGAGAGCCACTTGGGATGGCTTCGGTAGACAGCGCTAGGAAGACATAGCCATTAGGTCCTAATGCTGCTTCCCCCTCCAAATGACAAGCCACGCAAAGAAAGTTGTCCAGAAAGGAACAGTTTCAGGCAGGTGCAGTAGAAAGAAAATGAACCTGAGTGCAAGGAGAGGGGCAGAGAGAGCGGGGTCATTTTTCCCCTCAAAGCTGCTGGAGCTGCTCCGGCAGAGATGCGGTGCAGACGAGATGGGCCCACATGCGGAGATGATAAGGTGAATCTGATACTCGGCTGTATCTGAGAAGCATCTGCCTTTGCCAATCAACGCCAGCGCATGCTGGAAAATGCTGATTGCCTAATGAGGACGTTCCAAACTGATCTATATAGGGCTTGCAGATATTAAGCTCTTTCCATTTGCTTTTGTGGGAACCGGTCACATGGCAGCTAGCTAGTGCCCTGTGCGTGTCTGGCATCGGCGCTGCTGAGAAGCAGATACCACCAGAGACGCATGTTGCGTGGGTACATTTGAGACTTCGTGGGCTGGGGATATAAATAACAAATGTCGCTTGGGCTCTGTGGCCACAAGCTGAAAAAAGGCTCGTGCATTTGACTTGGCAAAGATTTCATCCCTTTCACTTAAAAGGCCAGATCTGGCCTCAGATAAGCACTCCACGGGCCACCCCCTTCTCACTGCACCCAACCTTTCCCACCTCCAAGCCGCCTCTGTCATACCGTCTGTCTCCGGTCCAACTCCTACCCTTCCCTTCTCCACACCTAACACTACCCACAAGGTCTCTCTTTCTTTTCCCCATCACACCTGCCACTTGCCTCATTTCAAACTGCACACCGGATGGATCTCTAAGCAAATGCCTGCTTCGGTGCAAATGAATCCGGGACCGAAAGGGTTAAACAGATTCGCTTAAGCTCTCACACCAGGTTGCAATTCGGCTTACGTCTGGTGCAGGGGGAGGGGGGGGTCATACAGGTGAGTACCACTTGGTTATTCCCATTGGCCTGTCTCCTGGTACCTACCTTGGATCAGGCTGTGTCCAGTCGTCTGAGCGTCAGTGGATGATGGGCTTGTCCCACAATAACCTCCCAACTTCTTTCCACAGGGTGCACTTATGCCAGGCCACCAGATCCAGAGAGAGACGGGGAGAAAGCAAACTCCTCTCTTCACTGTGGGCGAGAGGTTTGCACAGTGAGAATGGCACCTGGTGATCTTTGACTCATTCCACAAAAGGAGGCACGTCAAATACAGACCTGAAAAATTCCTGGTAAGTGATTAAACCCTGAAACAACAGAGCATGTTTTTTTTTGCCTCGTGATGTTGTCAGAAACCACAGGTATCCTCAGCAGAGCTCTCCCTTTGATGCTTTGCCATCAGAAGCAGTTCTGATCAAGTTGCAGTGGAGTCTGGAATTACCCCAGCCCGACTCAGAGTTGAGTCGGTTCCCTCGCGTCACTTTTGAATGACCGAAAACTTGCGTAAGGACTTACACCCTTACGTAAGTTTTTAAGTAAGATCCTGACATCCCCTTGCTTTGACCGAGATGACTTCAGCGGAGCTATTCCAGACTTACGCTAGCCCAGGTGCCCGGGGGAAATCTCCATCGATGGAAGCATTCAAGTGGAAGTTAGACAAACATTTGTCTGGATGGTTTAGGCCGGGGTGATCCTATCCTGAGCAGTTAGGGTTGGACTAAATGACCTTTCAAGGTCTCATCCAGCTTCATTTTTCTGTCATTCTAGCTCAAAAGCAGGGCCGTGCTCAGTAAAGGACTTGCAAATAGATCCTATAGCTGTCAGTTTGGCGGGGCTGAAATGCATTGTGCAAACTGCAGTTCAGTTATAACCTTCAGCCAGTCACACCCGACGAGTCGAACTTTGCGAAAGCGAATAGCAGACATCTTGCACGCAAGCTCCGGGATTTTTTTAAGCAAAGCCAGCACTGTATGCTTCCATTGGCCGCATGTAACACATTGATGTGAACCCATTTGTGCCTACAGTATCACTACTGCATGCACATACCCATGTTATTCAAAAGTGACTACTGATTTTTGTATTTTTTTTTGGATGTGCTTAGTTTAAGCAACCTTTAAAAAGAGCCTGATTTTTAGAAATGGCTGAGAACCTGCCCTCTGAAAATTAACTCCCGACAAGGAGTCTGTGGGCATGCAAAAATTATTAGCCACTTTTGAAGATCATGCCTTAAAAATCACAGAGAATTAGGGCTGGATGGGACCTCCATAGGTCATCTGGTCCAACCTCCTGCCTGAGGCAGGATCTTCCCTAACCAAACCAACCTATATAAATCTGTTGTCTAACCTCTTAGCAAACAACACAGTCCACCCTGACCCAACCCATGACATAACATCCTAATCTGCTGCAGGTACAGCAACGGGGGGCAACGGCAGCCACGTTCCTGCTGCTGTAAAAGTTGCTGATATGTGCTCAAGAGATCTCACGTCTCCTCTTTTCTGCAAGCTGAACGTAACGAGCTCCTTTGGTCTCTCCTGGTATGACTTGCTTTCTAAGCATTTTATCATCTTTGCTACCCATCTCTGGACCCTCTCCAACATCTCCATGTCCTTTTTTAAAATGTGGAGCCCCAAACTGCACTCAGTACGCTAGATGAGGCCTAACCAGTGCATAGTAGGGAGGCACTATCACCTCCCGGGTCTTGCACCTGCTGCTTCTATCGACACATCCAAAAACCGGGTTTCCCTTCTTTGCAGCTGTTGTACATTCATTCTCATGTTGAGCTGTTGTACAGCTCATGCTGTACATTCATCCTCGTATTCAGAATGAGTCCGCTATCTATACCAGCACTCCTAGATCCTTCTCCATAGTGCTGCCATCCAGCCGGGTAGCACGCATTTGATATTTGTGTCTTTGGTTATTCTTCTTGGGTTGTACTACCTTGCATTTCTCAGCACCGAACTTCAAGCCTCGGCCCAGATTTCCACTCTTCCAAGATCCTTCTGAATTGCATGCCCGTTCTTCAGTGTGTTCACAATCCTTCCCAGTTTTACATTGTCTGCAAACTTGCTCAAAGAAGCTTTCTATGCCGGCATCCAACCCGTAACACCCTGGACTGCACTAGACCCAGGACAGACCCCTGTGGGACCCCACTCAAAACCTCTTGCCATTCTGACACGGCTCCACCCATTACTTGTGGTTATTCAGGCAGCTGCGTTTCCACCTCATAGTAGTTTTGTCCAGCCCACATTTCTCCAATTTGTTTAGGGGGAGGTCATGCAGGACCTTGTCAGAAGACTTGCTGAAGTCCAGATACCCTTTATACCCTTCCATAGCATTCCCTTCATCCGCACGAGCAGTTAGTCAAAGAAGGAGATAAATTTCGACATGATTTGTTCTTCATAAATGCAATGTGGTTTTTGTTGCACAAAAACTGGAGGTGAGCAATTACTGGGGACAAATGTTCCTACACATTTTTCAAAAGGGGGAACCAAATTGTAAGTGGGCGAAATTTCATGCCTGTCCTTTCATAGCGTCATAGGATCTGATGAAGTTGGTTCAGGCTCAGCAAAGCTGATGCATCTCTGATCCAGTTGATCTACAGCTGTGTCTCTATCCTGCCGTGTGCCTGGGCACAGTTGGCAAACCTTATACTTAAAACACTCAGTCATGTTTGAATATGCAACCAAAAGCCCCAACCTGAAACTGTTCAGCCAAAAACATGTTTTGTCCCACTGTTAGCCAAAATATTCTGGTTTTCAGCAGTTTGGAGCTAAAGCATGTTTGCTTTGTTTCTTGTTTATAAAAATACAACCTGGCAATTTTAAACTGAGCTACCCTAACTGCATTTTCTGACCAGTTCTACCAGGAACCCTTAGGAAGCTGTTTCACAGCTCTGCCCGTGACTCATAAGAGCAGTTTACAATTCAGTAAACAGATATAAAGGTACTTGAATGTTGTGCAACTTGGAAGGAAGTATTGAAGGCACTTGCGCCTTGTAGGTACCGCTCCTGTTGAGTCACAGTAACCCTTCAGATATGCAGCTAAAGTTTTAAGGGCATTTTACTTGAGATGGCAAGGGTGGGAAAGGTTGCACTGGGGTTTCAGTGGCTTAAATGGTTGCCATTCAACTGAAACAGCGCTGGGTGTCCCTTGTGCCCTTGGACTTTGCTTGAGTGTTCAGGCTCTTCAAGCCGAACCTGGGTACCCCCCACCCCCAGCCCAGCTACCTATTTCTGGTGGACAGGAGGTCGCAGGTGTGCTTTCTTGGATGGTTAGCAGGGTGTTTCTTTAAGGTCCCCTTTCGTATCCCACCTGCCCAGTCATAGTTTCATAGTTTGTAGGGTCGGAAGGGACCTGAGTAGATCATCAAATCTGACCCCCTGCCATGGCAGGAAAGAGTACTGGGGTCAAACAACCCCAGCAAGGTGTACATCCAGCCTCCTCTTAAAGACCCCCAGGGTAGGAGCCAGCACCACTTCTCTTGGAAGTTGGTTCCAGTCTGTTCTCTACATGTCTCATTTGGCTGCGGTGGCTGAGTCGCACCCCATCGCACTCATAGATCTGGCTCTAGTTTCAGTCTGTTTTGTATCTAGGTCCTTGAGGTTTCTCCCCCCTTTCCTCTCTCCACCCCCCACATGCAGCTTCGCCACTGCTTCCAACTGTGGGTGTGTGATCCCAGCATGTACTCCTACCGGTGGCGGGGGGTCAGACTAGATGATCTGCTCAGGTCCCTTCTGACCCCAAACTATGAGACTTGTTATTTGGCCACAGCTTAGCCAAGTCCAGGTTACTTCCCGCTCAGACTTTTTCTGGTTTTGTTTCCAGTTTCTGCCCTTCCCCTGGGGATTGTTCCCACATGATACTATTAAGTCATAAGTCCCTAGGAATGGAAGCTCCCTGCTCAGCAGACAGGTCCCATTGCCCAGGGCTGTCTTCTCGGGAAAAGGCATACCCTTGCATGCAGCATTAAGAAAGCTTGGTCTGCGGGTGAGAGCTTTCTCCTATTGGCCATCAAGAAATGCTGCCACCCTCTATGGTACCTGAAAAGACTAGACTATTGTCAGCGCTAAGGAGGAGACGTGCCTCTTTCTGAGGACTGGCTCTCAGCTGCCAATGCACCTCTGTCTTCTTCCATCTTTCTCTCCTTAGCAATGCAAGAAGCATAGGGCTTGCAGAGGTCTGCATGACATTGCCTGATAAATTCTGCCTAGTGGTGTGCTGAACTCTCTGTGGTCCTAGTATTACAGGTCTGACATCGTCAGTCTGAACCTACAACTGTGTTGATCCCAATTTGCACCCCCGGTGGAAAAAAACATTGAAGAAATCACATCAGAAGAAATCCCCACAGCTGCTCACAGTTGCCCAGGTCACCGACCCACGCTATTTCCTTCCCAAGTTCAGTCTGTCTCAGTAACTCCCTCTTTTGCCTTGCTATATTACTAAAATATCAGGGCTCCTATAGATGTGCATCAAGGCTGCCCCAGCATGCTAGAAATCCAGTGTGTCAGAACAGATTTGATTAATTGAGTCTGCTGGAGCACAGAAATTTAGCATGCACCAGCAGCTTCCAGCGTCATGTGTATCAGCGTCCCCATGCTGAAAAATGTCAGCAGGGCACTTTAAACTAAAGGTCATTTGATGAGCTTTAGGTCAAAGCACCCTGCCACCATTCTTCAGTGCAGGGGTGCTGATACATGTGACACTGGGGTGCTTTTAATTAGCCCAGCTCGCTAATTAAAGCACCCGCCGCCCCCCAGAGCATATCTATAAATGCCCTCAGGTTCCAGTTCTTTATATACAGTCACTTCTGGATGAAAGGTATCTCCATTCATGCCCTGATGCAGGATTTGGGGATTGATTTGTCAGGCTAGCATCCCTTTTCAGACCACAGCTTCATGGGCTTTTGTTCACGGCAGAGGGACATTTCTTGAAACTTATGTCAGCCGTACACTGTGTAAGGAAACACTTCACTGTCTGGGCAGTTCTTAGGAACTTGAGGTTTCCTTTGCAACCTGGAACACCACACTGAAAGATCTCTACTCCC
>NW_017729018.1:7402642-7409755 GCF_001723915.1 Gavialis gangeticus | reverse complement strand
AGTTCTTAGGAACTTGAGGTTTCCTTTGCAACCTGGAACACCACACTGAAAGATGTCTACTCCCACCAGAGCTCCTTGGTGGCTGCTTCTCATAGTCAGCAGTGTGCAATGAAAATATCTGCCCTTGAGTATGTCAGAATTGTGCAAGGATGTCTGTTGATCTCCCCTGTGATATAATAGTTGAGCCTTTGATTTCTTATTTTGGACCTACTGCTCTTCAGACCTAGAGCTTGGTGGCTTCCCTGCCTTCGGGAATTCCTCTTCTGTGGCCATTCCCCACCTGTGGCCCCCACACCTTTGACGCCGCAGATCTTCCAAGTCTCTCCCATGGGATTCCTGTTAATCAAATTTCAGTTTGATTCCAGTTAATCAAATCTCCTGCGTCCATGCCTTTCTCCCGCTGTTCATTCAGGATTTTAGGGCTCCTTTTCTAGGTCATCTAATGCTTCCTCGCTGCCATGCCCTCAATCAGTTCTTGGAGGTCTGAGCCTTATGTCATTCCTGTAGCATCCATGTTAGCCTCCGTGTGGCAGGGCACTAGGTGTGCCTGCCACTTTAAGGCCCTGGAGCTGGCAGCCTCCAGGTGCCTGGTGAGGGCAGCCATTTTGGACTCAGGGCTGCCTATATAAGCAAGGCAGGTTGGCTGCTGGAGGAGAGGCAGCAACATTGCCTGGCTTGAGGGTTGCTGAGTTTCATCTGGAGGTGAGGGAGGAGCTGTAGGGGATGGTAGGAGGCTCCTGGTCCTGGGTATGACTGGAAGCTACAGCCTGCTGGGAGTGGGTGGCCTGGTGGGGCTCCCAGTGGTGTGGGAGCCCCCAGGGAATGCCAGGCCAGTGATCACCTTGGTGAAAGGTGGGTTGGGGTGCATTAACCTCTAGCCTTCACCTTAGGGTGGGTTGTGTACACTGGAGGTAGTTGTGGGGGTTTGAGACCCTGAGGAGGAGAGTTTGAGGCCAGGTGTGGCCAAGGCCACGTGAGCTCTGTGGAGGCTCAAGACCCTGAGGAGGAAAGTTGGGGCTAGGCATGGCTACGGCCACCTGAGCCCACCTGTGGAGGGAAGCCCTGAGACCACAAGTAAAGGGGGCAGCCCCCAGTGTGAGGGGGGCAGCGTGTGGAGCCCTGTGAAGGGAGAGGGGGCTCAGCCAGAGACAGAGAGAGAGCGAGAGCTGAGTCCTGACCCCAGTAAGTCCTCTAAGGTGGGAAGGCTGAGTTTGGGTCGAATACTACACCAGTAGTAGCACCACGACCTGCTGCCCAAGGTGGGGAGTGAGAGTCCCCTGTGAGACCCTGAGGCCGCAGTCATGGTGTGTGGTAACCCCAGCTTCCCATGTCTGTAAAGGAGGACCCAGAGAGGGGGACCCTGGGATAAGAGTATGGGTCATACATTGGGGCCTGCCAGAGCTTCCCCTGACTGGCCCAGGTGGGGGCCAGGACCAGGAGGGTCAGAAGGGCAAGGAGGCCCACTGAGAGGGATGCCCAAGAGCCAGGGGCCTGGGGTCCTGACTGGCCTGGAGGTGGGCCGGGGCTAGTGTGAGCCGACAGTCCCGGTGAGGGGACCACACCCGAAGGGGAACCAGTGGCAGGAAAAGATATGTCCCGGTATGACGGCGGCAGAGTCTTCCTGAATGGAGGAACTCAGTTGGGGGTCCTACAGCAGGATTCTGGGCCCCATCGTGGGGGACTGGTGTGTATGAGAACATCATGATGTCATCAGCGAGGCTTGAGCTGCGGTGTAGGGGAGGAATGGAGCTGCAGATAGCGCCCCCTAGCAGCAGGGCAGAAAATGGGCAGCCTCCTGCCTCATTACATCTATTAATTAATCAATTAAGACCAAGGCATGGTGGGTGAGAAGGTGGGTGGGCCTTGCAGAGATCAGCCCCGGTAGCCCCCCTTTTTACACTCAGGAACCCATGTCTGGGGGCTGGACTCACTTTTGCAACTTCTATGGTAAATCCTGGTGCTAGGGTAGTCCTGATAGCCTCTTCTGGGACTTAGCACTTCACAAGGAGAAACTTATCTGGATTGTAATCCTAGATCGGGGTGGGCAATTATCTTGGGCGGAGGGCCACTTACTGAGTTTTAACAAGCCATCTAGGGCCGCATGACAGGCAGCCAGGGGCAGATAAACATGAATTTTCTAAATTTTTTAGGGGCCCCATAAGCCAGATAGAATGGCCTGGTGAGCCGCATCTGGCTCGCAGGCTGCATTTTGCCCACCCCTGTCCTAGCCACATGGGTCACAAATTGGTCCCTGGCTAGTAAATCACATACACTTCATATTTCTCACATCTCATAATCCAAGAAATTCTTGGTGATTAGGCAGCTGGGATCAAGCCCCAGATTGACAGCAGGTTTTTCTCTTTCTTGTCTCCGATGGTTAAGGCCTGCTCTGTTCCACTCTAAGTCAATGGTGTGGGGCATCTTTGACAGTCTTTCTTCTTGGGTACCATGTTTCGGTCCTTCAAACACCTTGTGGGCTTGGCCATGGAACAGCAAGGCACTAAAATCCAGCTTGGTGGGCCACAATGTTACATAGAAAGGTTAATTGTGCTGGGCCTGGCTTGACCAACCCCAGTGTCCACTTTGGACACTGGAACCTATTCAAAGATGTGGGTATTATTAACAAATGGTTCTCAAATCCTGTTATTTAAGGGATGATCATCATCATGATCTTCATCTCTACTTTACCCTCCATCACCTGGGTGAATACAGTTGCTAATGTGATATGGTTGCTAATGTGGGTCTAATTTATACCAGTGAGTGTTGAATGCTATTGCCTTCCTCTGTATTTTAGATGTGCCCATCCATGTTGCTTTCTGCAGGAACTTTATAACAGCCAGTTTACACCGGGCAGTTGGGAAACCCACATTATGACATCCCAGTGCATCCCCACGCAACAACAACAACTACCGCTAGTACTAGTTTAAGTGTTAATTGTAAATGAAATAATGACAACCACAGTAATTGCAATTAAAAATACTTGTGTTTATCTGATTGTGTCTTAACACATTGTTATAATAGAGGACACACCATGGGGGGGGTGCTGGCATGCTAATAGATATGTCAGGCCAAGCACACTAAAATAGGCTGTATAATATACCACGTGAAAACTGATTATAAGTAAAACAGTCACTCAGCACTCGGGCATATTTGTAGTCAAGCCATACTTGGGGCTGTCAGAGCCCGGATTTCAAAACCAGCTTCTTAAATAGGAGAGTGTGGTTTAAGGGATTGGCCGCTAGGTGGAGATTTGGGCTCCTGGCCCTGTTGCTAACCTGCTGTGGGACCTGAGAATGAATCATTTCTCCTCCCTACTTCTTCCTTATCTATAAAACTGGAGATAAGGATCATTACCTCTTTGCACTGCACTTGGAGATGCTTGGGTGATAAGCCCTCTATGAAAGCTACCTTTCATCCTTATGAAAGTTGCCAAAGCAATTTTGAGTCATTTGCTTAGCCAACAAAATCTGCCAGTTTTCCCTGCTCAAACCCGTATGCGTTTGCACATAAAGTTGTACGTTTGGGAGACACAAATGAGGACTGTGCACACTGCATTGTGCTGGCCCAGTATAGAGTCTGGATTCAAAACTTGGTAGGAAAGTCAAAGCCATTGTAAGCAGGGACCATTGTTTCGTTATGCATTTGTACTAGACCTGGCACAGTGGGGCTCTGGTGAATTTTGGGGGATCTGAAGCGCTACTGCCATACCAGTAAACACACTGATTAATTTAATAGCACTTTTCGTAGTAATGGTTTTATAATGGATATCTTAATTCCACCATCTAAGGTTCCCAGTGACAGAATACAGTGGTGGAGCCTGAGACCATGGAAAACTTCCTGGCACCACTGAGCACGATCAGCGAGCTGGGGCTGCAGCACAACAAAAGTAAGTTCCTCCACACCAAGGTGAGCAGTACCTCTCGTCGCAAGCGAGAATTCATGCCGGATGAGAAGAAGGACACCATGTACTGGGAGAAAAGGCGCAAGAACAACGAAGCTGCCAAGCGCTCCCGAGAGAAGAGGCGCCTAAATGACTTTGCCATGGAGAGCCAGCTGGCTGTTCTCCGGGAGGAAAACGCCTTTCTCAGAACTGAGCTGCTGGCCTTAAAGCTGCGCTTTGGGCTCATCAGCCCAGATTCCTATGCTCACCAGGCTTGTTCTGTCCAGGACCTCCTGGGGATTTACTTCAGAGGGCACAAGGCAGCCTCCCCTTTCCCTGAGGCCGAGCCCCTCATGCGAGACAGTTGCTTCTTCAGGACAAACAACCATGTGCCCAGAGTGGTAGAGCCCCCTGGTTTTCCTTACAAAGCCCTCATCCCAACCAAAAATCTCCTGAACTGTGACCCAAAGCAGGTCCCTCTGGGCACCCAGTATGATCTGAGCCCTCACCAGGCGAAGAGGCTTGATTCAGCCTTCAAATCCGCCCCTTGTGCCCCCTACATCAATCAACACTTCTCAAACAAGCACACCTACCATTTCCCTTCACTGGATAATGCACATTTTTTGGCCACTTCGCCCAGTGTGGCTGAGGTGGGCAAGGAGGACACCAAAAGTGCCTTTGATGAAGATGACGAGCAACAAGTACCCAAAATTTCCCCTCTGCCCACATGTGGCCTGCCATGCTCTGCAGAAGACCATTCCAAGGACCGAAGCTGCTCTGCCCTGCCTCATAAACTCAGGATTAAGACCAAAGCCCTCAGCACCTGGGAGGAGAGTGGCCCTGACTCTCGTTGAGATTGCCCTGGAAAGGCCTGCCATGGGAAGTTCATACAGCAGCACAACACCTTCCAGAGATTGAGAGGGCTGGAGGGAGGGAATGAAGGCTTGATCTATTCTGCACGAAAGAGGAATTGTAATGTTCTTTGTTCTGTAAATGTGGGAGAGGGGCATAAGCAAGGGCTTGGGGGGAGCTAGTATGTGTCAGCACAGCATGATGAATCTTCACCCCTGCCTTAAAGTCCTTTACCCAGTGTGCTCCAGTCAGCTCTCAGAATCAGCCTAGGCACATTAGGCCTTAAGGTTTCACTGTGTTGCTCTGTTCACACATAGAGCTAAAAGAAGCAAATTGTAGGCATGCTGAGATGGGGAAGGCAGCTCACCCCCTGCCCATAATCTCGGAGCATGGTATTACAGTGGTAGCACCCCCACTGCTACGGCTCCTCAGTATGGCAGCTGGTTTCATTTGTCTTGCTTCATTGTCACTCTCTTCACCTGACAAAGGGACTAAGGGTACATGTGACACCATTACCATGTAGACATGACAAAAGCATCACTTTGTGTGGCTTAATGGCGTCACGCTGTACACATGCAAGAGTTTCGGAGGTTTTAAATGAGTTTGCATTGCTGCAAAATCAACTACATCCTGATGTAGTTGAGTTTACAATGTTGCAAATTGCAACGGTGAACCTGTCGGCTCTTCCCCTGGCCCCAGCAGAGGTGGGAAGGCTCCTCAGAAAAAAACATCAGGCCCCTCACTGCTTCTGCCTTTCAGCAGGCTGGCAGGATACCTGGGGCCACCCAGGAATAGGCCAGCTTGCCCCTAGGGGAGCACAGGAAGGCAACAGGAGGGTGGCTGGGTTTGCTGGTGGCCAGAGAAGGTGGTGGGGGCAACACTGGAAACCTGGGTGGGCTACTAGCTGGCTGGGTGCTGCCCCAGCTCAGAGGCTCCCAGTTCAACACTTCCCCAAGCCCACCAGGCAGGTTTGGCAAAGTGTTGAATAAGGTGCCTCTGAGTTGGGGCAGTACCCAGCTAGCTAGCAGCCTGCCTGGCTGGCCCCACACCCTGTGCACCATCCCTGCCACCTTCTCCAGTTTCCAGAAAATCCAACTGCCCTCCTGCCTCCTTCTCACACTGCCCCAAGGGCAAGCCAGCCCATTCCCAGGCAGCCCCGTGTGTCCTGCCAGCTGCAGGAGCCTGTTGAAGGCAGAAGCAGTGAGGGGCCTGATCCTTTTTTTTCTGGTGGAGCCTGTCCACCTCTCCTGTGGCTGGGGGATGAGCTGCCAGTGGGCCAAGTGGCCCCTGAAATTTGGGGGGTCCCAGTCCTTCCTCTGCAGCAGCACTGCCCCCCATGGCCACCTGGGCAGGCTGCTAGGGGGCTGGGTAGTGACCCAGTTCAGGGTTGGGGAAGAGTTGGATTGAGCCAGGTGCTGCACCTGCCTCACTACCAACCCACCTGAGCAGCCCCAGGAGGCACTGCCACCACAGAGGGAAGAACCAAGGCCCCCTGCAACTCCAGGGCCATGCGGCCTGCCAACAGCTCACATCCCCCAGCTTGCTGAAGGCTCTGGCTTTGCCAAAAAAATTAAAAAAGGACCAGGCCCCTCACCATAAGGTGAAGAAAAAACCAAAACAGCTTAGTCCTCAGGATTTTATTTTATGCCCCACCATTTCAATTTAGGGGGCATAGAATAAAACCCTGAGGACTAAACCCCTATCACATGTCCAAGTGCCCTATAGCCTTTTTCACATTTCCTGCTTGACATGGCAAATGAATAAAGACAGCTTCAGCTTTGCCCCTCTCCGCTGCCCAGAACAGGAAGAAGGGCAATCGGGGAGAGTTGGAGTAAAGTAGCAGACTTAATCTAAGCCTCCTGATTTTCAATTAGATTTCATCTGAACTGCATTCCCCTGGCTTTCCTCTAATCAGTGGGATTATTTGTGTGTGTGTGGACAGGTCAGCATGGGAACTGGGACTAGAGTCATTCAGTTGAGAGAGGCTCTCCAGCAGGATGACTTACCTGGACCTGTAGTTGACAGGACTTAATTTGTATTTAAGCTGTTCCTAGTATCTGATGCCTTCTAGGGCTATATGAAGCTTCAGATGCTGATTAGATTTGGAGGAGATTCGGCCCAATTTGGTGGCCAAATCTTCAAATCCGGATCAAATCAGGAGACCAGTAAAAAGGTCAGAATCAATTCAAAGGTCTCTGAATTGATTCAGAAAAGATTCGGAGAGCTTCAGAGATTCGGGCAGTCCCCACTTGCCGCCGCAGGGAGCTGGACCCAGACACTGTGCTGGCAAGTAGGGGGTGCAGGAGGGGGCGCTGGAGGAGGTAGGAGGGGATCATGGGGAGACCCCCACCAGGCCCCATCCCCTGCCTGCTCCCCAGCCT
>NW_017729018.1:7398532-7402441 GCF_001723915.1 Gavialis gangeticus | reverse complement strand
CCCCCCCCCATGGCTGCCCCCCCCAGCCCCAGCTCCTCTCTCTTTAAAAAAAAAAAAAAACCCCACTCACTGGCTGCTGCAGTGGCCATTAGGGCTTCTGGGGCCTCAGCGCCCCCCACCTGGCAGGAACCAGTGAGTTCAGGGCTTTTTTTTTAAAAGAGCTGGGAGCTGGGGCCAGATGGGCAGCCAAGGGTGGGGGGAGCTGTCCAGTTCAAAGATTTAGCTGATTCAGCAGTGGCCGAATCTCCAAATCAGATTCGACCAATCAATTCGGGACAGTGATTTGAATCACCAAATCGAATACTGTCCCCCAAATCGGCCAAATCCTGTACGAAGCGAATGCTAGTCGCTTCGCACGGGCCTAGTGCCTTCTATCGCCTTGAATATCTCTAAGTGCTGATGATTCGTAACTATAAATATATTTATACTAAATATACACATTGGATTTATGGCACATTATATGCTGCCCACCATCCAATAATCCCAGGTAACCTCTCTACATTTTACCAGCTACACTCTGCCACCAGGTCAACATTCCCCCCTTCCCTGCCACCTTCCTGTCTCACACCTATGGTCTCCCATCCCCTCTCATCCTTGCTGCCACGCATTTGCATTTTCACAGACCTGCCTTTTGCATATAGGCTTCTTTTCCACCCAGGAGAACGCAAAACACCAGCACACCCTCCCTCTGCCTGAAGAAGGCTGTTTATGCCTGAAAGCTTGCAAAGAACAATTTTTCCAACTATTTAGTTCGTCTAATAAACCGTATCACAGCTACCCAAAGAACCTTGTCTGCCGACGATTCATACCACATTTCTTCTGCTCGTTTGCAGAGCCCGGTTTCTGATCTCAGTTGCTCTGCGGTAAAGCTGAAGTCGTATCAGTTGCATGGCTCTGGGTTCCCACAAGTGTAAAATAGAATCAGGTCTAAAGTATTTTTAATTGGTATTTTTTTGTGAATAACTTTTATTTTTGAAGTGAAAATTCAATAGCTTTTGTTTTGCTTACTGTATTTTTTTTGTAAATAAGAATTTAGTTAAATTCCAAATTGTCAAATACCAAAGAAAAAAAAAATCCCACATAGTGACTACGCTGACTAAAATGTCCTTATTATAAAATACTTAATTTTGTTACCAAAATGGAAAACAAGGAATAAAAACATCAATTAAAGATTTGTACTTACATTTCAGTAAATCAAAATGATTTTAACCTTTTACATTTTTTGAACAGTTTTAAATTGGGTGGGATTGTTAAGGGGCTTTAAACATCCTTGAGTGCTATGATGACAATGATAGAAGATGGAATAAAATGGCTGGTATGACATTATTGTTTGTAAAATTTTCCATCACAACAGGTTATCAGAGGAAAAACGGAGTTTTACCTAAATGAGTTTTGAGGAAAGAAACATTTTGGGTTGTTTTTTTGTTTTTTTTTTTACAGAGTAATTTGTTTGTTTAGTGGAAAACCAGAAACGTTTCAAAAATATTTTGACAAAAAATCTCAACCAGCCCTAGAGCTACTGATCTAAATGTCTTGGCACGCAACCTGCAGGTGTCCAGATCTCTTTGGCAGCTTTGCTGATCCCAGACCAGTGTATTTATGTTACATGTAAAGTTTGTTAGACATCCAACACTCACCAAATATTCCAAAAATATTTTAAATATTCTGACCTGCTGCAGTTACAACGCAGGACAAATGGCTACCCTGAAGGTGCCCCCCTAGCTACTTTTGGGATGTCTCCATTGCTTTGTTCTGCTTAACTTGTCAATTTTCAGTTGCAAACCAAATGATGAAAGTGGGCTGTAGCCAGGCTGCTGAAATTTGGGTAACTTCTGGGGGCAGATTCTTTAGTTGTGGTCAAGTGTATTTTGGTCTATTTTTGCAAGGGGCTGCAAATAGGTTTGGAGGGTCCTGCATCCGGACCCCCTGTTTTCCTAATATGAGGGTGATTTGTAGACAGACACAGGCAAGCAGTGTGGGCTGGGGTCATGCAGGATTCAGAAAAGGTAGAGTGGAGATGGTGAAAAGACCAAAGTCATCAGACTGCTCTTCAACCCAACTCAGTCGAGGGGCAGGCTGAGCCGTTGTCAGCCTACCCTCAGGAAGTGCTACTTATAGATTCTGGCTGAGCCCCGTGCAACTGCTCAGGGCTGCAGGGGTAGAAGGCAACACAAGAGGCTTCCTGTTTTGTCCTTCATACACTGGTGCAGATGAGCAGGTCTTGCTCTCAGCCCAACGGCTATCTCAGCCAACAGGCCGCTGTTATGTGATAGTCCTGGGCGAACCTCAGATGGGGCAGTGGCTTAGATGCACACTCTGATTTTTTTGCACTGGCCAAACCACTCTAGTCCAGGAGACTGGGCTTGAAACCTGGCAAAAAGGATCTGTCTTTCAAGATGCAATGCCCAGCACCCTTTGGAGCACTTGGAAATAATGAAGGACACGGCAGGGACCGCTGGGTCTGTTCCCCAACAGAACGGGACGTTGCAAAGGCACAGTAAATACAGAACAACACGGGTCTTTCCAAAAAGCAAAGGCCGCACAGATGCACTGAAAAATCCTGCGCTGGGCTTTTCCATCCCTTGGCACCACGAATTGAACAACAGGGGGGCCTACCGAGTTAAACGTCTTTACAATTTGCAGCGGGCTAAGATTTCTGATGGCAGAGTGGTTCAAAGCTGGTCACTGTGAATGGTATCTGAATTTCCTCCCATGCTCTTCATGCACTGATCCTGATCTCTTTGCCTTATGGTACCTCTGCTAGCATGGGACAGCTTCCCGAGCACTGGGCAGGGGCTAACAGCTACTGCTGGGCACTTGCAAATGTATACAGGAAAAAAAACTTTAGCAGCTCATACCTCTTCCTCTAGTTTCAAGGGCATAAGCTGGTCAGCACTAGCTGGGGACTGGAAAGTGTTCCTCCCCCCAAAGATATTGTGCAGTTAGGTCTCTCTCTGATAATGTTTTTAGGGTGGATGTAGTGATGTTCAGCCTTCCTCATCCATCTTTGTGACTGCAGAATGATGAAGATGCACCCAAGAGACCTTTAAACCAGCTAGAAATGTGGCTGTGGCATCCTGGAGCTCCACCCAAGCTCACTGTCTAGGTTTTACTCAGCTCAGGTGTACGTGCACTGCTTTCACAGTGACTGTTAGTGGAGCTGCACCCACTGCTGCTTATATCTGTCTATCTCCCCACCTATCTCTGCTCTCCACGTTCAAAATCAGGCCCCTGCTTAAGTCACAAATCATGGCGCTGAATCCAAACGTGATGCACTCCAAGATGGGGGGGATGTCCATCTGGCTCCAGGGAGGTCATTTGCAAAGCTTAAAAACCTTAACCCTGAGCAGATCCCAATTACCAGGTCGGAGCGTTTGCATCCAGGGCTCAATTCCTTGGCTTTGCTTGATTTCCCACTGCCTTTTACCTGCCTGCCAAATGCAATCTGCTATTCCTTGCTGCTTCATAACCCAAACCCTTTAGGACTTAGCACAACAGCAGCCTTGCAGGCCATTAGCATTATAAAGTAGTGGCCCAAAGTGTTTCTTATCTGGAACCCCTGGACCTTTTGATCCTCCATTCTCTTCCCCACCTCTTTCTTTGTTGTTTTCCCTTGTTGCATTATTTTCATTTAAAGTGCAGGCTCATTAAGGCAAGGATTGTATCTGGCTTATTTGTCTACCTAGCACAGGGGTGGGCAAAATGTGGCCTGGGGGCCGGATGCAGCCTGCCAGGCTATCCGCCCCATGGGGCCCCTAAAAATTTAGAAAATTAAGATTTATGTGCCCCTGGCTGCCTGTCATGGTTGTCCAAAACTCAGTAAGTGGCCCTCTGCCCAAAATAATTACCTGCCCCTGACCTAGCACCTGAAGTGCTGTGGGCACTTTAGACATCAACATGCAAATGCTA
>NW_017729018.1:7379496-7393532 GCF_001723915.1 Gavialis gangeticus | reverse complement strand
ATAGGGAAAGTAGGCTTCAGGTGCATGAAGAGGATAACCTAGAAAAAGCAAAACAAGAACGCTACCAGATTTGGGCTATACGGTACATCTCTTCTTCGAGTGACATCGGGGGGAAAAATGCCATTAATGTGAACTGTTTATACAAGTATCTATTCTATAAGGTCATATTGACATATTGTGCTTAATAAAAGCAGTATTTTTTACCACAAAAAGGGAGTACGGGTATTTGATGATGTCAGAGGTTTTCTCTTTCCCAGCTTTTGAAGTCGGAAATGGCTGGAGGCATACACATGTCCACTGAGATGTCTGTGCCATTGGGTATTCGTGAGTAATTCCACTTGCACTCCGTGGCTGCACATCAGCAACTGTATGAGACTGGGTTTCATTCTCAAAATGACTCCAAATTCTGGCTTGGGCTTCAGATGCTCTCGAGGCTATGGGTTTTGTGTTGGCCCTTTAGGTAGAGCTGCTTGCAACAGCTCTGTTGAGGTCAAGGATCAATGACAAACCTGTCTCACCCCCCCACCCCCCATCCTGTAAAGCTTCTGGGCTGGAGAATAATCAGGGCGACCTATTCCTGCAGGGAGACTTATTAAAAGACTTCTTCTCTTGATAAAAACAATGTAAATCTGCCCTGGCTTCAGTCAGTCACATCAGCAGAAGTGAGAGGAGACAGCCTGCATTTGACTTCTTGCTATTAATAATCAATAGCCATGGCTTGTCTCCTGGGCTAACCCTGAAGTGCTGGCTTTTTCTGCAGGGGTGGATTGTGCCATATGGCAAAGCCCCCAGCAAGGTGCAGAAGAGGAGCTCTGAAGCGCCGGCAGGCAGTGTGACTTGGGGACACTCCCTTGAAGCGCTATCATCTGCTGCACCCCACTTGGGGGGTAGCACACGTGGTGCTCTCTCCCTTTCCCACGCGGATTAGAGGGGGGGGAATCAGTGGCAGAAGAGTGAATGGGACCCAGGACTTGCATTGGCCGTTGCATGAAACTCAGAGGATCTCACTGTCTCTTTCTAGGGGTCACGTGTCTTATTTAGATCACAGTGGGTATCTATCTGCAGCATTTGCACCAGCAGCGAGGAGGGGTGGGTAGAGGCTGGCATATTCTCCCCCGGTTTTTTCAGCTGTGCACGCTTGTGTGTGCTTACTGTGCCAGGCACAAAGTGGCTGTGGGCTCCCCGCGAAGTCTCTGGCTGCTGCTGCAATGCGAAGAGTGATAACAGTGTAGTGAAGGTGGTCAGGGGGGAGGCACAGATGCAGGGCTAGCTGGAGGAAGCTCATCCTGTTCCTGTTGTGCTATTAGTGACAACTGCCTTTTGCGGGCAGCTGATCCCGGTCCCTGCTGTTGTCCGTTTAGTACCTGCATCAACAACAACACTCCTCCCAGCCAGAAGACGGCACATGTGCTAACACATCTTAAGCCTTGTGGTCATCAGGCTGAAATCCCCGTGGGGACCGCCCAGAGAGTGGTATCTGATGGCTTAAAAAAGCACAGTAAAAGAAGCATACTGTATTCATGGGAATGAAGGGAAACCAAAATGCTGCACTTGCTCTTCAGGTGTGAAACTTGACACAGTGATGCTTTAAAGATTAAAAGGAACCACAAGTATCTCTATTTCCTGCACGCCCCAGAGCAGGTAGAGGCAAACTCAGGGCAATGAGAGTGATTCGAAATTGCTTTGTTGGAGGAAATGCCCGCCCCCACGCACACCATCGTCTCTAGCCTGTCCTCCCCCACCCCCGATGATAATTGCTCTGTCTATTGTTACCCATGAGGTCCCTCTGCATATGTTGGCACTGTAGTCCCAGCACTGAGTGCAGCGTACTGTAGGTGATTAGCTTTAACTCAGCTACCTAGTTACAGTAGCGAGGTAGGTGGGGTGGCCTGGTTAACTCTCCCGTCTTCTTAGGGGGTTTTATGCAACCTGTGCAGGGTACCATGCCAGGCTCTGGGTGCCAATCACCTGGACTCCTTAGAGGGAGCCCTGGGCTGATACCATTCATCTGCAGATGATCGAGAAATGAGTAACACTTCCTGTTTGTTCCTTCCCTGCTGTCACGTGAGCTGGGGGCCAGGCCTAGAGGCACGGTGGTGAATGGTGGTGCAAGTGCGAGGGGGCGGAAGGGTGGGACAGCAGCAGGAAAAGCAAAGACGACAATGTGTGAAGATGTGAGATGAAGCAGACCCCTGCCCACACCTTGCTTTATCTCACATCTCGCTACACCTCCCTCTGAGCTATTTTTCCTACTCCACGTTCACTTCTTTGCTCTTGGGGCCTGAAACCACCTGATCCATCCAGCGTATAAGGGGAAATAGTGCAAGGTGTCTTTCCAGCGCTGCCTCTTCCTGGTTCTCCCAGCCAGGGCCAAGCATAGGCACGATCTTGTCTCTTCTTTGCCTGCCCCTTTGAGGATCCTGCTCAATTCAGGGGCAGGGTGTAGAGTAGGGGCGGGCAATTATTTCGGGCGGAGGGCCGCTTACTGAGTTTTGGAAAGCCATTGAGGGCTGCGTGATAGGCAGCCCAGGGCAGATTAATATTAATTTTCTACACTTTTTAGGGGTGCCGCAGGCCGGATTGAATGGCCTGGCAGGCCGCATCCAGGCCCCGGGCTGCATTTTGCCCACCCCGGTGTAGAGGATATAAAGCCACAATCTCACCCTCCACTGCCACCCCGTCCAAGCAGTGCAAAGGAGGGGTGCATGCTGCATGAGCCGTCATCACCATGTGTGCACCATGCAGTGCAAAGAGGGATCCCTCGCCCCACATAACTTTCTCTCTGCAAGACAGTGTGAGCCTGGGAACAAACATTCATAAGCTGGCTGGACACAGTAAGAACCAAGGACTGTGTCCACTTATATTTTCTTTATGGCATACTATAATCTATCTGATTCCTGAAATTCTTCCTTCGCTCTATGGGTGATGATGATAATGACCCTCTTCCCTTTTGGAAGGTCTTGATTTTCCACTAAACAAATGATTTTTTCTTCTGTTCACTGTTTGTCCGCTGCCCCTGGGAGCTTCTCTCGTCTCCCATTTCACAGCCCTCCCAATGGTTTTTAAACATCATTGTGCTGCCTTCTTTCCGCAGATGTGAAGAAGAACGTGATGCATCCCAAAGCTCGTCTAAGTCTATCTCAGCCGTGCAGCTGGTCCACGAAAAGCTATCACCCCCAAAACCTTTGCCTCTTGCATAATCCCCGGACCATCATGGCTACAGCATCAGCATCACTACAACACTCGCTCTTCCTATCCCCCACTTCTTCAGTGTGGGCCAGTTGTTTATTGCCCAATTCAGCCCCTAGGTTTTGCAACAACCGAAGTTAAAACTTCCTCGCACTCACTGGGTGCATCTACACGTCGCCATACGGTGACGTTGCTATAGCACTGTGCTTTAGTACTTCCTTCTGTGACTACTAAAGCATGGTGCAGTACAGGTGGTTACTGCACCATGCATGCGGTGCATGGGTAAATTTTGCCGCCAGGTTGCCCTAGCAGCACACTAGGGTGACATGTAGATGTGCCCACCTACTACTCCAGTATAACTCCATCGGTCCACCTGTGTTGCTCCTTCCTGTAGTTGAGGAAGGGGCAGTTTCTGTTCGAAATACCTCTTATTATTTCCCCCCATTCATATTTAAAAGAAATTATATTCGAGAATGAGATCGGTTCTCATATTAATTATCTTAGATGATTGAAACTGGAGATGGGCTGACGTGGAGGGGTTCTGATCTGGCGTTCTGATTCAAATCCAACTCCACAGCTAAGTTATTTCATTTGCTTTCAGCGTCCCAGAGATTAGACTGCAGGGGAGGGCAGTGTAATAATGTCCTTCTGCAAGAGGCGATCAGTGTAATAATGTCACACAGTGTCATTCTGCAAGAGGTGAGCAAAATATTTAGGATCTCCCAAGACATGAGGAGTGTTTGTTTGCGATTGCAGGAGGAAGTAAATGTAGAAGGACAAGCAGATGGTGAAGGTGTGGGTGAAGGGCAAGCAGGGGGTATATGGAAGGTATGTAGGCAGAGACCAGATGGTTTCTTTCATACTCCTCCAAAAGTTTTGGTTTTGAAAACCAATTCTTGGGACACACAAGCCTGGGAGGGTTCATTCCATTTCCGGTTGGTTTCCAAAGCACAAAACCTGATTCAGACTCTCCAGAACATGTATTCTTGCAAACAGAAATCTCACAGTAAGATTTGACGTCAAAACCGTTTCTGATCCCAACTAGGGGAGAAGAAAGACGGACAGAAATATATTCAGACTGGCTCTGCTCCAGGCCTAAAATGCAAAGATTATTCTTTGAAACATGGGGAACTTCTTTTTTTTCTAAATTTGTTTCACCTAGCTCTTATTTATTTCAAAGACTCTAGGGACCTCTTAGGCAGCTATGTCAAAAAGGGTCCAGCTCACTTTGAAGGAGAGGTCAAAATGGAAGGGGAGGAAAAAGGCCCCTGTCCTAAATGATTACATTTATTCATCGCCTAACATTTTGGGCCCCCAAAACCTTGAGGGGCGCTTGTACACATGACAGGGGTTTAATCCCCAAGGCTGCATTCTGTGCCCCCTAAATTGAAATGGTGGGGCTTTAAGTGAAACTGGTTTCATTTTTTCCATCACATTATGGCAAGGGGCACGATCCTTTATTTTGTTGGTCAGAGCCTGCCCGCAGCCAGGGGATGAGCTGCTGGTGGGCTGTGCGGCCCCTGGTCCTTCCCTCTGCGGTGGTGATGCCCCCTGGGGCCGCCCAGGCAGGCTGCCAGTGGGCTGGGTGCTGTCTCCAAGCTGGGGCAGCACCCAGCCTGCTAGCAGCCCGCCTGGGTGGCCCCAGGGGGCATTGCCACTGCGGAGGGAAGGATCAGGGCTCCCCGCATCCAGATGTAGTTTAGTTTGCAATGCTGCAAAGTCATTTAACTGCCCCCCAACTCTTGAACATGGGCAGCGTGACATCATTAAGCCACACAAAGTGACAATGTTCATCACATGTACGTGTTAATGGCATCACATGTACAAGTGCCCTAGAAGCCTAAACTTAGCCTTCATGCATGGCCAGGAGCACTCTGCCCTGGGCGGCTAGAAGCCCTACTCCTGCCACTTCCCTTAATATTCCTGCATTCACCCATGTGGTTCTGGGATCCTAACCCAAGGCTTTTTGTGCCAAGAAACTCTAGGACCTTCCTCACAGTAATTCTCAAAGAGCTAACTCCTACCGCTGCTGCATTGTGATCCAGAAGGGAGGTGGGATGGCACTGAAATGCTCTACAGGTGCCCAGGGAGATGCTCTGAAAACATCCAGCGCACATCGCCAGCGCTGAGTTCAGGATGCAGAGTAGCAGCCTGGGTGTCTCCACCCAAAAAGCCACTGTTACACGATAACCCAGTTGTTCCGGATCCACCATTCCCACTATTTTGTTGTACTGCATAAAAGTGAAGCTGACAAAGGTGACACCGAGCCTTCTGACAAAAAAAAAAATCAGCACTTTCTGCAAAGCGTTGTCATGTAAGCCAAATCACCGTTCTGTGCTAGAAACCCCTTCTGATGGACACTTTCAGCCAGCTGTACTCCTAGGGGTGCCCGGTTGAGAAACTTTCTTTGTGCCTGGTGTGATCCGACTGTCTTTGCTAATGACCTGGAATTTGGTCCTGCATCCAGCGAGTTGCTGCAAGTTGCAGGCGCTGGAGTCCACAAGAATCTGAGTCATGGGGTTTCACCAGCTCTGCATGAAGCAGATTGACATACCATAACCATCAGCTGCATCTCCACTTCAAAGGAAGTTACTCATTTAATTCAGATGTTTGGAGGGAAGCCTCTACCAATATCTCAGTGTAAATCCCACAGCAGGTTCTGATCTGTGCACCACTGTGAAATGCAGAGTAACTGCACTGAAGTCAGTGAAGCAAGTTCTCAATCCATTTGACTGATTTTTAAGGGGGCAAGAGGAGCCCTGCAAATGGACTCCTTTATTTGAGTGCTCCAGTTCAGTCACAGAAACTGGCCGTTCACTGCATAAAATGCAGCCAGTCTCCACAGATCAAGCACATTGCAGTGCAATTTGGAGGCTGCCTTTAAACCCAGCATATCCACATCTGGCTTGGTTGAGCTAATTCATCCTGAGTGACCGTGGTACTCAGCCTTAGCTTGAGCTAATTATCCTGCTTCTGGTGCTGTGTGCACCTGGTTATACTGCTTCTGATTTAAGAGGCAGCTTTGCCAGAGCAGGGAAGCAGATTTAAGAGCTCTGCTATTAAGCAGAGTGATTTTATTGTATGGATGTGGTTAGCCCTTATGGCTGGGTTAACCTAGTCCAGGGGCATGTGTTTCCATAGGAGCTACCTACCTGCTGCCCTTAATATTCCTGCATTCACCCATGTGTTTCTGGGATGATAACTTTTTGTGCCAAGAAACTCTAGGACCTTCCTCACAGTAATTCTCAAAGAGCTCACCTATCCCTCTCCGGGGAATTGTGGCACAGTGGAGGACTGTCACCACCCCAAAATCTTGCTTGTGCAAGGTCTGTGGTGTCCTGGACTTACAGTCGTGCAAGCAAGGATGCAGGAGCTCGAAGCGTAAGTAAGCACACCTTTGGGGTTGCTCTATGTAGAGGGGGAGGCTGGGGAGAGACTCCTGCGGGCACTCAGGTTAACACCATCCAGTCTTGGAGAATCCCAGTTTCACAGAAACATGAGAAATGGCAGTAATTCCTCTTTCCAGCTCGCTGCTCTGTATGTCCCTCCACCCAGGGGGTCAGTCTTGCCTTGGATGCACTGAGCAGTTCTGTAGCCACGTGTAGCTTTTGGGTTGGGATGACGTGAGCCCCAGTGTTGAGGCGGGTGGCTGGGCCCAGTTTACAACTTTAATGGAGCCAGCAGCACTCGGGGCCACATTGTGGGACTTTTGCTCACCTGTACAGCCCTGACTCATTTTACTCTTTACTGGGAGCGTTGATGTTAACATGGGCTCTATCGCAGTTCACAGTTTGGTCCTCACTAACCATCTTAGATCTCTGGTACTTCAAAGGCATCTCTCTCTTGCCTGTTGATGTTATGGCTGTCTTTTCTGCCCTTGTGCCTGTGTAGGGCCGTATAGCGAATGGATGAGCTCTTGCACGAGTGCATGTTGCTCAAAACGGCATACAAATGGTGAAATGCTTTGTGTGTCTTTGTTCAAAAGTTGCTGCTCTGCTGTTGTACGCTGCAAGTACAATGATGGGTCTGGCAGGGGGCCTGGGTTTGTGTCCTGCCTAAGATGTATTGGAGTCACATGGGGAGTAATATGTAGATGAAAACTAGAGTTTAGAGATGGTCCCTTGTAACCGTGTTGTGGGTGTCGGGGTTGGAAGATGAGCCCTAGGAATTTGAAGAAGCTGAAATTTCCATTTTTTTTTTTCTTTTTAATTTTATTTTTTTGTTTGCAACAGTTCTCCATGAATGTTGAGAAAAGGCTTAGTTTAGTTCTTCTCCAACCGCTAATGTTGTCACTCAAACCATAAAGATCATTATTATATCTTCGTGTTGTCTTGGGAGGCTTAGTGGCAGCCTAGGGCACATTCAAATCCCAGCTCTGCTTTGGGTTTCCTTCATGACTTTGGGACACTCGTTGACTTAGTCCTATTTTCAAAAGTAATCTAAGCACGTAAAGGCCAGATCCTAAAGGTCTTTAGAGGTCTATTCTCAAGGGTGTGTTGTGTTTTTTTTTTTCTTTTTTTTTTAGTGAGGCTTAGGCATCTAAATGTGTAATGAAAATGGGACTTTGGCTCCTTGGTCACTCATGCACTTTAGAAAATGGATCCTCAGCCTCTGTGGACTTTAGTTTCTCATCTGTGAAATGGGTATAAAAAGCTTCCTTTACAAGGGTCTTATGTAGATAAATACATACAGCGTCCAGGCCCAGATCCTCAGGTGTATTTATGTACAAATACCTAACTGAGGATTTGGGCCTTGGATACACAGCAGTACTAGAGGTCAAATAAACGCATGCCTTGGAGAGGCTGCCACAGTCTAGGATTTTGGCTTTTGAGTTGCAGTGCAATGAAATGGCTGTTTTCTCATCCAAATGTGTGCAAAATTACAATCTCCATGTTCGGTGTTTGTGTGTGTGTCTAATACACCATGGTACAAATGTGAATGCACTTTTACCCTCAATTCAATGTGAAAGTCAAAATTTGAAGAAGAAGAAAGAGGAGGAAAAAAAACCAACAACAAAAAAAACACCCCAAAACCCTGAATCCTAACTCAAATACAACCAATTTCAAGTGAAATGTTATGTCATTTCTTCCCCAAAACAGAGCATCCCTCCCCTCAAATGTCAAGAGGTATGGCTTTTATGGGTGGTTAGAGCAAGACTTTGGAAATTATTTAATTTTGTCTCCAAACACCAAGTACTTCTGATATTTTTGTTACACAATTTTCTCTCCCCTTTCATCTTTAGAGAGAGAGATGACTGGATGCTTCATTTATTGATATGAGTTATTAATGACCTTTAACTCAGATGGGGAGCAAAATTGAATCATGAGTGGGTCAGGAAAGTTCAGCAGTGATTTCTGGAAACAGATACTGTGTTCACAATAGCCCACTGGATGACTTGTTGTGTAGTAGCTTAAAAGTACAGCCCCATACATGAAGGTCAGTGCCATTACTGAAAACTTCTATTTCAAGTGTATTTCAATTGTTATTAAATAAACACTAGGGAAAATCCCAAACCATACAAACTATTAATATTACTAATCTGAGATGGCAACCGCTTCCTAATATGCAGCACCTCCTAGTTGTGGGCACACTAAGCTGGCATTAAGTGCACACCAGGTTCTTCTTCTATCTCAACACCACATTTGACCACTTTGTTACACGTGTTTGTGTGTGTTGATGGCACTTCGCAAGATCTTTTGTTGTACGTGTGCCTTCAAGCAGCGGGCGTTGCAGCAGATGTTGCCGGCAGAACCGTGCACCGCGGAGCAGCGCCATGAGTGCCCACCACCTGCCAGCTCCTGTGCACCATGGGGTCCCCACAGGCCGTGCCCTTCCCTTACACCCCCCACACCCATATCCTGCCCACCTGAGCTCTGCACTTCCACTGCCATCCTGAGCGCAGGCTTCACGCTCCCACCGGCCTCAGCCCCATGCTCTGCGCTTTCCCACGAAGTTTCTGACACCTACAGCCCATCTCGCCTTCCTGCAGCGGGAAGGCACAATAATCCTAATTTTCTCCTTAGCCAGTGTGACTGAAAGACCTGGATTTGTATGTATGTATGTATGTATTTATTTATTTTTAGATGATGACCTGTAATATAACTGCATGGTGTCAGGGGTTTTCCACGTGGAGCCATTTGTAGTGTTGGGGTCCACATATATGTCCTGCATATGGGACATCTCTGTACAGCTCTGAACTACCAGGGTCAGGTAGCAGACTGTTGTACACTTGAAATAAGCCAAGGTTTTGAGGTTAACATTTACCCCCAGCCCTCTGAGTAGTTTAACACTGGGTTGAAGCATGGGGAGAGAGAGTGGACAGCCCGGCGGTGGAAGCACCAAGAGAGCCCTTGAGCTGTTTTTACGGTAGGGACTACAAATACCAACTCATTTCAGGGCTGCAATGAGTAATGTGGCACTAGATGAACCTCGGTTTGAGAAGCAGTCTTTCTCCTAGAGAGTACTCAATCTAAATAGAGTTGGTTCAAACTTTGCAGCTCGCTCCGTGGCAAAGTCTATGGCTCCGAGTCCGCCCTACCTCTCGCCTAGGGTTGAGGTTGACACCTGTGCACGGAGTGGCTAGTCCGACAGTACAATGCATCACATCCATTTTGTGCAGGCATTACTAAGATCCCTTGTGTTGGTGTTCATTTAAACCCCAACCCGTTTCCCCGGGAGAGGGCGAAGCTATTTACAGGCACAGAAACATTCGGTAATAAATTCCGGTTCTGGCTCTGACATCAGTGTGAACGCAGAATGACTTCATGGGTGCAAATGCCATTAAGTCCACACAGGCACTCATACCACTGACTTCACAGCCCGCCCCTCCAGGGCTGAGACATGGGGGCTTTGCTTTCCTTAGAATGTGACTAAGATGGTGAATTCAATTCACACTGCAGGGGAGGTCGCCCGAGGAGGGCAAATTGACTGGGTTCAGCCTAAAAGAAGGCAGAAGGGGACGACGGGTTTGGCGGGGTGGGGAGCATGTTTGGTTAGGTGACATCATTTTCTCCGAAGTTGCAGTAATGCTCTTTCCCCAGCGTGGCAAGTCACGGGTGCTGTGAGTACAAGACACTAGAGCTCTGGGCAGGTCTCGACTGCTTCCTAGTCAGAGAGAGAGTGCAGGGCTAGATCAATCAGCCACAGGCAGCAAGACCGAGCTGCTCTTTATTTCTTGCTAACCTTCTTATCAGAGATACGAGATGACTGCTCCTTTTGTGAGTGCCTCTTACTATTCCACGCTGGCTGTGCTTTTCTCTCTCTTTCTTTTAAAAAAAAATGCATGGTCAAGGTGGCATTTACTTCTGAGCTGATGCACAGGCAGCTTTCCCTGCAGGCTGCCCTTGTATACAGCTCTGCTGCTAAGTTGCAGCCCCCCTCCCTTCTTCCCTTGCTGGCCCGGTGCTGGGCTTCACATACACTTCTGCCAGTTTAGCCCAGTCCTAAAACCCTGAATTCAGGGGTTCCCCTTTGCAGTTTGGTCTGGGCTCTCTCTTCTTGGTTACCATCTTCCTGTTTAAGCTCTGTCTGTGTAAACAGGGTAGGCATGCGAAACAAATAACATCCGTGGGAACGGCATTAGAGGCCGAATGCTCTGAAAATCCGATTTGCAGCGCCCGTTCTCACTTTGCTGCGCCCTTGTAGCCCTTCCATTGCTAGCAGGACTTGGTAGTTCAGACCAGGTGCAGGCATATATTGCTGGTAACCCCACCTGGAAGGAGGTGAAATGAGTTGGAGGTAAAACAACACCTTGAATACAGCTTCCCAGGAGCAAGACCAGAAGTGCTGGATAGCAGAGAAGCCAGGGGATCTTTGTGTAGGCTTCCCCAATAAAGTGATGGGAGGGGAAATTCATGACCATTAGTGAGGCCCGTTCATTTGTGCTTTGGTGATGGAGGACAGCAGAAGTCTGCCCTGAGAGACGCCCGCTAACATCCCTCTGACTTGGATGTGCTTATTCAAGGCAGAGTTTGATCTCTGCACACTTCAGTGTGAACTGAAGTCCCAGGTTTTCAAAACGGAGGGCAAATGCAAACTAAACACCTAACTCCTTTTCATTTCACAATTTGAGCGTTGTTGCCTAACCCAGTTAAGCTACTGATTATATATATTTTCATTATGTATTTATACTTGACATCACAGGCATAAAGTATGCTTTAGACACGTAATTACAATTGTATGTTTTATTTAACTGTGTCTTAATTTCTGTAACGTCTTTCAAACTTCCCCCGTACCCCCATTTGTTTTTTGCTTTTTTTTTTTTACACACGCGAGAGACTTTCTCCCGCAAATAGGATCTACTAAACGCAGTACACAAAGTGTTACATACACTAAACAGTTCATCATTGAGTTGGTTTTATGATATCAGTTCTTCTGAAGACCACAATCTTTCATTTCTCGCATGTAGCTTTACTCATACTTTGTACAGTTTTTTTTTTCAAGTGGGCTAAATGGGAGGAGGAGGAGGGGAGGCTTGACAACTTGCAGACCTCAAGCAAACATGTTCAGGTGGCAGTAACTCTAGAATAAAATAAAGCTTATCTTTTATTTTTAATGTTAAACCCTCTTTCTACATATAGTACATTTGGGTGGGGCGAACTAGGTTGGCTAAAATAAGAACGCTCCCAAGCCTTTGATGAAAACATGCACCAAACCTTTGCACCTAAAACTTGGCAAGCCATTTTTTTGGCACTTCCCTGGACCTCACTGCCCTGGGGTGACTTGTCCACTCTGCCCCAGTAGCCACCAAGCACTTTTATAGCACCTGAATCCATTCAGTGCTTCTTTTCAGGCCAAAACATCTCGGGATGTGTGGAAGCAGAAGCACCCCTATCTGATCACCTTAGTATTTGACTCCTGCCTCTGGTCCACAGTGATTCAGAATGGACATCGATGCTCCTCAAAAAGACCAGATCTGTTGGGTGTCTTTATACCCTGCCCCAGCATTGAGTTCAGCTCAAGACACGGCATCCCCAGCTGCTGTCATTCAAATAGTGCAGCAGGAAGAGGAGGTGATGCCTGACTTTTGCATGACTTCCTAGTGATTTCTTTTAAAGCACCAACCCAGGAAGTGGGAGATCTGGATGCTATGCTCTGCTCAGCCTGCGAAGACTCAAACCCACAGCCATGACCTTTCTGGCCATATGTCCTAATCGCCAGCCTTGCAATGGGGGAGCACCCTCTAGTTTCCTGGCAAAGTTGCACGTCTAGTACCAGGAACACCAGATTCAAGGGCAGCCATAGGGAGCCTGGTTCTGCAGTCTAGAGGTTAGAGTTTTAACCTGGGGGGTGGGGAATGGGTTTTAGTTTCTGCTACCAAGACTGTTTAGTAACAGAAATAAGCTGGGAAATAGGGGCAGAAACCCAGGACCTGCTCCTCCCAGGGGAGGGCCTTCTTCCCTCTCTCCATCTTTGGCATCATGCCTTACCACTTCCTCCGAAATGAGGCATTTTAAAGTGACTAGAGGTTTGGGTGTCTCCCATGTTTTGGTGCCAGATCTGAGAGCCAGGCGCAGGGCCTGGCTATCGGAAGGCAGGTTCTCGGCGCTGTAGAAATCAAAACTGTTAAAAAAACACTTTTTCAAGCTGGACACCCAGCATACGATCCAAACTCATGTATTACTTTGGAGAACATGTGCACGCATGTACACGATCATGGGGCAGTGCATGTGCATGCCAACTCTTGTGTACCCAAATGCTGAGCCTGCCTAATGCCTAATTAAGTCTGCCTAATGGGGGGTGAAATCAAGCCCTTTTTAAGCTGTCTCAAGTTGAGGCCCCAGAATCTCTGGCGATGGGCACCTCTAAGTCGTATCACAATTAAATCCTATGGAAGTGACTGAGATGCTACAAATAAGATGTGGCCCCAGATCTTCACGGGCTGTGAAGTGGGGGAGCTCCAAGTCAACAGGGACCAGCTGACTTAACCAGATGTGGGCCCGATGGCTCTAGGTAAAGAACAAGCTGCTGCCACAGCAAATGCATCCCCAAATTTAGGTGTCTTCAGGCATTCACCCAATGCTTGCAAAGGGTAATGGAGTTGTTTGGGCGTGGGAGGACTCCTGGTCACTTTAGTAAGGCTCAGATCAGGATCTTAATAAATTGTGGATTGCTCCCAGTGCGCTTGACCTGGTTTATGAGGATGTGGTTGGCACGGCACTCCCTACAAAGGTTCATCTTTAAAGGCTGCTCTGCTCTCTTGTCCGCAAAAGGCCAAACTCGTGAACCTTCCAGCCACCCCGGCTAGCAAAGCTTTGCTTACGGGCACGTGGGGTGCAGGTGCATTGACGAGATGGCTACAAGTCCTGCCGTGATGATGGATGACGGCATGATCACGCCAGCGCTGGCTTCTGTTTGAGTCTTGCCACCCATTCCTGGCATGGGCTTGTACAGTTTGTTTTTTTTCCTCTCTGTGCTTTGGATTTGAGAGACTTCATTAACCTTTGTTAAACAGCTTTGGGCCCCATTGCTAAAAGACGGAGAATATGGCATGGTGGAGGTGTCTGTGGCCCCATGCTTAGGGCAGAAGTGATGTGAATGAGATGTGAGTACTGAGCCTGGTGAGAAACCGTGAGCTGGAGGCTACGTTTAATCTGCAGTGCCCAGAGCTGGAGGTTTAGAGAGCTCATTGAATTAAACAGCTGACCTCCCCAGGGAAGCAAAACAGTCCCTTTTGGGCACTGGGAGACCGCAGCGAAGCAATTTGCATCGTCTTGGCAGAGCCCATAATACTATCTTCTGGCTGCCAAAAGAGAAGAAAGAGCCACCCAAAGCCACAGAGAAGTCTGAACTTTCTTGCTCGCAAATGGAAAGCTTACCTAGCGACAAGTGGTGTGAGAGGTGCTGTG
>NW_017729018.1:7372498-7374496 GCF_001723915.1 Gavialis gangeticus | reverse complement strand
CAAGAGAGGAAACAAATACACATTAACCACACTGCGACACAAGAACGTAGAGGGAGCCTTGCTGAGCACAAGGCAAAAGGTGTCATTTGTATTAACGGGGGGGGGAGGCACCACTTGTTCAAGCTGCTCTGGGCTGGCTTCTTGTCACACCACTTCAGCTGGACCAAGACACAGGCCGCCCCCTCGTCCTCCCAGCCCCCAAACGACACAAGGTCTCAAACGGCTGAACGAGATGGAGGCCTCTTGTTATGCTTTAATGAAACTCCCTTGAGTTTAACACCTTGAGTTTTCACATCTGTAACCCAATGTAGCCTGTGGGTGACAGGTGAAGAGAGGAAGTGGTTATACGTGGTTGCTGGAGGTTAGTCCCCGAGGTAGTTAGGATCATTGAAATAAAAAAAAAAAGAGAGATGGGGTGGGGGGGAAGGCCCTCGGACCATCCGGCCCTTTCCTAGCAAAGTCGGCTAAAGGGTGCGCAGAATGAAACGCGCTGGTCCAGAGCTGTGCTGGGTGCAGATGTGGTCGCTGGTTGGGGCTATGTTTGCTCTTCTTGACATGTCCTACCCTTTCGATCCTTAGTAGCAGCAGTGCTTGGGCTTAGGAAGCCGGTGGCATTTTGAAGCCCTGTCTCGTCTATTCCTTAGCATAGATGGCAGGATGGATACAAGCTGGGAGCTGCTGGAGCCCTGCCCCTGCTCGCATGGAGGAGCTGCAGCAGTGGTGGCAGAAGAAACCCATAGTAAGGGAAGATGGGCCATTCATTTGGGGACTGAGAGCTCATGGCTGCATTTGATTGTCTTGGCTGCTCTTTCCTCCTGAGCTGTCTGTTCTCCCTGGCTCTTGGTGACTGTCCCTGCCCAGTTGTCCTGCCTCCCTATAGTGCCTTTCTTGGTGGTATCCCCTCCTTTCCACTCCCTCTGTCCTAGGTGCATCCAACAGGATGGTCTTCTCCCTCTAACACCCTCTCTCCTCACTAAACTTCCTTGCTACCTCCAGTTATTTTTATTTCGCATATGATATAGTGATCACAAAGCACAAACTGTCCACATTTTGCAGCTTCAGGTGTAGTATTGCCCAAGTCCAACAGCATTCATGGAGAGGGCATCTGGAGATGATGCGAGTCAAAGTTTGACAAGCGGTGCCAAAGTCGCAGTGAGCCACTGCCTCTGGGGAGGTAGGTTTATGAGTACTCTTGCTCGGCCTCCCATTGCGCCTTTCTCACTTTGTGGAGGACATAAAGGCGTCCAGTTTCATGTCAATAGAGGACAGCTGGACTCTCCTCTATGATGGCCACCCTACCTACGTGATGTGGGGCATAAATTTCAGAGGGCCCCAGGAGTCCTAGTTTCCCTGATCTATCTCATAGTTTCTCAACCTGTGTTACATATACCCCTGGGGATACGTGGGTACCCCAATACTCTCTCGCCCTCTTTTACTCTCTCTCTCTCTTGCCCCTTCTTCCTCTCAAAGCTATGGCAAAAAATACGGTGCACCATGCATTGCATGGCACTTTAAATTCCCCAGTAATAATTTGGTGTGCAGCACTGGGTTCAGCTCTCCTAGCTTTGGCCAACATCACCTCTAGCCCAGATACGTACTTGAGTTGTGCACCCCTGGTGTAAAAGGTAGCAACCCTACCCACACCAGATCAGACATCCGTGATATCACAGCTGTATATACACAGCCCTTCTTCCAAACGCCTAGCACTTTTAAGGTTTCCACAGCGGCACAGTCAATTTTGCTGCCCCACCATTGGCACTCTAGACACCCCGCTCACTTTGTAGCACTGGGTTGTTTTTACTTTTGCAGTGAAGCTAGAGTCCCCACTTAGCATCTTCCTGATGCCTGCACAATGCCATGTGA
Source organism: Gavialis gangeticus (assembly GCF_001723915.1). Taxonomy (NCBI): domain Eukaryota; kingdom Metazoa; phylum Chordata; order Crocodylia; family Gavialidae; genus Gavialis; species Gavialis gangeticus. Next base: position 7,372,633 of record NW_017729018.1, on the reverse strand, counting down.
TGATGATGATGTTGACTGATTTTTAGCTTTTTATATTTCATAGTTTCATAGTAGTTTCATACCTTCTAGGGTTGGAAGGGACCTGAGCAGATCATCTAGTCTGACCCCCTGCCATGGCAGGAAGAGCACTGGGGT
>NW_017729018.1:7365954-7370888 GCF_001723915.1 Gavialis gangeticus | reverse complement strand
TTTGACATTTCCTCCCTCGGACTCTTCATTTTTTTTTTTTTCCCATTCCCTCTGTCCCCTTCTTCCCCTGGAAGAAGTCCAGCTATTGCAACAATCAGCAAGACCTCCATATGCCTCAAATGAGGTGTCTTTGCTCCCTGCTACGGTGAGTCCTGGCATCGCACCCAACATCGATGCTGCAAGCTGCTTTTGAGGTGATGCATTCTGCAGAGCACCTACCATTAAAACTGGTTGGGAAAGGAAAACCCTGGCCACGTGCAAAGCATTGGAACATGGCGCTGCCCCCACTTTGTTCTGCAGCCTGGTGGTTAGGGTCCTCTCCTGGGCAGGTCATGCATGTGGTTTTGAATCCCTCCAAGAGGAAGAGGGCCTAGAATCCAGGTCTCCTGCTTCCCAGGCAATGATTTAAGTGTTGGGAGAGCACCTAATGGTTTGGACTAATCTGGGGACATAGGCCAGTGCTTCTGCGCCTCATGTCTTGATTGTCACATCTCAGCCAGGAATCTGGCTGCTCGGACAGGGGGACTTGCAGGGCCGCTTACGTTTAGGCACTTTTATGCATCTTAGCAATGCAAAATGTAGGCGCCAAATGAATTTAGGCAAGTTGGAGTGGAAGTATTCAGGGTTGCTTCTTGTGTTTTAGGTGCCTAAACGCTGTGCAAGTCCTGTTTGCCAATCTGGATCGGATCCCTCATTCAGTCTGGGCCCTTGATCTCCCTTTCCTTTGTCTGCTTATTGTAAGCCATTTGCACCAGGGTTTGTATCCTACTAAGGTCTTGCCTACATGGGAAAGTAATTGCAGTTCAAAGGGAAATCGGAGCATCCACACGGTTCTTTGCATTGGTTTAACTAAATGGACTTAACTAAACCGATGCAAGTGTGTGTGCTGGCAAGGCCTGGGTGTATGTAGGGAGCTCATCTGTTTGGGTCTCTTCATTCCTAAATAATGCTCCTGCAGTGGCAGAGTCTTAAAAGGAAAGAATTTGAGAAGTCTTAGAAATGGGCACATTTTTAGAAGCCAGATTGTCCATCCATAATGGCCACAGCTTCTCATTTCTCTTCTGGAACAGGGACCATGAAAGAAAACTGAATTCTGTAATTCTGCCAATTTTATAATATTCCATTATGAAACTAAAGCCAGGCTTTAGAAGTGTCTAATCTTTTCCTGTGCAAGACTGAGTAAGCAGCAGCAAGATCTTATCAGGACTCTCTCTTAAGGACAGGGCTTGGATTTCTTAGTCCTTTATTACAAAAAGAAAAGATTTATCAGTAGCTTTAGAAAATGCTAAACATATGTTCGTTACATTATGACTCAGTTACAAAGATCAGAAGTTCCTAACTGGTGTGTGTATGTACTAGTGCACTTTCAATTAAATTTTGCAATGAGCTTTTTTTTCAGAATGAAATTATAATTTTCATTCTGTTTCTTTCTTTTTTAAATGCTTTGCCAGTGTAGTCTGTCTTGTGGGGTTTTTTTGTTTTTGTTTTTGTTTTTGTTTTTTTTTGTGGGGTTGGGTTTTTTTGCTGCTTTTCTGCAATCAGAAGAAGGGGGGGGATATTTGTAGAAACTAAAAAGTGAAGGAATGGGGGAAAGCCTAAATCAACAAGAAATGTAAAACAACTATTTTGATGACCCTTTTCAAATAAATATCCTTTTTCATTCACATTTTTATTTAAAGAAAAAGCGTTTTTCCTAGGTGCTTTTTTTTATGAACATAAGCTAAAGTTTTACTGGCTCCAATAACTAATTAAAAGTTGTCATCACTGTGTAGTGTGGGTGTCTATACTAATAAAGCTGAAAACTGAATTTTTGCCCCCTGAAATTCTGAATAACCATGCAGTGCAATATAAAAACAGTTGTGAAGTCCCAGATACCCTCAGATTTGTTACTAAATGATTAATGACACAAAGTACAACCACAGGAAAAATCCACTTTGCTTTCAAGGCTTCAGAATCCCAGTCTATGCAATGCTGGGGACTCTCCCTACAAAGTTGGTAAAGGCATTTTTTTTTTGCAAAAATCTAGTTGGTCTAGTAAAAGATACCGCCTCTATTTGAGTAAAGTTTGTGTAATTTTAGTTGAAAACTGCTTCACTTTTATTTTAATGCTTTGGTGTGAATGCACCGTGGGAAGGAAAAGGAGAAGCATGGGCTAGTTCTTTGCATTCGGTTCCATCGGCGCACCTCTGTTCTGAGGTTAAAAGCATACTATTTTGGTTACTAAATTGCATTCAATTTTTATTATGGTTATTTATGGTACGATGGCACTTAGGATTGTCAATTGAGGACCGGTTCCCTCTGTGCTAAAGGCTGCTTAGCCAAGGAATAGGAGTGCTTTCTGTAAGCAGTTGTCCAAACACTTCCCTGTTTCAATATCTTAAAAAGAAAAAGACTATTTAAAAAAAGCCAGGAATACTACATTGGGTGCTGAGAGAATAACCTGTTGAAATGATCATACTACCATTGTCTGCACTACTGAGGCGAGTGCCAATTTGATGTCGTATCTACCACAGGGAGACGGTACTCCTGACTCTTACCAGCAATGAGTCCATCGTTGGGTGGCGTTGGGTAAATCACTTGGGCTCAGCTTCCCAAAGACTGACTTGGTGAAGAGGGGTTAAAAATGAAAGTGGGTGGCAAATGCGGGGTTTCCAGTAAAGACCAGCCACTGCCAAGCATGCATGCAATGCAAACTCGCGTGCATCAAAGTGCCCAAATAGTGAATAAAAAGGGACTCGGACACGAGGGGAAAATCCACCACTTGGAACTGGAGTTGTCATGGGTGCTTGTGTGGCCCGCACTGCTGCATCACCTGAGGGTGCCTCAGTCATTATTAGTGCCTTTGTAGGCCGAGGGGTGTGTTGCTAATTGCTAACTCCTTTCTACAGATGGGGAATGGAGGCACAAAGACGTGAGGAGTGAGGTCCTCCAAGGCATGCCTAACTCCCACCGAAAGCAATGGGAAGCTGGGCGCATGAATACTTTTGAGGATCTGGACCTAAATGACTTGACAAGATTGAGCAGGGATTTGACCTTGCATCTCTCACGCCCCCAACCAGCGTGCTGTTCTCTGGGACGTGCGAGTCGGCCAGCTCTACTCCATCCAGGTGAATGAGGCCAGCTTACCTAACCAGTCCAGCTGGCACTGGAAGCATATGTGATGCCAGGGCAAGAGGGAAGTTTAGAGCTACTAGAGCAGAGACTGGCTGATGCCACTGCCATTGTCACTTTCTGTAAATGGGTTTTCACTCATTTGGACACGGAGTAAGGCTTTTCAACACGTTCCAAATGGGCCTCTGGCCAGGCCAGCTTTTAGCTGCAACAGCAAAATCGGACACAAATCAATGATCAAGAGGAGAACCATCTAAGAATTGGTTGCCAGTGCCCTGACCTACCCAGGTGCCCATGCCATGCCACCTGGGTAGAACGAAGGCAACGGCGCAGGGTGTAGGAGCATTGTCAGCAGCTCGAGGGAAGTGATTATTTCTCTCTTCCTCACTAGTGAGGCCACATCTGGAGTCCTGTGTCCAGTTTTGGGCCCCCCACTACAGAAAGGATGTGGACAAGTTGGAGAGGGTGCAGCGGAGGGCAACGAAAATGGTTAGGGGGCTGGGGAACGTGGCTGATGAAGAGGCTGAGGGAACTGGACTTATTTAGGTTGGAGAAGAGAAGACTGGGAGGGGATTTAATAGCAACCTTCAACTCCCTGAAGCGAGGTTTGAAAGCGGATGGAGCTGCACTGTTCTCAGTGGGGGCAGATGATGGAACAAGGAGCAATGGTCTCAAGTTGCAGGAAGGGAAGCTTAGGTTGGATATTAGGAAAAGCTTTCTCACTAGGAGGGTGGTGAAGCACTGGAACGCGTTACCTAGAGAGGTGGTGGCCTCCATCCTTGGAGGTTTTTAAGGCCCAGCTTGACACAGCCTTGGGTGGGCTGATCTAGCTCAGGTTGGTCCTGCTTTGAGCAGGGGGCTGGACTAGATGTGACCTCCTGAGGTCCCTTCCAACCATCCTTTTCTTCTATGATTTTTGTCTTCTCCCCCAGATAACTTTGATGTTATGGTAACTACAGTCACTGTTACCAGCCACAGGCACTGATAGCTGCATCTCATGCCCTCGTCTAATGATTCCTGCATATAGAAGATAAGGGGGCTGTGCAAATCTGTAACTCGGCTGAGAGAGATGCATGCTCCAGATGCTGAACAACCCCTGCTTATGACTCATGGCGGTGGAGGTGGGGAGCAAAGGGCATTGTTGCAAACAACATTTAGACTCCAGAAGAAAAGTTGCCTAAAACAATGGAGCCGAGAAGGGAGGCACTCCTACTCTGCATGTAGAAACCATCCTGTGGGGGTGGTAAAAGAGGTACTAATATTTCTTTAAAGAGATTTTGGGTCAAAACCTCAGTGCCATGTTGTCCCCACATCTATAAAATGAGAATTGAAAAATCCTGAGGGGTTGTGAGGATGAGACTCCTTTTCATTATTTCTAAGATCTTTTAGATCTGGATCCTCAGAGTTGATTTAGCTGCCCAGCCAGGCCCTCCTGAAATGCCTTTGAATTGGCATAATGCCTCCATGGCTGAAAGCTGAGATGCAATCAAATTATTATTCTTTAGTTGGGAGTATTGCCAGATGTTTCATTTCAAAAGCCTTTAAATGTTGGGGCGGGGGGGTGTCCCCTTAAGACCCCAGCTCCTGGAATCATGTTATTTAAGAATCTCTGTTGCCATTAAAACAAAAGTATGTTTCTAGCCTTCAGGGTTGTGGACAAAAGTTTGTAAATGTGAACCTCAGGTTCATAAATCAAGTCAATTAAAAAAAAAAAAATATGATGCTTTTTACATTTGATGCTTTTTAGCCCATCTCTCAATTTGTGGTGGGGGGGGAAAGCAGGCAGGAGGCTGACGTGATTTTTTTTTTTTTTTTTTTTTTTT
>NW_017729018.1:7365118-7365875 GCF_001723915.1 Gavialis gangeticus | reverse complement strand
TTTTTTTTTTTTTTTTTTTTGATTGCATGGGAATGGTAAGCCTGAATCGGTCCTTTTATAAAACTGTTCTACGATCTCGGTGTTATCTCAAGACCATACGGGTTTTTGCACTGATGTCTCAGCCCCGTCGGTACCCACTGGTTTTCCTGTCAGGAAGTGTTGGTGGGGTTGTGAGTAAGAAGTTATACAACTCTTTGTTCCACATCTTAAAGATCCTGGTACTTAAATGCCTGGCTTCTCTTCTCCCATTACTAATTGTGTTTTAAAGGACATGAAATTTTGCATCTCCCCCATGTACTAAATTTTGCGAGGCTCGGGAGTGCCATTCATGTTACTGAACCTCTGCTCTCTGAGACAGTGCCAGACGTACCAGCGTGTGACCAATTGAAGGGTGATTGACTTCTTGTGTGACATTGGGCAAACTGCTTGGGTTTTTTTCATCTTGGTTCCCCATCTTATAAATGAGGTAATAGCATTGCTCTGCCTCTCGGTGGTTTATTTCCTATTAAATACAGAGCCAGGCTATTATGAGGATGCTACATATGGGAGCTCTGGATAAGACCCAGGCAGGCATTTTAAGTGAAACAGTTCATGGTTAGAAGGAATGGAAAATACTTTCCACACACAAAAAAAAGGGTTGTGTGGGGTTTTTTGTTTGTTTGCTTGTTTTTGGTGGTGTTTTTTACAAAAATATAAATAAATAAATAATCAAAATTTTACGTGAAAGCAAAAGACACCTGTTTTTTCTCACTTGCTA
>NW_017729018.1:7363817-7365099 GCF_001723915.1 Gavialis gangeticus | reverse complement strand
CCACCCGCCACAACCCTGGAAAGAGGGTGGAAGGAAGAAGGGGAAATAAGAGCGACGGAAACCTTGCTCCCTGCAGTAAGCCTGAAAGCCTCTTAAGTATTTCATTTATCATTGGTTTCTTAATTAAGAAACCAAAATTCACCAACAATTTCAAGTGAAATGGATTGACTTTTTTTTTTGTTGGTTTTTAGTTTGTGTGGTTTTTCTTTTTCTTTTGTTCCCCCCCCCCAATTTTTTTTGATGTCACATATGTAAGTTAGTCTTGCCAACTCCCTTGACATCCGAGGCTTGCCGAAGGTAAACTCCCTCTGGCTTCCCCAGGACCCTACCTCCTGGGGAAAAGCAGCTAATCAGACCAGCTCATATAGCTGGGAATGCTTGGGCCCCTTCTCTTGGGCTGGAGGGTACCTGAAGAACAACCTCCTACCTCCCTATCCCCTGAGCCTCCCGGGAGCTCAGCTGCCTCCTTCCCATACCTACCTAGGAGCAATGGGAGTAGCCTAAAAGAGGGAGTGAGGACCCCATTTCGGCCCCATGCACACCTAGGAGAATGGCTGAAGAATGCCAGGGGCTTTAGGAAGACCAGAGATGACGTTGGGGATCGTAACTAAAGGCAGACTGAACTAATTTCTGTGCATGGGGATGGGGAGTAACAGTCCTGCTGTGGAGGTCAGAATCACCTAGACGCAGCTCTTTGGGTAGAGGTGATATCTTTTTATTAGACCATTTGGTTGGTCTAATAAACATAGCTTGCTAAGACCAATTTTTGCAGCTATTTAGTTGGCCCAATAAAAGAGATCACCTCTACCCAAAGAGCTTTGTCTGCCTACGTCCGTAGACCAACACAGTTACAGCCAACAACCCAGAATCGCCTAGATATGCTTGGGAGAATGGGCACAAGCGTCTCCCTGTGTGAGTGAAGGCAGCGGGTGTTAAGAATCAGAAGGCAGACCAAAAAACAATCCCAGGATATTATAATGATATGAGAACAAAAATGTGAGGGTATTTTTAATATTATTTTCATTTGGAGGGCCCGAACCACAATGTTTGTGCCTTCCCAGCCCATTTTCATCTTCGCTTGTATGAGGATCATTTTAATATAAAGAGCTCCATCTGCTGGCATAGGGACTGGTGTTCACAGGCTAACCAGTAGTCCAGTTAAATCAGTTGTGCCAATGGCTTCCTGATGCTGGGTCATGAGAGGAGAGAGTAGGGCTGTGCAGAATTTCGCCAGCTGTTTTGTTTTGATGCTGTTTCGAGCTCAAAATGAAACTAAGGGTTT
>NW_017729018.1:7350235-7358817 GCF_001723915.1 Gavialis gangeticus | reverse complement strand
TTCGCTTGTATGAGGATCATTTTAATATAAAGAGCTCCATCTGCTGGCATAGGGACTGGTGTTCACAGGCTAACCAGTAGTCCAGTTAAATCAGTTGTGCCAATGGCTTCCTGATGCTGGGTCATGAGAGGAGAGAGTAGGGCTGTGCAGAATTTCGCCAGCTGTTTTGTTTTGATGCTGTTTCGAGCTCAAAATGAAAGTAAGGGTTTCAAAACAGCCTTAAAGTGGAACGAGGGCAGTTGAAATGTTTTAAGCTGGGCTTGCCTGCAAGGAAACAAGGTAAGGAAGAGGGAGCGGGAAGAGCGGAGAAGGTCTGTTCTCATTGATTGTGATCGTTTGGCTGCCTGAGACGCTGTGGGTGCTACCGTGCTGCTTACTAAGTTTATTACCTGTTGTCATTTAAAGTGGTGGACCGGAGTGATGCTATAGGGGAGGAGACCTCATTGGGGCACACTACAGTGTCGTGTAGAGGCCCCAGCGCCTTTAACAGACACGCGCAGTTGCACATGTCACGAGTTTTGCTGGTCTGCAGCTTGAGGTGCAGTTTCCCAAAACCCCCTACACCTATCTCCTTGAAAACTGACAAGCTTCATGCCCTCAGAAGGGGCTACCATCCCTGCAAGATTAATCTGAATCAGGCAAGAAATGACACAGTTTATAGGCAGTTTCGTGCTCCCCCATTATAGCCTATGGGCAAAACAGCGAAACAAACCACAACGGTGGTTTCGACTAAATGAAACAGAACGGTGGTTTTGAAACAAAACTCCAAACAAAATACTGTCCTGTCAAAACGGAAGTCGAAATGAAATGGTGCTGTTTTGCACAGCCCTGGGAGAGAGAGCATCTTTCACAGCAGCTTTTCCTCTCCACAGGGTCCCCTTCCTTGTTTCCAAGCTTTTTTTTCAGGAACTGGGGGGGCTAGAAAGTAACCCCTGTCTTTCTTTCAATAGAACAAGCCCTCCAGGCATTTATTGAAATATCCAAATATTGTGAAACTTGTGCCAAAATAATTGGAGCTTGCATCGCCACATAACAGACCAAAAGTGAACAATAAGGACAAATGCCTCAATAAATGCCAGTCCCACTGCTAACAGACTGAGGACCATGATACAATTGGGGTGAATCAGTATATCACATCTGCAGGTTTTGTGAGTAAGGGGAGAGTGGTGGATGTGATATACTTCTTTAGTAAGTGTTTGGATATGGTCTCCAATGGCTTTCTCACAAGTAGAGTAAGGAAATAAAATCTAGAGGAAACTACTGGAAGCTGGGTGCATAACTGGTTGGATCATCATGTCCAAAGAGTAGCCATTGATAACTTCAGTGTCAAAGCAGGACAAGGCATCAAGTGGGATCCCTGGGTCTGGGACAGTTACATATATCTTCATTAATGATTTTGAGGATGGAGTTGAATGTACACTTAATACGTTGGCAGATTATACCAAGCATAGCGGGATAGAAGATGCCCTTCTATGGAGCATAGAATTAGGATGCCAAATGACCCTGCTAAATTAGCAAAATAGTCCAAAATGAATCGGCTGAAATTCAGCAAGGAAAAAGGCAAAGTACTAGACTTGGGACAGAAGACTCAAATGCACAACAACAAATTGGTGAAGCTGTCGAACTGCAGCAAAGGACCTGGGAATTATAGAGGACCTCAAGCTGAATGTGTCAGTAGTGCACTATTGCTGCGAAAAGAGCCCATGGCATACTGGGAGGTAATAACAAGTCCATCTCGCATCCAAGTCACTGAAGTGATGCTTCTCTTCTACTCAGCACTGTTGAGGCCTCGCCTAGATTACTGTGTCTAGTTTTTGGCACCACATTTACAAAAAAACCCCCCAAAACTGGACCAATTGGAAAGAGTCTGGTGGAGAACAACAAAAATTATTAGACGTCTAGAAAATATGAAATGCAAGGAAAGGTTGGAAGAACTGGGAGTTTTTAGTCTGGAAAAGAGAAGATTGATGAAAGAATTGATCAGATCCTTGAAATGCATGAAGGGATCTTTTATGGAAGTTGGTGATGGACTATTCCCTATATCCACAGGAGACGGGACAAACCGAAACACTTTTAAATAGTAAAAAGGGAAATTGAGGTTGGATATTAAGAGCTTTCTTATATTGGGGTGAACCACATCAGAGTACCTGGAGGGGTAGTGCGGTCTCCATCAGAAAATACTTGGTCTAACCTTGGTTTAAGGTTAGACCAACACCTGGCTGGGATGGTTTAGGCAGGAATGAAATAGGCCTGTGTGAAGCGGCTTGTACTTGCTTCAGATTCAGCCGATTTTTCAGGGGACAGCGATTCAGTTCAGTGATTTTTCAAATCACTGTCCCGAATCGATTTGGCTGCTGCCAAATTGGCCAAATCTCTGAATTGTGCAGGCCAGGCCCATCCCTCACCCTCCCTCTCAGTCCAGCAATGACTGCCTGCCTGCCCCAGCTCCCAGCACTTTGGGGGAGGGAGGGGAAAAAAAAGCCCCGACTCACCAGGTGCTGCCGGGTGGGGCACGATCCCCACTGCCCTCACACTGTGTGGGGGGGCTCTGCCATTAACCCCCACCACCACTACCCATGGTTACCCCACCCACCCCAATTCCTGGCCCTTTTAATGAAAAAAACAAAAACAAACCCCCCCCCAAACTCACCAGTTCCTGCCAGGCAGGGGGTGATCCCCACTGCCCTCCTGCTGCCCCACACCACATGGGGGCACTTCCATGAGCCCCCTGGGGCCACTGCAGGAGCTGGTGAGGCCAGGGTTTTTTCCATCTTTTTTTTCTTAAAGGGCTAGCTGGTGCAGGGCAGCCATGGGGCAGGGGTTGCGGGGCACTCGGAAGGGATGGGGGAGCAGGCAGAGGATGGGGCCTGCCAGGGGTCCCCTCCCCTCTCCTCCAGCCCCCGACTCCCGCATCCTCCAGCTCTGAGTCCAGCTCCAGTTCCCTGCTGCAGTGGGTAAGGACTGCCCGAATCATTGGAAAAGATTTGGAGGGCTTCAAAACAATTTGGACCTCTTTTTATTGGTCCCACGATTGGATTTGGAGACTTGGCCACCGAATTGGGCCAAATCTCATCCGAATCGAATCGGCACCCAAAGCTTCACATAGCCCTAGAATGAACCTGTCCTGAACAGAAGGCTGAGCTAGACCTCCTGAGGTCGCTTCCAGACCTAGTTTTTCTATGACTCCATAATAGTGACTAGGAGAAGCCTGTAGTGAGTTCAAGGAGGCTGAGACTTCTTTGAGCCCTGTACAGCAGTGGAATCTACCTGCCTGCTCGTTCCTGCTCTATGGGTAGATGGGTTATGTTCCCCCTAGTGCCAGTTTGATCTGATCTCTTCTACCACACGGCAGTGGTATGAATATTGACCTGCAATGCCTGGCCATGGGCAGTCGAATTTATTGAATTTAAATGTAGGGGGAACTGTAGAATGAATGAGAGGGGTATGGGGCATAGTTTTGTGGCTTTGAAGCGAGTTGCAGGACTAAGCAGTCCTTTTCCTCTCAAGTGCCCCTATTTACAGCCTCTCCTGACTTGGCAAGATGGTTTTCAATAGCCTGGGCCAGATATGGAGCCGTTGCTTAAATTGGTTTGCTCTTTGGAAAATGTGTATGGCAATGTCTCCCTTATGTACAGTGACTGCTCTCACCAAGGGCTCTGACATCACAGAACTTGGTTCTGTTATTTCTGCCTTCCCTATGACGGGACAGCACAGGAAGTGATTAGTACAGATGGGAGACTCTCTTTTTTCGTTTTGTTTTTTACCTTGAGAATTGGTCGGACAACATCCTCGTGCCAGATGCACCTTCCTCTCGAATGGATTTTAGTGTGGTTGGTGGGTGGGTCCCCGTAACTAGTTGAATTCCTGGCATTGGCAACAGCCAACTTTCCAAAGTGAGGAGGCAGTTGAGTCCTTCAAAGAAAAGAGGTAAGCCCTGTGGAGATCGGAGCTATAATATGATATTACAACCCTAGGAGGTGCCACAAGTTCCTGAGGCATCTGCTATCAGCAGAAGTCCTGGGAATATGGTTGCACTGGAGCCAGTGTCCAGAAGCAGCAGAAACCCTGGGATTTCCTCCTGGAGATGATAGAGTATCATAAGACTTAGGGTTGGAAGGGACCTAAACAGATCATCAGGTCCAACCTCCTGCCCCGGAGCTGGGATCATATCACCCCAGCCAAATATCTGTCCAGCCTCCTTTTGAAGACCCCCAAGGCAGGAGAGAGCACCATCTCCCTTGGGAGCCCATTCCAGAGCCTGGCAGCCCTAACTGTAAAGTAAAGCCTCCTGATGTCCAGCCTTCTCTTGTTTTATGTTTTAGAGATGTTACGTGTCTTACAGATGAGCCCCAGGGTGTCTGTAGGGTTAGTGGGCAGGCCGAAAACTTAATAAAAGCTAGCAAGCAGGACTGCAGATACCAACTGTGATCTGATTGTCTTGCTATCAAGTCTTTTGTCTCCTCTTTTCCCTGAATAGGAAGGCCAACGAGTCAAGAGAGCTGCATTTTTTTTTTTTAATTTTTTTTTATTTATTTTTTTTTAACCCTAGTCTGCTCTGAATTGCGGTGGAGTTGAGATCACTCCTGAACGTTGGCATGTTCAAAATTTAGGGATAACTTTTTGCCATTTAAAGCACTTCTACTGGGTGATGTTTGGCTATTCTTTCTATTGCAGTAGCACCTAAACACCCACAATGAGGAGGGGCTCACTGTGCTTGGTGCTTTTACATGTGCATGGTAAAAGACAGTTGATATCCTGATGTTGTTATAAGTCAGAAGTTGGGTACCCCTAATTTAAAGTGGCTAGGGATTGCATGCAGCACAGGCCACACCAGTGGTCACTGTACACCCTGGGGGGGCCACACTAGTCTGAACTACAGACCCCCACACTGCACCTACCTGCGCTGCGTGGGTAGTCCCCCCTTCATCTCTGCACCATGCCACGGTGCCATGGGGTTAGTTCCTGAAGGTTAAAGTCTTGCTTCCTGGGTTTTTTTAGAGTGAGCAGATCCAGTAAATGCCTTTGCTTTTGAACAACACTTGCTGACGGGTTTTAAATTATGGGGGTTTTTTTAAGATTAAGGATCCTTTATATTTTCCACTTTCCTTGCTCACACCATATTAAATACGAAGGCTGAGGAACATCATTCTGAGAACTTAAGTGGGCGTCACCTTTCCAATGTAGCATCATTAGTTCACACCTCCCACGTTTGTCACCTCTGTCCTAGGCAGCAAAAGCTGATCACGGATGGGATCAGAGTAAGAGTACAGTAAAGAAATACTTTCCGCTAGTTACCACAGTGCTTTGACTAACCTCAAAGTCACTGTGCTCTTGCTTCTTGGTCCTTCTTGCTGCTTTCCGCAGCCTGTTTTCTGCACTGCACTTACACTTTGTATGTTATGTGTGTCTACAGTTGTGGTGATCTTGTGACATGCTTTATAAGCATGACTGTAGGATTGTTTCATTGCCTTTTAAGTAATGAAACCATGAGCATGCTATCCAGCTCATCCCAGATGAGGATCCTGTGGTTGCTGTGGAAATACATAGGAAAATGGGACACAGGAGGCCTGGTGTATGTTTCTGGATCTGCCTCTGGCCTGCTTCTTCTGGCAAGGGAGAAGCACCTATCCATTGTCACCTAGAATGTGGATGGAAATGCCTGATGCTCTGTTGGCTGCTGGGTGGTTTAACTTATAACAATCATCAAAACGAAGTAAGTCTGGAAGGGACCTCAAGGGATTATCTGCTCCAACCGGGGATTAAACCTGCAGCTTTTTGGTGTTGGTTGCACCACTCTCTAACCAACTGACCTAAACGCTGCCTCTCTCTCTTGTATGAGACCTGCTTGCTTCATTCTGCACCAAAATTTTACCCAAAAATCCTTGCCTGGCTATATCCTTAGACCACCACAGCTACAGCCAAAAACTCAAAACAAGGAAGAGACACTTGTGCATGGGTACTGACAAGGCTGCAGAGGTTATCAGAACCTAGTGAGCAACTGCAGAGGCTCTCAAAGCGAATTGGGGCAAATTGTCAGACTTGAAGCTTCAGGGATGCCTTTGGGCACCTTCTTATGGTAAGCAAATAGAACAAAAATAACTAAGAGGAGCTTTTGAATACAAGGCATTCTTCCTTGGGTCTCAATGCATTGCATTTGAAAGCCTGTCTGAGTCCAGCCCATCCATGCAGGTGGTCCAATAAAAGATATCGCCTACAAAAATCCATGCCCCTCTCCTATTTCCTGGAGCATCCCAGCTGCATCGCTTGAACACTAACTAGTGTATAACAGTTCCCAGAGTGGCTACCAAAAATGTCTACTAGAGGGAACTGCATGTTAGACAGTTGAATTGCAGATCGTCCAGGAGACTGCCAGCATCTACAGATAACCTTCAGTTCTGGGGTGGGGGAAGGTACAAAAAACAACTAAGACATATTTTGGTACCCTGCTTTACTTTTTCTGGTCTCTGTCACTTGGGTCTATAGCTTTAAGAGCATCCAGGATTTGTTGTTCACATGGGGCCACACTTTTCATGTTGTGCATGTTGTTGGCTGAGCCTCTGAAGAGAACAGCAGCATCCAGTTCGGAGACCTTATCTTCACTGGAGTTAGATCTCCACCCCTAATCCAAGCATGGCAGTGTCTTTAAGTTGATTTGGTTAACCCAAGTTGGGGTACGAGATCCTAGAAGGTATTTAAGCATCTAAACTTCTACTTATTTCAATAGGAATCTATGTGCCTAAAGTACCTTTTTTCTGTGTTTTTTGGATCTGGCCTGTAGTGTGGCTGAAACCTGAGCAAATGGAGCTTGTCAGCTGCTACCATTACTGTTCTGCGGTCTGGATGCAGCACTGTGCCACTTGGCTGCTGCCGGCCCTTCTGATGATTTCCTCCGTGTGTCCAGAAAGAACAGAAAAGTCCTCCCACAATTCCCAGGGAGCCATTCAAAGAGGGGCTCTGTTTACCGCAGGGTTAAGAAACAAGCCATGATGCCAAGAGGAGTCTGATATCAGTGTAGGCACGGTGATGGCAGTGGTACTTGGCAGTTTGGCTATTCTCTTTTGCGTGTGGGTACAGCACGTGTGGGTGACTTCAGTTAACTCTGAAGTGACATGCTTTGTGCAAACGGTCAAGCTATTGTAGGGCAAGAAAGGGCAAAAAACGTGGCGGGTACAAAGGCCCTTGCGATGCAAAGCTGGCAAGAGTTCCTCTAGTGCAGCTGCTGACCTATAAGCCCAGATCCCTGTTGTGTTTGGGAGAACAGGGCGAGAGAAGCCCGCTGTGCCTGCCTCCATGGGCCTTGAACTCTCAGAAGAGCTCTCAAACCCTCCCTGAGTTCTGTTTGTGGAGCCTGGTCCCTTGGGTCTGGGATTTCTTAGAGAGATGAGAACTTGTTTTCTCTGGAAAGTTTCAGGGGAAATTTAAGATACTAGTTTGACTCAATTTGAAAACCCAAGGGCACAAATCCCATAGGTAACGAATGCACTTGGCTCATCAGAGAGCTGTGGGAAAGCTTCCTGTGGGATTGCTGCAGCACACTTCTCCTACCCACTCAAATGCCTGTTCCCAGTTGCTGCTGCAGTCTAGACCCACATGAATACAGCAACTAAAGAGACTGTAGTGGGCCCAGTTGTGGGAGAAGGGGCAGGAGAGCTTGGGAGCCCCCTCACCAAAATAAACTACAACACCCAAAAGTCATTCAGCATCATAGGATCTTGGTAAATTGGGCATGATTTATCCTAGGAATTGTTGGGGGTGGTTTCAAACATTTTGAGAGGCCCCCCCCCCCATATTTCCTCTCCCCTTTGCTGTGAAAACTGCATGCATATGCATACATGTTTGTATGCACATGTTTATGTGGGTAGGATCTGCGTATATCTTTATGTGGGTTATATGTATAAGGGTGTAGACTGAGTCCAAGTGCCTGTGGCTGTGTCGTCTGTATACAGATCTATTGTTTCTGTATTGTATGTGAGAACTATGCTGCAATAACTTTCAGCTAGGCACCTGGGTGTTCCTGTCAGCCCTGGATCTGCAATGAGTCCTTTCCAGGATTACAGCAATCCTTTGGTGTCCCTCTGGGGTGGAGTTTGCAGTTAGAGGAAGTTGGAAGGGGAGGGGAAGATGGACACCATGCAAGAATTCATTTTTGCAACCACTACCGTCCATAGGGAGAAGGGACAGCCAGGAATAGGAAATCTTACATTGGGTGTGCATGGTCTACTTCCCAGCCAGGAGCTAGCAGCATGGTGGGGGTGCCCAAGAACAAGAATGAAAGGGTCCTGATATCGGGCACGGCATGTAGAAGAAGGCTGTGTTTGCCTGTGGGACTGGCTGCTTCAGTCTGTCCCTGAAATAAGACTGATGAGCACAGGGGAACTGGCAGAAGGAGAGACAAAGCCACCTCTTTGGCACCAGCTTCTGTCTCCATCCTTGATCAGGACTCTCTTTATGGGGTGGGGAAGGAGAACAGGATTTGAGACCTCTTGCTTCCTCCCCTTCCCCCGCCCTCTGAGATTGCCAGAATGACTTTTAGGACTCCGGCATCCATTCATAGTTTCATAGTTTCTAGGGTCGGAAGGGAC
>NW_017729018.1:7347756-7350224 GCF_001723915.1 Gavialis gangeticus | reverse complement strand
TTGGTGATGACCCCTTCTTTCCATTGGGTGTAAGCCACTCAATAAGTAAGCCATTCAATAGCTATTGTGCACAACAAGTTGCTGTCTCAGCCTAGCAAAATAGGCACTCGCCTCCACTGGCAGCCTCATCATAGAGGCTGCAGACAAAGCTCCCCTTTTCCCTGTTGAGGGACCTCCCTTCAGAGCAGAGGTGGCAGAAGCTGTGTGTCAAAGAGCCACCCTACCCTCGCTGCCATGTTTGCAACTGCAATTCAGTGATGTCTGGGCACCTAACTCATTTTAGGCTGCTCTGAAAATCATCCTAGCCTTGAGTGCTCGAAGCTTCTTGAATGGAAGGGGCAGGGTAAGGCAAAATCATTTATTATGGTCCATCGCTCAGTCAATAATCCCAAATACACTTCAGTTCGATGCGAGCACTTTTCATCCTATGGGAGGAGAGACAGCAGTTCTCCCTGCGGCTGTTTTCCCTACTTCAGTAGCACTTCCGATGGACAACGTATGGCCCAATGTCATTGTACTGCTCCTTTTTAATCCAGCAGGCCTGGAAGTTCTTCAGGGAAGCCAGGATGGAGCCTCCGGTCCAGACCGAAAAATTCCTCAGGGGCACGGCAGAGACTTTAACCTTGGCGTTAGATGGCAAGTGCCGAAGAAGCTCACTAGTAAACCTCTTCTCCAGCCCATTAAAGAGAGAGGACCCTCCACACAGAAAGATGTTCTGGTACATGTCCCCCCTGGCCTCTTCTGGGACCTTACTTAAGCTTCTCTGGGCCATGTTATGGATCCCCACAAAAGAAATCCCAGGCAACTTGGGGGGGGTGAATAGCATTTCTGGGCATTGGAATCGCTCTTTCCCCAGGCTGATGATGTGGCCATCTGGTAGCTGGAAGTCTACCACGTAGTCCTTCTTGGGGAGATGACATTCCCTCTCAAAGTTCGCCGCAACATAGCAGCACTTATGCTTGATGTCTTCCACAGTGTGCGTCAGCCTCTCGGTAAACACGTGCCCCGAGTCATTGAGAAGCTTCATCAGGAAGGAAGTCATGTGAGATCCAGCGATATCCATTCTCTCGATGGCATGTGGCAAGTTGTAACCCTGATGGACTGGAACAGCGTGGGTCACTGCGTAGCCGCTATCTACCACCAAGCCACTTATTTTGCCATGAGCATAAACGGACAAGACGGAGTGGTAAGCAATGTACATGCCTGGAGAGTTCAGAGACTCAAACACCACCTCAACCATCTTCTCTCTGTTGGTAGTAGGGCTGAGTGGTGGGTCCGACATCAAAAGGGCATGGTCTTCTGGGCAGACCTGCAGATCATGATTGAACATGTGTCGCCAAAGGACTTCGGCTGCCTCCCAGTCTACGATGATGCCATTTCTCACGGGCTCAATAACTTCAACATCTGGCTGCGTTCGGGCGCTCTCTCCTACAAAAGTGTCTGGTCCGGCCCCCCGCGACTTGAATGACCGCTCTGTTGGGCGGCCCACCCACGATCCAAGGACAGACTTGGGGCTCTGCTGCCCGGCAAAGCCTGCTTTACAGCATCCTGTGCCTGTATCGATCACAACAGCCCCTGTTCTCTGCAAAACCGTGGGGTGTCGCTCGGGGGAATTCAACCTGCCTGTAGTGGATCTTCTGTCGCCTGAAAATCCTCTGCCCTTCTGATAGTGCCCTGAAGAAAGTGCTTCAGATCGTAAAGAAGGGCTTCTTGGCTGTAGTCTTGAACTCATTGATTGTGGAGTCATTGTTCCTATCCTCATTGGTCCGGGGGTTATTGGCTCTGGACTGGACTGTCTTGACCAGCCTGTTCTTGGGCTCTAGAAAGACCTTGCAACGGAGACAAAACGTGTCTCTGGAGGCAGCGGCTTATATAGGAGGGACCAGGTCTGTGGCTGCTCACAATTGTCATAGAGAGAACTGTGACATCACTCCAGCATCTGCCATGATGCTGCTGTTTGTGCAGGGTACCTTGGTCATAATGGATGATGCATTTTCCACCAAAGGATCAAGTGGCTAGAGCATTGTGCCCTCTTGCCTTTTCTGTTCTCTGGGCTTGTTCCTTCTCGCCTCCCCCCCTAATCTGAAATGTGGCATTTTGCTCCTCTCTTGCTTCTCTCCCCCCCGCCCCCAAAACCATGCCTATTCCATCTCCCCTGGTACTTAAATCATTCAAGTGTTGTACAGTAGAGTAGACCTGAACATTGGATTAATTAGCCTTTAGACGAAAGAAACTTGTGAAAGGCATCCCAGTCCTTTGGAAGTGCTTTGCAGAAGCCAGTGGATCAAGGTCCACTTTGGTAGCAAAATTTTAATGTAATAAATCAAAACGGTGACCCATTAATGTTACACCATGGCTACGTGGGAAAGACATGCTCCGCTGTTTTATGGTATTGAGCAAGGGCCTTCAGTGCCATGTCTGGTGTTATCAATGGGGAGGGAGGTATCTATCTTTTGATTTGCATTTTT
>NW_017729018.1:7341238-7342756 GCF_001723915.1 Gavialis gangeticus | reverse complement strand
CTACGTGGGAAAGACATGCTCCGCTGTTTTATGGTATTGAGCAAGGGCCTTCAGTGCCATGTCTGGTGTTATCAATGGGGAGGGAGGTATCTATCTTTTGATTTGCATTTTTTTTTTTTTTTTTCTGAGAGTCCCAGCCTAAAGACTTGGGTTTCTGCTGCTGAAGTCAGCCGAAAACTCTTCTAAGTTGTTAGAGGGGAGGGAGGCCTTCTACTTTGAGTCTACCCCTAGAAAGGACATGCACCCAGAGAGCTAACAGTAAGTTTTCCAAGGACTTTATTTCATCTGTTTCTTTAATCCATTGTCTCAAAGCCAGATTTTTAGAGGGGTTTATATTTTTGATCCTATTGAAAATCATTACTAGGCTTCTATCTGACCTTGGAACGTCATGTTAGATGGCTATCAAAGGCTCTGCACCCACGGGAAACTTTTATGAGGAATAAACCACAGGTATCCTTGTTACTGGGCAAAGCTGATACCTCCCAGAGGTTGGAAGGAGACACCTGCCTTGCAGATACTAAAAATATCTTGGAAAACGAGGTTTCCAGTGAGTTTTTTCCAGAGTTCCCATTTCGGTCAGCTTTTCTGTGGTTATATGTGGAGATGTTGGCTTTCTAGTTCAGCCTTTGTCCTTCAGGGCCCGGGAACATGTTACACTTAGGGCACATTTATTGTGCTAATTGCACCACTAAATGGCAACCGTGTCACAGGTGGGCCTTCATAGAGGTGCCACAAAATGGCAAACCAGCCATACAGATGTTCCACGTTGTTGGCATCAGCCCTGGACAGTCTGGCTGGGGGCAGGCCTGGGTCTCCAGTGAGCCAGGGGGGCTGCCCCAGGGCTGGTGCTGGCAATAAGCTGATTTTTGGCACCAGTGACCAGGGCAGCCCTGGGTCCCAACAGCGCCTGAGGCTGCCCTGCAGGCTCTTCTAGCAAGGGGAGCTGAGGAGGTTCCCCCTCCTTACCCCACCAAGAAGTTTAAGCTCCCATACCCAAATTCTCCTGAACCCAGTAGCTCTCATGTGGCTTCTGGCCATTGTGTTATTGGGATCTGTCCCCAGTCCCAAGTTTCTGTATCCTGCTATGCACACATGGCATGGCAAGACATGCGATTGCTTGGATCAGGGATCAGATCCCATCATGCAATAATTTTAATGTGGGCCGGCAGCCTCAGCAGAAGTTAGCATTGCATCGATGGGACACTTGTAGGGGCTGCATCAGACGTGCTACTTGTAGCATAGATCACCAGGTGTCACTCTTGTAGCACCAGTAGCAGCAGCTGTAGCTGGAAAAGAGGAATTTATTTTGGGGGGAGAGCACTACTGGCCTTCTCGTTGTTCTAGAAGAGTGAATATGTCATGCTAATTTTGTGCTGGTGACGTGCGCCAGAGCCAGAACTCTGGAGGTAAAGGTATTTATTGAAGTAGCAGCTAGAAGCCATTGTGTTGTAAATGCAGGGGGGGAAGTGGAAAGCGCCGATCTCATAGATTCATAGATTCATAGATTAAGGGTCGGAA
>NW_017729018.1:7336882-7341227 GCF_001723915.1 Gavialis gangeticus | reverse complement strand
AGAGGTCTGCTTTCTCCTCTGGCGCAACCACCAGATTGCACATGAGGTAAGACTTATTTTACATGGGCCTGGCCTATTCCCTGACTCTCTGCCCCTGCTAGTGGCAGGTAAAAGGTGCAGTTGGGTTGGGCTGTGCTGGAAACAAGGGAAGGCAAATCAAGGTGACAGATTTAACTTCTCAAACCGATGTAGCCAAAAAGAGCATTTCTCCTTCCACCTGCTCCTTCACTCAGCAGTAAATACCAAGGGGACAAAGCGGCTCATTTATAATCGAGGGGAGTTGGTCGTTCCTAACAACGGGATTTACCCAGCTGGGTGAGACTACTGTCTTCCTGCCTGGCACCCTGCCTCCAGCTGTGGTAAATGCCTGATGCTTTGGAAGGTGGCCTGATGTCATAATTATGGCACGCAGTTGTCCACATCTGTATGGACTTTCTTCCTGAACCCCATTTTCCCTAGGCTGATTTATGCTCTAAATCATGAGGATTTATGTTCCCTGTGTGATAGATATCCAGGGTCAGATCCAATATACAGCTAGAATGAGTATCCTCAAATCTAGTTCCTTAGTCAACATGCTAGATAAGGGTGGCCTGAACATGAAAGCATAGTGCACTCCTCTCTGCTCTGTTGCAAACAGTTCACTTCTCTCTCCTCTTTGCTTTCTCATTTGTTGTTGGCCACTCTCCAATCCCCTCTTGTTAAGATTGGGTGCCATACCTCAAAAAACTGAAATTCTCTAGCAGCTCATGACCTCTGCCATACTGTTTTATGTGGTGAAAAAGAGGTGGGCTTTGTGGTGTGGAATTGGCTGACATGAGACGTATTTTCTGCACCAAAACAGAGAGGATTATATGCCAAAGCTGCAAAAGTCTTACCAGGCTTAGCCACAATACTCATGTTTATCTTCCTTTTTTCTTTTAATTTCTTCCATCTTGGGAAGATGGCAGAAGAAGGCCCAGGATTATCTCTTGTAGTCAGCCACCTCTAACCAAAATGAAGATGAGCCATTGTTTTTGTCTCTCTCCTCCAGAGACCTGAGGGTTGCACATAGCTGGATTCAGCACAGACTCCGGACTGGTGTTCTCCTGTGATCCTTGAGCGGTCGCAGCATTAGAAGTATTGGTGCCAGCATAGTAGCTGTTGTCTTGGCTGGCATACTGGAGACCACCGGTCTACAGGCATTAACTGCTATGCCCCCCCCCCCATTATGGAGCTGCAACATGCTTCCATCCTCCATGAACTGGCCATGGAACAAGACAACACAAAAACTCCCCCAACCTGTCCTGTCTGAGGTATCATGGTTGTACGCTGGAGCAACCCCTCTCTATGGGCACCTGTACACATCACGGGTTTTAATTCACATTAAATTGAATAGGTTTATCAAATTTTAAACTTGTTGATTTGGGAGTATTGTATCTGTTTGCACGCATTAGGTTTTCAAACGAATTAAGCTGGGTCCCTGGCCGGCACCATAGGAGAGCAGTATGGTCTGGCGCTGCCTGCCCATATCCTGGCATGCAGCTGTGGAAGCAGGGAGCCAACAAACCGCAGGAGAAAATGAAAAAGTGGAAGCAATTTGAAAATGAAAGCAATTCAGAGGGGTGAACTGCAAAAAGAAGTCGCAGTGCCATCTGGTGAACAAAGAGGCTCACTACATATCTTTGAGTGCTTGTGGGTTTGCACACAATGAATCCACGGACACACCGTTTTAATTCCTGGTGAACCAAACTAAACTGTCTGAGGAGTTTTAGTTTAATACACAAGAAATACTTTTAAAGTGTTGGGGAATCCCACTCATGTAAGCATACACGCAGTTGCAGCTCATGAAAGGGGAAAAATTGTGGTGTGTACAAGAGCCCTTTGGTGGAGACTGTCAGCAATTCCAACCAGTGACTGGCCTCCCCTGTTGTCCTCTTGTCACCATGTATGCTAGGATAGGCTTGCTGAGAGTAATGGCTAGAGCACCCAGGTCTTGGGGTCTGCTAGCCTTACTCAAAGGTTCAAAGCAAAGCTATGCCAGCCAAGCTTCTTCCCGCTTGATTCCTCTCCAATAGGATTAGGTTTTTTTGCCCATCTAAGGCAAGTACACCTCCTTCCATCCTCGTGGGAGCTGGCTGAGAGTTTAATCCAATTAATAGGTAGTATCTGATGAAAAATAGCAAATATTTTTTTTTCCCCCAGCAAATCCTCATGCTGGCTAAAATCCAAAACACTGGGGGAAAAAATTGTATTTTGGTAAGGGGGGAAAAAAAAATCTTAGCAGTCAGTAAAACATTTTGGGCTTTTGTTGTGAAACATTTAAGCTGCAGATTAGTAAGATATGACACAGTAAGGCTTTACCTTCTCCAATGGCTGTGGGTTGTTTGAGTGGGGGCCCTAGTATAAAATCCTCTGCATGTAGCACCTGCAGTGTTGTGGAAGTGTTTGTAGGAATGTGGTAACACTTCAGGCAAGGGCCCTATTTTGGATAGTGGTGTGATCTAGTGGGTGAAGCACTAGACAGTGGTGTAGGAGATCTGGGCTTTCTGCCTAGCTTGGCTGGTGTACTGAGATGGGGGGAATCTCCATGCTTCTGTTTCCCCATCTGTAAAATGGAGATACTGATTTTGAGCTCCAAAAAGTAGTTTACAAAGATCTGAAGATGAACATCATTCTGGGGGTTAGGACAGCATTGGCAATATCTAGGTTCTGCACAGGGACAGTGATGTATCTTTTTACCCAAAGAAGTTATAATTAAAGCAAGGAATTTGAGAATAGGAATGGAGTCATTGAGTAGGTTAGAGTCAACACCCAGGATTTCTGATTTGCAAGCCACCACACTTGCCCCAGCCTGGTGCTCTGCTACCCTTTTCTCAGCATTGTTCATTTTATTGATTATTTTTACTATGCTGCTAGTTGTTTCGTCTGGCACCCTATGAACAGAGCTTAGAGTGACAGACGCAGAATTGTCATTGTGGGCAAGAAGTCATCCAGGGGTTGTGCTTTGATAACACTTCCTGTTCGCAGGTTGTGCTACAGTTTCTTCCTGCATTGCACAACCTACTGGCTGAGGTGTGGCTGATGCCTTTAGCTGGGCCTGGTGCCCTCGGATGGAACAAAGCAGCTCAAACTAGGGGGCAGCAATAAAAAATAAAAATAAAAAAGAGAGAGATGTTTGTGATCAGCCCTAAGGATTTGTAGTATAATGTAGTATAAACAGAGGTGTGACTGCCATACCTTTATTTGCTGTGGCCTAGTAGCTAGTCCTTAAACAATCCTATAATGTGCCAGGGTAGTCGGGCCACTCTGTAAATGGAGGTTGGAGGACATGCCTTCTCACCCTTCAAACCAGTCGCATAACTAAAGGAGCACTAGCCCCAGGTGCCGACTCGGGGGAGAAGAGGGCGCCAAAAAAGCAGCTACCAGCACGGCTCATCCTGCTGCCACTGGCAGCCAAGTGACAGCTGCTGGCCCGTGCACCACTGCTACCCGGGGATCTGAACTGCCCAGTTCCACTTCTGCTTCAACCTACTGTGCTATGCTGTGAAGGTCAAACGAGCAGTCAGAGCTGCGTGTGTGGTGCTACATTCCCTTTGCTCCACTACCTGTGCATGAGAGGGATGAAGTGAAAGACAGGAGAATGAAGTGGTTTAGGTCCTGGGACGGAGTTGCAGCTCAGGGCAGTCCCAGGTGCATTAGAGAGGACTGCTGGTTTTCAAGCTGTCCCCTGTACTCGGTAGCTCTGACTCGTTATTCCTGGTGATAACCCTTGAATTCAAGCTCTCTGCATTCAGCTCCTGCAGTGGTAGATGAAGCTGGGCTACGATGTGCTGCCAAAAGGTGTCTGCACACCTGAAAAACAGAAGGAGACAGAAGGGACCAGGACAGTCCAGAATCCTGAATAACCACAGTGCTCAAACACGTCTTCCCTTTACTCTCTGGGTAGAAACCTCATTTGTAGAGGAGAGATATGTTACTGAATGTACTTCTGAAATGTGTTTCTAATTGCACCAATACATTGGTCAAATATGGGATCAGCACTGATATAAAGGAAATGGACTGTATCGGAAATCGGCCTAATTTGCCCGATACAGGCCCGTGCATGCGTGCAGCCACAGTGCAGCACGTAGACAGCGAGGAGCACAACCCGGCAGCTTGGAGAGCTGCGTGAAGCTGTTAAGTCTGTTCTGGTAGAAGGGGCTGGAGGGGGACAGATCAAGGCCCTCGCAGCGAGGGAGGGAGTGGGGCTGGGGCAGGTGCTGCCTAGCTGGGCCGGGGTAGAGGACAGAGCCATGGCAGCATGAGGGGGAGGCATATGCCCCTAGATCTGCACAGGGCAGGATGGGGTGCAGCTGCAGGCTGGGGC
>NW_017729018.1:7329991-7336853 GCF_001723915.1 Gavialis gangeticus | reverse complement strand
GGGGGGTGGGCTGGGGCTGCACTTGGGGTGGATGACAGTGGTGCTGGGAAGGGGGGCTATGGCAAATATTGGGGTGGCTGCAGCCCCCTTCCAGCACCACCACTGCCTGCCCCAAGTGCAGCCCAGCCCAGCACCCACTGGGAAGAGCCTGGCACAGCCCTGGCCCCAGCCCTGGCCCCGCTCGACCCCACATGGATCCAGGCGTACATCCCCCTCCCCCCCATGCCCTCCCAGGGCACATGCAGGAGCACCCCTCTCCCCCTCCAGGTGAGGTGCGGCTCTGTCCTGTGTCTTGCCCCACCCTGGCTGGGCAGCCCCTTCCCCAGCCCCACTCCTCCCTCACCACAGGGGCCTTGATCTGCCCCCTCCCCTTCCAACACAACAGACTTACCAGCTGCACGCATCTCTTCAAGCTGTCGGGCTTCCTATTGGCAATCATATTGTATTGGCCGATATGCCTCCTTTAAAAACCTGCTATCGGTATCGGCCCCCAAAATCTCTATCCATGCATCCCTAGCTTCCAACCAACAGAAAGGGGACGGGACGTGTGACTACAACAATAACCCCTTTCAAACCGTGTCCTGGAGCCCCAAGGATACTTATCGAATGGTTGAAGGTACAACAGGCCTGAATCTGTTTATCCTTTGAACTATCTTGGCTATGTATGGTGGCCTTCATGTGGTTGGGAACAGGCTCCTAGGGCTCCTGCTGCTCGTTGCCCCCAACAAGGCTATTCCTTGGCTGTACGGAGCAGGAGTTGACTCTTGTTCCCAGCTTGTGGCATAGGGTCAATTGGGGTAGGCAGAGGTGCGACTGAACTATTCATTGCTTGCCAAAGCTCAGATGGAAGCTTATAAATTAGAGCTGGGAATAAAAAGGACCCAAACCAGGGAGGAAGGTAGGCTCAGGGATGTGAGTTTTGGGAGGCTCTTGTCCCCATTCTGCCACAGGAGGCCCAGGTCAAGTCACTTAACTCCCATCCTCAGCTCAGTCCCTTAGTTGTGAAAGGGGGGCATTCCTTGGAGTGGGTAGCTAAAAACTTTTGGCTGCATTGCTGGTTTCTGCTAGGAGAAATCTGGCCTTGCCCAGCCAGCCTTCAGCTCAGAAAAGCGAGCTGCTCTTGGCTTTTTCTCTGGGCCCTGTTCCTAGCACTTGTTCACACTTGCCTTTGCACATTTGGCTTGCCTTCACTCCTTCTGTGCAACAAACACAGGGGGTTGAGCGGGACACCACCCTCAGGTGCCAACTTGGCGGGGGGGAGGGTGCAAAAAGAGCCACAACCACTGCCAATGCCCCATGTGCAGCAGCCTCCCAGGGCATTCAAGGGCCGGGTTTCACTGCGGTTTCTGTGGCATTTTCCTGCCTCCTTTACACAGACCCACCTCTGTTCAAATGATACCCGGTGAAGCCGTTCACCCCTGGGAGAACAAGTTCCAGGCCTGCTATTCATAACCTTCTCCTGGGCGGTGGCTGGTGCATGAACAGAGGCTGCTCTTGTTTCCCAAAGGAACGTAACTGTTTCTCTCTCAAATGAAAAACAGCGGTTCCCCCTCCTTTTTTCTCCTGCCATTCCTCTTTCCATTCCCCTTCCCCTAACCCGGTTTCATTGCAGTTTAGCTCAATCCACCTCCCTCCCAAGGAAGAGGAGTTAGGGGAATGAAGACACTGAATATAGCTACCGTGGGGACCAAGTGTCTTATACGTATTGCAGAACAGCTTTCAGCCTTCATTAGTTGATACTACAGCCTGGGCAGGCGCCTTTAGGACCCGTCATTTGGTGTCTTTTTTTTTTTTTTTTTTTTGCCTCAGATCTGACCCCAGCGGTCTTTCCTGCCCAAGTGCAGGGGAGCTGGCCCCAGTGATCTGTAAGGTCCCTTCCAGCCCCTAACAACTATGAAAGGCAGAGAACTGGGTCTTGTTTTGCCTCTCCAGTCCTGTCTCATGGCTTTATAGGCATAAATGACTCCAACTTGCTTTATTGCTTCACCCAGTTCAAGATGCCACCCGCTCTCTGAAATGTTGCGCCTGAGGGAAGTGAGGAGCGTGGAATAAAATCCCTGTAACCTAGCTTGGCAATTCAATTTAGTTAAATACGCATCCAACATTGGGCCCCGAGGAGCTTGTCTGTCTGCTGAGGAGGCATGCGACACGAGGGAAATCTTTAAACCGTTGTTTTTGAGCTCTTCAGGAAGTTGCAAGCAGCTCTACCCCACAAATAATAGTGGGAAAAATCCTTTGTGACCAAAATCCTCCATGTAGGATCTCAGCCAAGCAAGGAAATCCACTTTTGAGGGCGTTGGTGGAAATCCATTGAGGGCTTTAATTATAATAAAAGCCTTAGGGCACAGGGGAGGGGGGGTGGCAATGGAGAGAGGGTTTTTTAATACCTTTTGTAAGACGCATTTAATATTCTCTTTCTTCTTCACACATAACGGGGAACCAGTTTAGCTTTCAACATTTGACATCTTCACTCAGGGCTAATCATTTTTGCTAACTTAGAAGTAATTAAAGTAATCAAGCTGTACTGCAGTATTTCCTAAGAGCCTGAGTCCTGGCCCAGTTCTCCATTGTGTTAGGGGCTGTGCAAAAGCAGAGCAAATAGACAGTCCCTGCTCCAAGAGGTTTGAAATCAGTTAATTAGCTTATAATATGAGCATTTTTCATGCAGTGCTGGTAACCCCAAATGTTCACCCTGCACAAGTCAAGAACCCCTAAATCATATGAATTTTTTTATTAAAAAAAATAAGGTACTTTATAGTCTCCTCACTGGCTTTCTAACTATTGTAGTGACTGTCAGGGAGGCAGCTTCCTCTGCAAATACAACACTAGAATTATCCCCCTATAAAGATATAGCTTTTTTTTCACTTTGCCCAAGTCTAGGAGCAGAGGCTTTTAGAATAACGCCAAGTATTGCAAAATTCTCACTAAAATCAATAAAGCTGGTAACAATGAGTTTAGAGCCATGGTTTTCAACCTGTGGTCCGTGGACTGCTGGGGGTCAGCAGACTAAGTGGTCTGTAAAAGATGATTAAGGCTGAATTAACCCTTTAGTGGGCCCTAGGCAAACCAATTTAATAGATTTCATAGACATGAGGGCTGGAAGGGACCTTGTAAGATCATTGGGTCTGGCCCCCTGCCCCGGGGCAGGAAGTCAGTGGGGGTCAAAGGATCCCAGCAAGATAAACATTCAAATGTTTCTTGGAAGGGTCCAGAGTAGGTGCTTGCACCATCTCTGGTGGGGTCTGTTCCAGGCCTTGGGGGCTCAGACAGTAAATAAGTTTTTCCTTATGTTCAGTCTCAAATGGTCTTGCAGGAGTTTGTGACCATTGGACCTTGTCATCCCCTGGGGTGCTCTGTTGAACAGGTGTTCCCCCAGATCCTGATGCACACCCTTATGCACTTGTAGGCTGCCACCAGGTCACCCTGGAGCCTGCGCTTCTACAGCCTGAAGAGTCCCACGGCTCTCAGCCTCTCTTCATAAGGCCTGTTCTCCTGCCCTCCAATCATGTGCATGACTCTCCTCTGGACTCTTTCAAGCTTCTTCACGTCCTTCCTAAATTGTGGAGCCCAGAATTGGACGCAGTACTGCAGCTGTGGCCTCACCAAGGCTGAGTACACCGGGAGGATGACATCCTGGGACTTGCTTGAGATGCATCGGTAGATGCAGGCCAGAGTTTTGTTTGCTTTGCCAGCAGTGGTATTGCATTGGTGGCTTATGTTCATCTTGTGGTCAGTCATGCCCCCAAGTCTCTTTCATTCTCAGTGCTAGCAAGTGTAGCATTGCTGAGCCTACAAGTGCGATGCGGGTTTTTATTCCTGAGGTGGAGCACCTAGCATTTCTCTGTATTGAATGCCAGCGGGTTTTCATCTGCCCACCTTGCAAGCCTATCGAGGTTGGCCTGGATCACCGACCTATCCTCAACTGTGGAGACTCTTCCCCAAAGTTTGGTGTCGTCAGTGAACTTGGTCAGTCTGCTTTTGACACCAGTGTCCAGATCATTTATGAAGACGTATTAAAGAGTACAGGTCCGACAATGGAGCCTCAGGGGGCACCGCTAGGCACCAAGTGCCATGTTGATTTGGTTCTGTCAACTACCACTCTCTGGGTCTGACCTCGGAGCCAGTTCCCCAGCCATCGGACTGGGGAGTAGTTGAGGCCTCAGTTGCCCAATGTTTCCATGAGCCGGTCAAGCAAGCCAGCCATTGTGGCTGAGAAGAGCTTCTTCCCCGGTAGAGTGAGGTGAAGGTCGCCTCTTCCCAGCAGACCGCTGCCTCTGTCTCTGAAGAGCAGACTGTGGTCATAAAAGCTGAAGCCTTCACGGTGGCACCAGCACTGCAGTCTTGTGTTGACTGCCTTGATTCATTCGTCTCTGCCTCCTCTGCCCATGACCCATAACCAGAAGGATTGAGGAAAAAAACACCTGCGCCCCGAAACCCCTGAGCCCCGCTCCCAGAGCCCTCTAGCCAAATTCTTGGGTCCCTACTTAATACTGTATGTTATGTTACTTTTTCACTCAATTATAATATGTAAAACTGGGTCCCTTCTTCACTTAGGGCCCTAGGCAGGCATGTGCTTAGTTTGCCTATGCGTTAATCCTACGTATTAAGTAGGGGCCCATGAGTTTGTTTGCCTAGGGCCCACTAAAGGGTTAATCCAGCCCCGCTTGCAATTCAAAGGGATCACACCTCCCTTTAACATTTTTTAGAAGTCTGCAAATGAAAAAAGGTACCAAACCACTGGTTTAGACCATTTACAAAGGCAGCCCGTGATGCCAGGCTAACTTTAAGATGTGAGCAGTTCTTTTGCTCAGGTGTAAAACTAGGCATGTGCACAAGCTTTTGTGGCACGGGCGCCTGCACTTCACATGTGCGCAGCAATGGCCTTTTTCTCCGTCTGGGAGTTAGGCTACTGTGTCTGTCCTGGGAGAGAGCTATGCATTGGTTTAATTTCAAGCCCGCAAAGAGATCACTGTTGGCCAGTGGGGCTATTCTTATTTCTGATTGAATTCCCTCGTTAGCCCTGTCTGCTCTTTGTCAGTGAGGATGGAACCGAGCCCTGGATATGATACCAACCAAGGGGCTGCTGGCAATGCTGCTGTATTCCCTTTCTTGAGTTGAGAGGCTCTTGGGCTGGGGGAGCCCACCCAGCACGTGTCCAGGGCAGGTTCCTTTGTGGCAGCACTTAGCCGCCCGGGAATGCTAGAGCACCCCTTGCCCCATCATGGGTCCTGTTCTGCATGGGGTAGCTCAGCTGTTCTCACGTTCTCTGTGCAGAGAGGGTGGGGAAGCCTGATGGGCAGGAAGGAGAGGTCGGGTCATCATTTCTGAAAGGTTAAAAAGACCTGTCAACCTGTTGTCAGCGTAGTCCAGTGATACCTGCTTGTAGGTGCTTACAGGTCAGGAGACACTTTCGCCTCATCGCGCGATGCCCAGCATTGCACGGATGGCCGTGTTGTGTAAGATGATGTCTTTTCTCCCATCCACTCTGTGTGATCGGCTGGTAGACGAAAAATTGGAGTCCTGTTGTGCTGTGCTGGGGGCTGCACAAGCACCTAGTATTTTTTGCCTATTTATTCAATGTATATGCCACGGGGAAGGTCACAGTAAGGGTGGTAAAGGGGGGAAGTGATTGTAGTGCTTCACAATCCCAGTTTGGATCCTTTGCTACAAGGGCATTGTTCCTCTGGGCCAGTAAGGCCTGCCTTGTGTCCTGTGACCCAGCTGCTGAAAGAGCCCCAAGCACCTGCCTTTCTTGGAGGAAGCAGTGCACAGGCAGACTTGCTTGCCAAGAGGTGAAAGCAGGGATCAGAATATCTCTAATCCGACTGTGGCTCTAGGAGGAAGTTCAAGCGATTTTTTTTTTTTTTGCTTCAGGCTGGCTGGGGAGAAGGGAGCATCTTTGGCAGGACAATTGTTGGGTGTCGCTAGCCAAACAGAGCGGCGTTCCAAGATCAGCAGCATGCTTTCACAAATCAAACTGATCCTTGCACGCAGTGAGTTCCCTCTCTGGCAGGGAGCATGAGGGTAATAGATCTACCCGGAGAAGCAATGCAATAACTGGGGTTGACTGAATGCAGCAAGGAAGCAGAGACAGACGCAGCAATTATGAGGGCAACGGCAGAAGGAAGGAGCATAGCACCTGGCCCTTCACTAAGGAGAGTCACCTGTGCCTGCTTCTTTAACTTCATGTGTGTGCATGCCTGGATCCTGTTCCAGGTGCTGTATTGTCAGATTAAGCTCTGCAATCACTGCCTCATTTCCCTCCCAAGCAAGGAATCACTGCCAGGCTCTCCCCCTTTTGCCAAGCACTTCTTGCACATTCAAGAAGCAGCTCAGTTCTTGTGTTAATGGTCAGCACGGTCACTCTCGGTTTTGAGGTTTTACCTTGCAGCCAGTTGCCTTTAGTGTTTGGACCTAATGTCTATAGTAGCAGGAGAGTGGCCAAAATCTGGAACAGACTGCCAAGAGAGGTGGTACTATCACCTAACTTGGAGGTCTTCAAGAGAAGACGAGATAGGCACCTGGCTGGGCTCGTCTGACCTTGGTCCTTTTCCTGCCTAGGGCAGGGGGGTGGACATGATGATCCTTCAGGGTCCCTTCCAGATCTACAATCTACGAATCTATGAGTGTCCCCAGTCAATAAATCAAGTAACTGTGGGCAGGACTTCCCTGGAAGACTGTGCACATGGCCAGCTGCAACATCCCTGTTCCCCTCCAAACATCTGTGTTGGGCAATGTGGAACTTGGGACCCCCAGAAGTCATCAGTCCAAACCCTGCTTGAGAGAGGCTCATCCCCTCCACACCATCCCCTACAAGTCCTTGTCTAACCTGTTCATAAAACTACACAATCAACCTTGCTGC
>NW_017729018.1:7323985-7324991 GCF_001723915.1 Gavialis gangeticus | reverse complement strand
TCCTTGTCTAACCTGTTCATAAAACTACACAATCAACCTTGCTGCACAACCACAAGACTTATTGCCCCAAGACACCAAAAGCATCCTAACGTGCCGCTTGGTTGAACTCTTGGTGATATGCGTGGTACTTAATTGCCAAAGTCACGCAGGTGGAAAGGCCTGAATGTGGAAAGCAGAGGAATGTCACTGTTGGTGTATCTGTTTCTGTGTCCACCCTACAATGCCGGGAGTGACTGCAGACCCATCTGACCTGGGTATGGGTAGTGGTGAAGTTGAGCAGGCACAGATGTAAGTGTGGGCTCTCTGTTGAAGGAGTACTAGTCACCAGGGTTTGGGATGCATTGGAAGTCATGCTGCCATGGCTTTGCTGCTCTGGTACTGGAAATGTTTGGACTAGAGCATGGGTCAGGGTATGCATATTGTAATCCCTCCCGAGGGGGATGTGGAGGTCTCTAGAAACGTGTTTTAAGTAGAGGAACGCCTCTCTCTGGTATCTGAGGCCTGGCTTCTGGTGTGGTAGGTGACACGTGTGCATTCAAATGCATCTCCTTTCACCCTGGAGGGGTTGTGATGCAGGGGTTTGCATTCTTTCTATTGTCACCTGAGGCCTGTGCTTGCTTAAAGAGAAAAAAAATCAAAACTTCTAGGAAAAAAACAGAAGCCTCTCAGCCCAGTGCACCAGAAATCATGCCTGCATCAACCTGGCCAAGAAAGTCACTCCCCCTTGAATTTTCTGGGGCTGTACACTCTCCACAGGAGCACTGCATTGACTGAATTGTGGCAGACAAGTTGCTTGAGACGAGGACCCATTGTGCATGCATGTTTAAATGTACTGGGGGAGAGCCTTTGCACCAAAGAGCTTCCAGCCTAAGTAGGCTTCAAAAGGCAAGAGCTGGGAGGAAAGGAAGGAGCGCCGCAGCAACTGGGCTAGAGCTGGAGACAGGCTAGTATCAGAGCCAGGGACAAGAACTGAGGATCCCGAGTCTGCTTGCACTTTTTTCTGAGC
>NW_017729018.1:7317155-7318985 GCF_001723915.1 Gavialis gangeticus | reverse complement strand
AATTTTCTGGGGCTGTACACTCTCCACAGGAGCACTGCATTGACTGAATTGTGGCAGACAAGTTGCTTGAGACGAGGACCCATTGTGCATGCATGTTTAAATGTACTGGGGGAGAGCCTTTGCACCAAAGAGCTTCCAGCCTAAGTAGGCTTCAAAAGGCAAGAGCTGGGAGGAAAGGAAGGAGCGCCGCAGCAACTGGGCTAGAGCTGGAGACAGGCTAGTATCAGAGCCAGGGACAAGAACTGAGGATCCCGAGTCTGCTTGCACTTTTTTCTGAGCGTGTTCCTGGAACATGGGGTGGGCCTGGAGGTGTCTTGTTCGATGGGCTAGGTCCCTCGAGTGACATGCACAATCATTGTTGTGCTCTGCTCTGTGGGGGGCAGCCTTCAATTTTTTAAATGGCAATTTCATGAAAATCACTGAAAATGATGTTACTGGAACAGTGCAAAAGGCTTTCCAGGTGCACAAAGTGCTAAGGTCCCTTTGCAAGCAGCTTTCAGCAGCAGAAGCCCCCTCAGCCTTTCTTACTGACAGTGCTGCTGTTTGTTTGTGGTGGATCCAATAAACAGGTGCATAAATAATCCTCCGGATGTAAAGTTTTAATCTGTGCTTGGAAATCGGACCCAGGCAATGGATGGGAGCCAAGCTGGTATTGTCCGTTTGTTCCACTCCAAAGGTGTAAAGGAAGCTTGACTTGCCAAGTGAAAATGTCAGCTGTGACGGAAAGATTCAAGCGCCTGGAGAGTTTGTTTAATTATAGTATCGCATCATTACAGAGCCCTGGGCTTAATTCATTTTCCTACAAGCAGCATTGTCTGTGGCAAGGTCCTGTGCTCCAGTGCAGCTGTCATTTCTAGAGGAAAAGAAATGCCTGGTAGTTTCCAGGATTGACTATTGCTTTCCACCTTTTGGAAACAACAGCATCTCGACAGAGCTCGGGAGGCACCACCCTAGAGAAGCGTTGCCTTTTCATGGGAAACCTTTTTCCATCCTATTTTGAGGATTGGATTTGCTCCAGAGACTTCAGCTCTGGATGCAATTCAGGCACTGAAATAAAGACGCGGGACCTAGCAGCTCCAATTTGACAATATCACAAGATTTCCACGAGAGCTAAATACACGTCGTGCACCATGCATGTCCAGCTCTTTGGAAAACCTGGCCCCGGGGTAGGAGGTTGGAGGGGGGGGTGGTGCTGAGCCCTTGAAGACCTGGCCTGGAGCTTTTGTGGGAAATCTGTCCTATGGAACAAAATGTAAAGGAAAGACCATTTGTTTCATGTTGTTTTACTACTGGACAATTCAATTGCACCAGATCTGGCTTCGTGAAATAGCATCAGGTGCTATTATGGGGTATCTTGGTTGGTTCGGGGCAAACGATCAGAAATCTTGACAGCAGGGTCATGGCACTGAATAAATACCTTATGGCTTGGGATGAAAGTTGCTGTTGGGGCAGTTGAAAACAAACAGCTTTTCACTCTTCTTGAGCTTGATCGGTTTGCGGAACGGCTTATGTGACGCGATCACTGGCAGTTGCAGGGAAGTGGACTCCGTGACCTGGAGGCGTTTCAGGCCTATGTTCCTGTCTTGGGCATGGGAGCGACTGGCGGATGAGAAGATCCTTCAGCCTTTCAGAAAATTGAGCACTTCCTTGGCTAGAAGTCAACATGCTCAACCTTCTGCAAAGCTGAAGGACTCCTTGGAGCTCCAGGTGCTACTTGGAGTGGGATGTGCAGAAGCAAACTCTCTTCCCCCTCACTTCTTACTTGGTATTTTCTAATCGGACTCACTATTGCAGGGGTGGGCAGTTATTTTGGGCAGAGGGCCACTTACT
>NW_017729018.1:7314640-7316425 GCF_001723915.1 Gavialis gangeticus | reverse complement strand
TGCCCAGGCAGGGGGTCGGACTTGAAGATCTACAAGGTCCTTCTGACCCGACTTCTATGATTGAGGGCCGCATGACAGGCAGCCCAGGGCAGAAAGATATTAATTTTCTAAATTTTTTGGGGGCCCCACGGGCTGGATAGAATGGCCTGGCGGGCCACATCCGGCCCCTGGGCCGCATTTTCCCACGCCTGCACTAATGCAATGGAATGTAACAGCCTTTAAATGGAGCCCGCTGGCACTTCCAACAAGCTGCAGTAGGGATGGGGGAAGGCTGTATCCAACTAGACTTGCACAGGGATTTGGGCAGGCAAGAAAGACACAGTGACTCAAACTGGAATCTGCCCAGGACAGGGCAGTTAATGCTCGTGTCCTTCAAGAAAGGTTCATGGGGGGCTTAGTGACCAGCGGAGTGTAGATATACCTGTTTGCTGGGAAAGGATACTAGACTGCACTGCACCCAGACAGCTCTCAAACTGGTTGAGAGAGAAGGTGGCTGATGAGACGGGCACTTAATTATGTAGAAAATGAATTGGATGCCCTGTCATGGCTGGCTGGAATCTGTCCTAATATTTGGGGTTGCGTTGTTGCTGCAAAAAAGCCGCTCTTCCGTCTCCACCCATGGCATACCTTTGCTATTCTGCTATAAAATCCTAGTGGAAGCAGGACTGTAGTAACCACGATGTAGTTGGAGAGATGAATGCCATACCCCTGTCTCTTGTAGACCTTACCTGTCTGCATCAGGTGAAGAACCAGAGTCTTATTTTTGCTAAAACTGTATAGCAGGACAGCAACTGGCTAATGCATGTTAGTTGTTCTTCTATAGGAAAACCCACCTGTTTTGCAGTGAAGCTATAGCCTGAGCTGGTAAGGACTGAGCTGTTACCATCTGAGATGTGGACTCTCAATTTTTTTTTTTAACACTTCCCGGACACATTGACATCGCCAGACCCAGCCCAGTTGTGTTTACAAGCTGGCTCTTACTACCCAAATGACTCTTCTGGCCTCTCTGCACCATCTCCAAGGGAGAGACTGCGGAGTATCCAAATATTGACTAGGGCGAATCCCTTCTTTGTTCTTGTGCTGTTTTTTGTCAACCCCGTAAATACTGATGCTGCATCCAGTGGCAAGGTCATTGCTTGCCTTGTAGCAAAGGCCTTTCCAAGCTAGCCAGGCCTTTGCTGCATAGCTGCCCAAAAGTACCAGCAGAACTTGCCTTTTTATAGTGGTCCAGCCTTTGCAGCAGGCCTAGGGTAGACGGAGTACTCCACAGCACCTGTATGTGTAAAGTATCTGGCACTCCTTGTCCCAGTGCATTGTACAGTATCTATTGCACATCTTTTTCCATTTTGCAAATGTCCTTTTTTATTATTATTCATAGGTTCATAGAACTTAAAGCTAGGAGTAGATCATTACTTTACCTACTCTGATCTTCTGTATAGCACAGACTGGGTCACCTAGGTAAGGAGCCCAGCCATTTGGCTAAAGCACATCTCACAGACGCATGTTCAGTCTTGATCTGAAGCCATCAAGACGTACAGAATCTACGCCCAGGGGAGTTCATGCAGTGCCTATGAAGAAAGGTGCTTTTGCTATATTAAAATGCACTTTGTTGGACTCTGGTTCAGCCTACCACGCAATTCAGATGGCTCTAAATCAGGACTGTCTAGGGCAGTGTTTCTCAACCTGTTAAATAGCAAGTACCCTCTAACTTCTGAAAATTGTAATAAGTCCTGAATTTTCCAGGAGATTTTATATTTACAGACTAATGTGTGCCATAAGTTGGAA
>NW_017729018.1:7305222-7309640 GCF_001723915.1 Gavialis gangeticus | reverse complement strand
CCCCCTAACTTCTGAAAATGTTAATATGTACCCCAACACTCAATTTTCTATGGGATTTTATATTTACAGACTAATGTGTGCCATATGTTGGAAGAAGGGCTGTGTATATAAGGCCATGATATGACAGGTGTCTGATCTGGTGTGGGTAGGGTTGCCACCTTTTACACCTGGGCTACAGGTGATGTTGGCCGAAGCTAGGAGAGCTGAATGCAGTGCTGCACACCAAAGTATTACTGGGGAATTTAAAGTGCCGCCACAGATTTGAGAAACTATGGTCTAGGGGTTTTCTAGGACTGCTTAGGGCCAAATTTAAACATTTGCTTTTATGGGAAGCCTGCCCAAAGGACTACTGAGCAGAGCAGCTGTGGCACCCAGCCAAAGGCCTGCTTCGCAAAGTGCTATTTAGGTTTTAAATAAAAGAAACTCCCAGTCTCATCGGAATGATCCCCGATTAATTTCTTTATTAATTTGAATCTGTGGTATAGCATCCATCCTGAAAGACATAGGGCAACTGTTTCACAAATTCACAAAGCATTACAGTTATCAAAGCATCTTTAAATGTCACTCCTGGCGTTATTTAAAATATAAAATTACTTTTTTCATTTGTTTTAAAACAGATACAAATATATATTTTCTATTATAAAGCAAGAAAAAAACAGAATTAAAGTGCTTTTATCTTGGTTTCGTTCATGGCCGATAGTCATTCCCTAAAATACCATAAGTTAGTATCATTTTAAGCTCCCTCCAAAAAACATAATACTGAGCAGCCCTACAGTTCTTCACTGTTGTATTTATTTATTTTTCAGATATTTGCTTGAAACACCGCAGTGCATAAAATATGAATAAATGTCTTTTTTTTCCCCTAATACAGCTGCATTGCTGGCAGTTGTCCATGGTATAAAATAACTGCTGAAGTGCAAAGACCTACTGCATTAAGATAAAAGAGAGAAAGGTGTTGTCTCAGGCCAGTCATAATTTACTACAGGACAAGTAGGGAGAAATGCTCCAGAAGCTGTAAACATTTTTTTTTCTTCCCTAATTGAGAAGTATGTTTCTGATGACACGGAGTTCATCTCTGTGCTGCCTCAATGCCTTTTCCTCGTGTCCAGATGTGGAAAGTAGATTCCATACATGCCCTGTTGGACCTCGTACATGTTTCCCTTCTTTTGCAGGCAAAAGGCAATCTAGCGGAAAGAGCAATGCAAATGAGAACAGCACAATCCTCCCACTTGCCTTTTTTTATCTGAGGCCAAGCATTTCACAATGTGAATAGAGAACCTGATTCCCACTTTACCACTCGGGCAGTTGCAACCCCGAGACCTTTTCTCAGCTTGCTGGTCTGAAGGGCTGTCAGGCCCCTTCTTGTACATCTGACTACAATCATGTGATGTTTTCTAAGCAGCACTTCTTCGCCTAAGTGGAGTGCACCATAAAAAAAAATACTAGCTGTACAGCTTAGCAGACCGAACATTAAAAAAGAAGATGCTTTCCACCCCACCCTGAAACTACTACTATTAACCTCGGTGAGGGATTAAAAAAGGATCAGCTCCCATTCTGTAGGGGAGGCAGAGAGAGGCACAGGCCTGTCCTTGATGGATGCTCATAAAAGTCTAAATAGGAAGAATTTGGTGCAATCCCTAGAGTTAGGGGTATTTTCTTTTTGTTCCTTGTCTTCTGTACCCCATTACCTCTGTGTCCTAATCATTGTGCATGGATTTACTGGCACATGCAAACACATTTTTTAAGAAGATCAAGGAAAAGAAGCCCTAAAATACAGCCGTCTTATCCTTTGGGGGCTAACATCACTTCTACTTTCCTGCCTTTTGCCATATCCGTCTATCTGTCTACCCCCCAGAGGTGGTAGTCATCCACCCTGGCGATCTTCAAAAAGTGTCTTGACGCCCATCTCGTTGGGGTCATCTGACCCCAGTGGTCTTTCCTGCCCAAGTGCAGGGGGCTTGGACCCGATGATCTGTAAGGGCCCTTCCAGCCCCTAACAACTAGGAAACTATATGTCTCCATGTTCATGGTGATATTCTTCCGTCGTCCTCCGCAGTAAGCCAATTGTGGGTTGCACTTTTACTCAAGTGTAAAATGCATGTCATTCGTGAAAGTCTCTCACATGTGACGCAGGGAGGATTTGCCCCCCAAACCTTGACTGTTTTCCAGTCCATGTTTCAACCTACTCTGAGTTCACTCTTTGCTCCTGTTTCCAATTCACCGGAAGGAATTTCCATTGCTATGTCCAACCTAGTCCAATTTTGTCTCCTCCCCCCCCCCCTTTTTTTGTACTTCCCTGGCCAATGAGGTACAAGAGTATTTATAAATGGGAGGAGCCAGCACACCAGAGTAGCCACTTACCAAGAAGCCCAGGAAGAGGAGGAGGATAAAACCAAGCAGTACGGCAAGGCAGATGAGGATTATCTCCCAGTATGATAACTCTGGAAGGACAAAAGGACACATTACAGATCTCTGAGACTGCAGTCATTTTGGTCCAAGGCATAAGATGCCAAGCCAAATCTGCAGCCCCATTAAAAGGGTGCCATTCAGCACAGAGGAGTTGTGAACATGAAGGAAGGGGGTAAATCTGGGCTTCTCTGACTGCAGTTAAATCAATCGCAAGAGCTGTTAGCACTGGATTGATATGCAAGGGGCCTGTGGGAAATGGGGGCAGGATCCCAACCAAGTTTCTAGGGCAAAACGCCTGCATCGAACTGATGCCAACTGCTCCTGTGCTGGCAAATTGCAGACAACAGGCCAAAGATTGAACAGCTCCTGGAAAATTGTCACCAATTGGACCTCTCTAGAAGTGTGAGATGGATGGTGGCATTGGTGAAACACGTACTTCTGCTACCCAGGGATGGATCTGATGGCACAGTCGCACCCCACTTCGGCTGCATGCATGCAAGTTCCTGGTGCAGGGCCTTCCCAGAGCCCCTGCTTTCACATGCCTCTCAATCCCAGGGAATGAGAGCCCCACAAGCTGGCTGCCAGGGCACCAGAGGCCAGATCTAGCCTGCGAGTCAAGGGTTGAGCACCTCTGGTTTGGCAGATAAGCAGTAGAGCTGCAGTGAATGATGGGAGAATTTCCCATCTCTTTTTGTACAGATGTTCTGGGGCCCGGCTTGCCACCCTGTTATGTTTCATGCAAGCATTTCAGTGCTTAAGTTTTATTAGCACAAGATGCCTGGAAAAAACTTTCTTGAGTTGTATCGTCATTGGCTGATGTTCATGTGTGACCTCCTGTAGGCAGAATGGCTTTCCTGTCGTTGCTGTGCGCTGGCTGTCTGCGGGGAGACCCAGTTTTCTGCACTCTTGCCATCAAATCAATCTGTGTATGTTGTGTATTTAACTCTGCCTGGCTCTAAGTATGTTCAGCAGCTTTAATGCAAATCCCTTCTTGAAAGTACTCACCAGAGTTGTTAGGGCCTCCTACCATTGTGTTGAGAGGAGAATAATCTGGAAAGGAAAGGGCAACTTGTAAATGAAAGGAGAAGACATTAAGAAGTGGAAATAAAAAATTCAGGCATCACCTCCCTCTCAATACTGTCCAATGTTACTCACTGTTAACAAGCAAACTCTTCTTGTCTAGTTTGTAGTTAGATCCTAGCTCGGTGAGTCCATTGGTCAGCTGTTTGAACTCCTCGTACACGTCTTCTTTTCTGAAGGTCCTTGTGTACGGGTCCAGGGTAAATACACAGGTGGAATCGACCCCTGTGTAACTTTTCCCAGAGATGCGTCTGGAAAAGAAAAGCCATGGACCGCTATGGTTGGGAGACGAGCACAGCCAAGAACGCTGGGAGTTAATGCACTGGGCAAGGCGGATAGGAAGTATGCAACTAGGGGAAGACTGTCATTGCAAGAGTGATATAAAGGCCAGCTTTGAGATGTCTGAGCAATGTTTTATTAGCATTGGCCAGTTTTCACACTTTCCATAACATCAGCTTCTGGCAAAGAGGAAGGGACTCCTAACTGCCGCCTTCCATTATTTCAGCCATTCACTTAGCTTGGGAGAAGGTAGTTTCCTGATAGACAAGTCAAACACCTGATTTATTATTATTATTTTTTTTTATCATCACCCAAGATTGTAGAGAAGGGTGAATGAGCATGTTTTTGGCTGGGGCTGCTCAGTTTTCATGCTGAGTTTGTGAAGCTCCTTGAATTTGATTGCCAACATTTATTAAGTGATTTATTTTTGCTTTTGGGTTATGTACAAGTGAAAATCATTCTTTTTCTCTCAGAAAAAAGAGCACCTTTTGCTTGTGCAGAAGGATAGCAAATGAGTAAGCACAAATGTGATGGTTTTAGTGCCTCATATGAAACCTTCCTAGTTACCTGTTTTAGTGCACTGAGGTTTTGGCTGTGGCAGACAAACCAAACCAACCTCCCCACCCCGCCAAAAAAAAAAAACAAAAAAA
>NW_017729018.1:7300830-7305110 GCF_001723915.1 Gavialis gangeticus | reverse complement strand
AAAAAAAAAACTATAGGCTTCTGAATACAGTTTTCAGTAAATAATTAATAAAAATTGCAGAATAGCATTTCTGATATGATACAATGCATGAGGGGACCTACCTGAAGTTTTGTACTGTACAACCAGTGAAGTAGTTCTTTAGGGTGCTTTTTCTGAAAATGACCTGAAGCTGAGGGAAGAAATGCAAAGATTATTGGAATCTGAACAAAATGATGAATCTATCAGGTTATCTTTAAACAGGACAAAGGAGTTGGCTCCTGCGGCCTTTAAAGTCAGTCGCGAATCTCTGTGGGTTCAGAATTAACTTTTTCATGGACACCTAGACCTTTACCTCTTTTTCAATCTGCTGCTTGTTCAACTGATGGCTCGGTGAATTGGGATCATTCATTTCTGGTGAGTAGGGGAGGCTGGTGATGCTGAAGTTCAGCTTGAAATTTTCTTTTTCAAATTTGCTTGGCAAGTTATGAGAACCAGTTATTGAGTCGGTGACTAAAACTGAGGGGAGAGAACAGGAACACAATGCATAATACAAACTTGTGCAGAAGTTTAATTATAACTAGGTCTAATATAAACTACATGAAGACCTAATGGATCAGACCTGCTTTGCGGGACAAGTTGCTTAAGGCTGGGGATTTTGAAAGACCCCCATGGAATTAGTTGAGTTTGAGTTTAATTAGTATTTGGGTGCCAAACCCCTTGGAAAACCCCAGCTTGACATCAGTAAAATGCATCCTCTCGTTTACTTTGGAATGTGTCCATAAAAAAGGATTATTATTTAAAAAATAAATGTAAAGACACGTCTAACAATTAAAGACTGAATATGTCATTGCTGACCCTATGTGGCAGAGCGAGTCAAACTTGCTGTGCCATAAATTAACGCAGCCGTTCTGGAAGCTCACTGGCTCCATTCAAGGAAGTATGGAATTTAATTTGTATTATAAAAAGGACTTGGAAGTGGGGATTTTGGAGTTTGTTTAGGGGATCTGGACTAGTCCGAATGGAAGGTGGGCATTTGGGATCTTAGTGTCGACGTACCATCCACCGAGATTCCCTGCAGCTGGTAGCTGGCTCCCAGCCAGTTCGCAGTTGCATTCCTAGTTCCATCTTGAAATGCTCTTTTGACAACTGCATTGCTGATGTTGGGTGCTGGTTTGAAGAAACAATGGCAGTCGACCACTATGGATCCAATCCTGTGTGCAGAGAAATCCAGGCTCTCAAATAAATCTGCCTGAAGGTTGCAAAGTCTTTCGTAAGCCTCCGGCGAATGGCCCAGCCATGGAGGGTAATGACATATTTGATCTACATATTCTGTTCAATCCCGTCCTCTGCTGAGATTGTCAGCAACAACGAAGACTGGGCTGTTCACAGGAGTCAGACAACCCAACTGAGTTTATTTACAGGATGGTTTCTGGGTTTAAGCCATGGAGTTCCTATCGATTTTAAATCCCAGTTATTTTAAACCCATGGCATATTTATGAGAGAGAAGAGGTAATGGCATGATTTGGGTAAGCCTTGAGTTTTTTCAGAGAAGGCATGAATCAAATTGAATTTCAAACACGAGATCACAGAGGGAATTGGCACTGAGCAAGACAGCATGAGAACTGGGGAGTTCGGGGAGCAGCTAGGATGTTTAATAACCAATATTGGATTGTAATACAAACCTCAGGCCTGTGACATTGCAATACTGGAATTTATCTTGGACAGCACTCTGATGGTACATGTTGTTAACCTGAAATAAAAATCCCATCATAGATATCACCATTAATGAGGGATGACCATATAACTGAGGCTTGTGGGTAGTAGAAAGTTGCAAGTGATTTTATATTTGAAAGTTAGATCTTGTAAGAGGTTTTTGATTGGTTTTCGTCTTTTTTCTTTCTTTTTTGAAAATGCCTTTGAATTTTAAGAAGTTGACTTTAACTTTAGCAGCTTCTCCAGGTAATCTTCTGGATCAGATTGTCTGGGGAATTTCCATCCTTAAACATTTTTAAGAGCAGGTTAGAGAAACCCTTGTCTGGGCTGGTTAGATCAACGTTACTCAACCCGTGGGTCGTGACCCAAAAATGAGGATAGGTGAAAGGGTCGCAAACTTTAAATTTTAAAAAATGGATTCTCCTTTTGAAGGAGAAAAACATGGGAAATTGTGGCAGGCTGGAAGAGTTTCAGCCTGCGAGGAGCTGCTTGGAGCCCCACACACTGGGAGGCTGGGGTCTGGGGGTGGGGGCAGCGGGTCGGGAGTGAGGGGCACTGGGTTGGGACTGGTCATCTGTGTTTACAAATGGGTCCTGGTACAAAAGGGTTGAGAGCCACTGGGTTAGATGATCTCCTGAGCATCCTTCCAGCCCTACTACTCCATGCTTCTCTCATCTTAACCGAACGTACAGCCCTCGCCAAACGTGGACGGTCAGTTGATGGACTCTGTGATTGGCCATCTTGGCCAATGTACGCCATATTCTGTACAGGCAACTTGTGACGCTGAAGACATGAAATGCTGCTGCTTAAGCTAAACCATAAAGGCTCCCTACTTGGGTCAGAACCAGATTTACATCCTCTTTGGATCTAGTGCAAGGCAAGGGATCAATGTACACGCTTTTACAAGGAAGTTTAAATTTGCCCCGTATTCTTGAGTTTGGGAGCAATTTGTATCTATTCTTAAATTTGGCCCCTTGCATAAAGCTGCCTTTAATGGATTGGCTCTACACAATCCAGAGCTTCTGTGGGAGCTTACAATACTACTACAGCTTTGGTACCACATGGAATTGAAAAAATCGTAAGACCTTTTGTTAATTTATTTTATGATGCACAGGGGAGCTATGGTGAGTGGCAACAGCAGACCTGGTTGAACTTTTTGTGCAATTAGAAATAGTTTAAAAAACCCCCAGAAAAACACCATTTTTGATCTTTCAAATTTTAACAATAGAAATTTGTCAGAGTTTTTGTGAACGTTGCTATGAAAATTTAATACCCACCATCACTTCTAAAATGCAACCGCTCACCTTCTGTTGGATGTCTCTCAGCAGCTTCTGGTATTCTGAAGAAGCTGGGTCTGGGTTGGTTAGCTTTTCATTGATTATTTTAAAGCCGAGCTGGTAGCCCACAGCGACTGGCATCGGTTTATTGGTAGTAGCTGTTTCTGAGAGGTGGAAACCTAAATAAAAAAAAGCGGGGAGAGGGGACTGTCAAATATGTTTGTCTTGGGCAAGTTTTAGATGAATAACTAAAAGAAATATGACTGTATCCTTGTTTGGCTTGTATTAATGCATAAAGAAAGACACACAAGCCTGTGGCAGAACTCTTCAACCTCCCTGGACGCTTCATTGCTGACCTCAGTATTGCTGTTACGGGGCAAAAAAAATTTTAAAAAGTTTGAATGGGAAACTGCAAAACAAGAAATCTTCTGCAAACTGGATAGTGTTAGGTATGATTTAAACAAGGACCCTGGATTTTTATTTCATCACCTGGAATAGCTTCTGTGACTCTCCTTTATTCTATACCCTTACTGCTCATTTGCTTCTCCCTCCTAGCACTGTCCTCCCTGCTTTCTCTCCCTCCCCCATTTGTCTTTTGTATTGTAATTGCTCTCTCCTTCTTACACTTTGCTTTCTGCGTGTCCTTTCGCAGCATCTGATGAAGAGAATTTGGGTTCGTGAAAGCATGTGCACTATATATGCATCTTATTTAGTTGGTCTATAGAGACACATATCTACCCAGCCTTCTGACTGACTTCAGATAAATGGGGCTAACTACCCCTCTCTTTCCAGATGAATATAGCAGGGAGTTTTTTCATGACTACTAGCTAAAAATCTTCAGTATTTTCAAATTTTTCTCCAACTTTTATATTTAAATTAAAAGGTCTATGCTTGTGGTATTTTGGGGGAATCTGTTCTGATGTGTGTGATGAGACTACTTCAGTTGTGAGTGACCACCAGAAAATCAAGGCACCATCCCAGGCCCTTCTATTAGTGTTGTGTTGCAGAAGCACTGTCCTAAAAGACAACTGGTGGCACTTTCATAGTTTCATAGTTTCTAGGGTC
Organism: Gavialis gangeticus; assembly: GCF_001723915.1. Taxonomy (NCBI): domain Eukaryota; kingdom Metazoa; phylum Chordata; order Crocodylia; family Gavialidae; genus Gavialis; species Gavialis gangeticus. The sequence continues at coordinate 7,301,076 of NW_017729018.1, read as the reverse complement.
GGAAGGGACCTGAGCAGATCATCTAGTCTGACCCCCTGCCATGGCAGGAAAGGGTACTGGGGTCAAACGACCCCAGTAAGGTGGTCATCCAACCTCCTCTTAAAAACTCCCAGGGTGGGAGCCTGCACCACCTCACATGGAAGCTGGTTCCAGACTCTAGCCGCCCTGACCATGAAGTAGCGCCTCCTGATGTCCAACTTAAACCTTCCCTCCACCAGCTTGTGACCGTTGTTCCTGGTCACTCCT
>NW_017729018.1:7287900-7295830 GCF_001723915.1 Gavialis gangeticus | reverse complement strand
GGACCTGCTTGAGATGCATCTGTGGATGCACGACAAGGTGCAGTTGGCCTTCCTAGCCGCCTCCCCACACTGCCAACTCATGTTCATCTTGGAGTCAATGTTGACTCCCAGATCCTTTTCCACCTCCGTGCTGACAAGAGGGGAGTTCCCCAGCCTGTATGTACGGTGCTGATTGTTCCTCCCCAGGTGCATCACCTTACACTTGTCTGTGTTAAACCCCATCCTATTCTCATCCGCCCATCCTTGTAACCTATCTAGGTCCAACTGTAGCCTGTTGCTCCCCTCTATTGTGCCCACATCCCCCCACATCTTAGTCAGCATAACCGTGTGGTTGGAAACTGGGCACTTGTTGTGTGTGTTCTGCAACCGAAATTGCATTAATTGACAAATTCCTTGCATGATCACTATACTTCTCACATAATATATTTACAGAAACATGGCTGTGACTTTGAATTATGTACATATTTTAGCATTTACGTTGCAGAAGTAGAGTGACATGGAGTTGCATCTGAACAAGAAGACTGCCAAGCAGCATGGGGGAGAAGTGTGTTGCAGTTAATTGAAGAGTTAAAATGAAGAACCCAAGGACATTCAGGTCACTTTTGCATCACAAAGGTGAATGTACAAAATGAGCATCCAGTACAACCCAACAGGTTGTGCGATCACATCAAGTATTAAAGAAGGAAAAAACACAGCAGTTAAGGTCCCGCTTAGGCTATTTCTTTGAATATGGTGAAGTCCATAAGTAACAATGATTTGGGGATGTCTAGGAGCCGAATTGTTGAGCACGTGTTCTTTCTAAGGCAACCAGGAGTGCCTGGTGCTATTAGAATTTCTCCCACGGTGAACATTTTACCAAATATGGAAACATTATAGTTTTTAAGAAACATCAATGACTGAAGAATACAGTCCAAGAGAAGTATGCGGCAAGCATAACTTAACTAATGGGATGTGTACACTCAACCCTCTGGAGTCCTACAGAAGACACTGGAAACCAATGAAGAGACTCCCAAGTCAGCAGCAACCTGGCAGATTCCTTTGGACTTAATGCTGGGCCTGTGGAGCTCCCATAAACTAGAACCCATCAACTGAAGGGGAAGTTCATCACATGCTGTTGGAAATCTTGAGTCCAGGGGTCATAAAATGAAATTATAGTCTGTAAACTACCAATACACAACTTCAGATGTTCTTGGCATATGCTTACCATCAACATAGAGGCTGTTCTTCTCCAGGGCATAGATTCCTAACTTGGTGACACCCTTTGTCTTGATCCTCAGCTCCTGATAAATTTGTACTCTGTTGAACGTGGCAACGGAAGGGTTGTTTTTGTAGCTGCAGAGGGTGTCTACACCAGTGTCATCACTCTTTCTAACAGACCTAGAAAATCAAAGAGGCTTCAGGACAACGATGACAAATTGCAGAATCTCAACTATCATTTATGACAGTGTGAAGGACTGGGAAATTTAGAAATCATTAGACACAATTGACCTTCAATCTTCATTTTACAGGATGCTGAACAATCCCAGTAGCTGTATTATAAGGCTTTTTAATTCACAAAACAAAGAGCAAGACCAAGTCATTATGATTTAATAGCATTGGAGGCTTATTTGCCATGCTTTGCAAGTTCAGTATTACCTTTAAAATAAAGAAGATAAGTAGGAAGAATTAAATTATACAAATTCAGAGCCAGGTTCACAGCTGGTATGAGTATCTTGGTTTCAGTAAATAATGTATTGCTTTGCAACAGATGACAGGCTGGCCCAATTACAAAGTCAAACAAAGGAGTAGGAGCACACCCTCCACCTCGGGACTCTTACCTAAATGCCATCACTTTGCATCCTGTATAAACGGGGCCTATGCTGCTGTCTCTGAGCAGAGAGTCAATCTGTCAAAGAAAAAAAGTCTTGAGTCTGTCACTTGGGGACGGGGAGCACCAACGTAGCCACTCAAGCAGACGAGGCTAGATGTAGCTCTGTTAGACTTACATAATATTTCATGATGCTCTGCGTGGATTTGAATTTCTGGGTGCCTGGTACCCCCAGGTCTGCAGTGTATCGGAGATTAGTTAAAGTGAGGTTGAGCGTGAAATGCCCAGCCGTTGGACTTTGTGGGGTAGTTAGACTCGGGTCTGCAGTCAAAGAGAGAAAAGATTACAGTCGAAGCATCTAAAAAGTCATCGTTACCCGCAAAAACACTCTGAGTCCTATCAGATCTCAAGACTAAAATACCGCGCTGGAGAATGTGTCCCCCAGTAACCTCCAGCATTTGTCAATTTATTTGTATGAATTAATTTGGAAAAAGAAACACTTACATAACCCAGGCACTTCATTGTAACCTGGAAAGAAACAAAAAAAAAGATCCTTAAGAATCAGAGCTCTTCATTAAGAGAAGGAAAAATGGGAATGACAAAAGAGATGGCACAGGAATGAACCCCTGGAAACACTAACTACATCCCTTTTGAAAAATGGTGAAATATTCAAAAGTGCTCATGCAACTTAGAAGCCAAACTCCAACGAGATCAATGGTTCCCTAAATAACTTATTACTTGCTCTAAATAAATGTATGTATTGTAGATTAGATTTTATGTCCTCTTACTCACTTTCCCTAAATAAGACCATAATGTGGCAAAGCACTTCAGCGCATGCTTACACGTAAGCACGTGCATTATCCCTTGAACCTCAGTGGCATGGTAGCTTTGCCTGAGATAAGCATATGCCTAGGAATCCTATGACCTGGGGTCTAAGGTCCAAGCAGGTTGTCTCTCGCACTTCCATATATTTCATACCCCCTTCCGCCTCCTGGGAATTCACCTTCTTCTAGGATTGTTTCCAGAGACTGAAGAGAAACCTGCTGGCTTTGGAGCTCACAATTATACTACTTGGGAGTGGCTCCGATTGCCCATCTCCTTGCTCTGTGAACTCTCCTCTCTCCTGTGTATTTTGGGGTTCACCCGTAGTCATTTAACACATGCTAAGCAAAGTGCTGGGAGAGCACCACATGGAGGTGGAAGACAATCATTTGGTTACCGTTGACATAGAGGCTGCGGTTATCCAGGGTGTAGTGTCCTAATTTGGTGATGTCCTTTGTCATGCTGCTCAGCTTACGATAAACTCTGACTCGGTCGAACTGGGGAGCTGTGGGGTCATTCCTGTAGCTGCAGGTGGCATCCACAGCAGTGTTATCCCTATTCTTCGCCGGCCTGGGGAATCGGAAGAATCTGTTAATGAAGTGTCGGTTAAAAGTGGCTCCTATCTACTCGGGTGATGCAGCGTACAAGGCCGCTGTGGGCACTAGCTGGATATATGAATGCTGCTGTACAAAAATAGAGGAGAAAAGCAGCACTGTTCAATGTTAAGATGTCAGCCAACTGAGATTAAATCTCTGTACTAGGGTGTAATAAATAGGGGTCTACGCAACTCAAGGATGGAGGCACCAAACATCTGGACTTGGTCTGATTTTTGGATTCTGTCCCAATTTTGTGGGCAATGCCAGATTTTGGAATTTCTGTGATTCGAGTAAGCCCCTAGTATTACAGTTCACCTTCCAATGACGCAGTTCTTACCGAAATGCAGCCACTTTGCAGCCAAGGTAGTCGGGGCCAGTACTGTTGTTTTGGAGCAGGGGCTCAATCTGACAAAGAAAACATTTCATGAGTCCATCTCATTGCGAGAAAGAGAGAACCAAACCATGAGGAAGAGGAGAATGTGACTTAAACTTACAAAATGTCGCATTATTTTTTCCATGGCACTGAATTTGGGGGAACCGGGTCTCCCAAGATCTGGAGTGAATCGGAGATTGGTTATGGTAAAGTTCAGCGTGAACTGCTGTATTGTTGGTGTTGGGCTTTGTGTAGCAGGTGGTTTGACAGCTGGAAGAGAGAAGGAGAAAATCCCCAAGATAGAAAATGAGAATGAAAGCTCCATAAAACACAAATGAGAAGAACGCAACTAAGGGATCAGGTAAATCGCATGACGTAGCGTATGTGGCTCCCTGGATTCTGGTTCCATCAGAGATTTCTGTAGGTATTGCAGATCCATCAGGATTCCTGAATTAATCTAATTTTTACCACAGCCAGTTTTTGCCAGCACCTGGGTATCAATGCCCTTTCAGTGTTTTTACATACATCTTGTCGTAAAGAATACTTACGTGGAAGTGTAGATGGTTCGTTGTAACCTGGAAAGGAAAAGGAAAAGTTATTAAGACTAAGCCAGAAGGATGGTGGGGAAGGAACAGAAACTGAAGGATCTGAAACCAAATTTTCCATATTATATTTTGGTCCTACTCATAGAAACAGGTGTCTTTTCTATCCATAAAAAGCCCTGACCTTGATTTTTATCTCTCATCTAAAAGATGTGATTTCCTGCAGCCTGTGGTGGGGTATTGAGGATCTCCTTTCATGTGCCCAGTTCCTTGAATTCCAGCTTTCAGCATCCATTCTTTTTTAGTAAACTACATGCCTAAAGATGAGATGCTTAAGTTCAAATGACTTCAATAGGACCAAAGCATATGCAATAGGTTAAGTCAGAATTAGAAGGGGCAGACAGACTTGACTATTTTTGTCCAGTCTGGCTTCAGAAAGTGGGCTACAGCTGTGACCAAACGCAAGTGCATGGCTGCAGACCACTTTAAAAGGGCCTGATCCTGCAACAATCTGAACCCTCATTGCAAGGGTTCAGATGAAGGCACTCCAAAATGGAGCGCCTTCATTAACTTGTGTCTGCAGACACCAAGAGTAGGGCTCACCTGATGCAGCCCAGCTCGGCTCCTGGTGCTGTTTTCAAAATGGAAGGAAGGAAATGGAGAGGAGGGAGGTCTGGTCTGGGGGATCCCCAGATATTTTGGAGTGGGGGGGGGCAGAAAGTAGATAGGAGTCCCCCCCCTCCCCCCCCGAAGGTTGAGGACTTCAATCCATCCATCCCCACCTCTAGCATGGCTGGGGAACCTCCCGAACAGACCTCCCTCTCCTGCCTTCTCCATTCATTTTGAGACGGCATTGGAGCTGAGAGGCAGAGGCAGAGCTAGGGGGAGAGAAGCTACAGAGATGCAGCCTCTCCCTCTGGACCGACTCCGAACTGGAGCCAACCCTCTATCTTCCTAACATCTGGTGGCCAACTATCCTCCTAACATCGGTGCTTTCTACAAAGCACCATGAGCTAGACTGGGGAGCTGCACTTCTGTCTGAGCCTAGCGGGCATTTTTACATGTGCTCCAAGGGTGCTTTAATTAGAGTGGCTCCAAGAGCTGCCCTAATTAAAGCACCCAGAGCGTCCTGTGCATCAGCATCCCTGTGCTTCAACATGGTGGCAGGGGCACTTTATCTAAAGATCAATTTAAATATCTACCCCAGCTGACTTCCTGCCCTTGGGGCAGGGGGCTGGACTTGATGATCTCCCGAGGTCCCTTCGAGCCCTAATGTCTATGAAATCTATTAAATCATTGAACAAGCTTTAGTTAAAGTGCCCCTGCCACCATTTTGAAGCTCAGGGATGCTGATAGACAAGACATGAAGGCTGGTTGGAGCATGCTAATTAGCATGTGCTGTAATTAAAGCATGTTGGAGTAGCCTCCCGGCTCATGTACAAGCACCTAGAGTCCTGTGTTGGACAGGAATGGGTTTAAGGCTATGATGAATTCTTTTTAGAGCTGGGTTTTCATATAGTTCTCATCCGAAAGAAAGGGTGCCATCAGTTGTGTCACCAACACGATTTTGTGCACCCCACAAGGGTCTGGAATGTCTTGAGTCCTTCCACTACATTTAGCAGGGTTACCACACAACGGCTGCTTGCAGACATTAAAAAAAACCCCAAAACGGTGCTTTACTTTAAACTCCGTGTGCCCTGTGCCAAGCCCAGCCGCATGCCCAGAGCAGGCAGTGCATTGGTTGGACTCAGTTCAGCTGACATCTATATAAATCAGGTGCTTTAGTGGTTCTTTTTTGGCACTTGTATCTAAAAGCTGATTGAATCAGCTTTAGATAAAAGTGCAAAAAAACCCCAGTGAAGCACCTGATCTATATAGAAGCTGTGGAGCCGAGTCAAAGTACCATGCTGCTTCTGCTCGTAAAGCACTTTTCTTTTTTTTTTAAACGTCTGCAGGCAGCCAATGTGTTTTAATATGTATTTTATAATAACATTTTTTTTATCACTCTAGAAATCAGAAATATGACTTCTTTACTGGAATAATTTAGTTATTCATACAGCATGGACACCATCGTTGAGAGGGCAGGTTTGGTTTTGGGGGATATTAAACCTTTTCATGCCATTTTCAAGATGATCAATATCAAAATAAGACATCATTGACGTTTTCTTTGAAAGTGAATAAAAACGGCATCATTACCATTGACATAGAGGCTCTTGTGGTCCAGGTTGTAGAACCCTAACTTGGTGATGCCATTTGTCATGTTTCTTAGCTCACGGTAGACCTTCACTCTGTCAAACTTGGGAGCTGTGGGGTCATTTTTGTAGCTGAAGATGGCATCCACTCCTGTGTCATCCCTATTCTTCACTGACCTGGGGAATCAGAAAATTTACATTTGAATCCATCATTCGTGTCTCTGTATTAATCCCTAATGTAGGAATAGACAAATTATCAGAGACAATGAAGGGTGCCAGAAATTAAAATTAACATTCTGAATGACATCAATTAAGGCACATTGATGAAGTTATCCGTTCTGAAAAAAGAAATGTTTCAAAGCTTAGAGAAGTGATTGTGTTGAATATCAATGTATTGAACGGAAAGAGGAAGCAATTCTTTGGAAAAATAAGGGACCAAACCTTCCTGCGACATACCTGAAAGCCACTACTTTGCATCCAATATAGTCTGTGCCAACGCTGCTCTTTTGGAGTAGAAGGCCAATCTGGAGAAGAACAATATTTCTTGAGTACGTTATGTCAAAAGAGACACATCAGATGTATTACATGAACAGAGTCAAGCCAGGATGTGTGTGTCCGACTTACATAATAGCACATTATTTTTTCCGCAGAACTGAATTTGGGCGAACTTGGCTTGCCCAGATCCACAGTAAATCGGAGGTTGGTTAAAGTGAAGTTTAATGTTGAGTGTTCTGTTCTTGGTAATGGAGTTTCTTTATCTGGGTTCACAGCTGGAAGGAAATTTAAGGAGTTTTATTGTTTGGAAAAGTAAGTACTGAATTTCCTCCTTAAAGGATGGAATAGAAGTGGCATATACTGGCTTGTCAGGTGCCTTCAGGCATACAAAAATTTACAGTCCCCTATGAAGTGTGCCGGATGCTTTTGTCAGCATTATTTTATGGAAGCTGCAATATATCTAGACTAGTCCAAGCTTTTCCACGGTCTGTTACTTAACAAGCTGAAGTCCCCAACATTGTAATGTGCATTGATACTTTAAAGATACTTACGGGGTGCAGGATGTATTTCGTTATAACCTGGAAAAAAAGAGAATATTTGAGAAAGAGGACAAGGAATATTATCACTGAAACACAAAAATACTTTACTCTCTGTCATGGGACAAATATTGGGTGGGTGTGTTAAAGAAGAGCACTCACTCAATAACTGGCTTGGTATAAATTTACATTAAGCGGGGCCAGGCAATTATTTTGGGTGGAGGGCCCCTAAATGGGTTCTGGCAAGCAACCAAGGGCCGCACGACAGGCAGCCAGGGGCAGATAAATATTAATTTTCTAAATTTTTTAGGGGCTCCACGGGCCAGATAGAATGGCCTGGCGGGCCGCATCTGGCCCCTGGGCCACATTTTGCCCACCCCTGGCCTACATCCTACATTACTTTGATTGCATAAATGGGATTTGTGCTCAGTGGTGCCTCATTTTCGTATTGGCCTTCTCACCAGTGATACATTTCAGTAATCTGGGGTTTTGGAGCTATACAAGATTTCTGGGATAGGGTCATATTCAGGCTTAGTTTTGATTCTGACCATTTATTAACACCCCCCT
>NW_017729018.1:7283981-7287866 GCF_001723915.1 Gavialis gangeticus | reverse complement strand
CCCCCCCCCAAAGTACAAGTAAAAGAATAAATAGATCACAACCTTGGAAATCAAGCTACTTCTGCTTGACCGAACACTTGCTGTCACGCTGCTGTTCAGATTTTCTTGCAATTGCTATTATGGTTTTAGAATTTCTTCACTCCCTCTCTCAACTCATATCAAATCATGAGTAGAGTGCAAGTTTCATGGCAGTTCAAAGCAGATGTGCTACTTACCATTGACGTAGAGGCTATTGTTATCCAGCGCGTAGGGTCCTAGCCTGGTGCTGCCTCTTGTCATGCTGCCAAGCTCATGGTAAATCTTTACTGTGTCAAACTGGGAAGTTGTGGGATTGTGTCTGTAGGTACAGACGGCATCCACACCAGTGTCATCACTATTCTTCATGGATCTAAGAAATCAGATACTCGTTTACAGATTGGCAGATGTGAAGAGCAATCACGGGCATTAGTTTATTCAAGTTCACTTAGACTATAGCTACTGTGCAATTTGAATTTTCCTTAAAATGTAGTAAAGCAATGTTAGAAGTACTTAATGAAATCATCTGCTTCCCATAATGTAACATTCATGCTGTGAGATGCAACTAGGGCAATCATTTTGTGGCCCACGATTAAATTCCATTAAAACTTAAGTCAAAATCAGATTCTTCTCCCATTTATTTTGGTGCAAACTTCTGTTGACTTCAGTGGAGTTTCACCCAAGTCACGAGGACTAGGCTTGGATTGGTGAAGACTCAGTGGGCCCATCTACACGAGACTATGCTGATGTAGCTCGTCGCTGTGGTGACATAGAGTTGGTGGGCACTAACTGGGACACTGCCGCTATTGCGCAGTAGCTCATTACTACTGCGCGGTAGGGTGGAAAATGACCCATGCACCTAGGGTGGCCATCATAGAGGACATGCTGATTTTCTGCTACTTTGTCCTCTGTAGATACGAAACTGGACACCTTTATGTCCTCTATTTTTCTCTTGAAGAGAGGACATAAAGGCATCCAGTTTCATACCAACAGAGGACAACCAGATTGTCCTCTATGATGGCCACCCTATGTGCACCACCAGGACTGTGCAGTACCACTGCGCAGTCAAGGGCACATGTAGATGCACCCAGTAAGTTCAATGTGCATTTGTTTTCGAACACACAAGGTCTAATTTTCCTCTTTGTCTCATGGGACATAAATTCAGAGTAAGTAGGATTATTGCAGGGTAAACTCAGTGTAAGCAAGATCAGAAGAAGACCTTCTGTATTGAAAGCAACTTTGGGGGATGCTATGCTATGTGGCCAAAATTAATTTAATTTAAGGTACTAATTTTACAAATCACTGCCAACAGTGTGGGATTATTTAAATAGTAAGGAAATATCTCTACACATGTCTGTTAGCCACTGAGTCTCTAATGCCTTATGCAACAAAATAAATTCTTTAAGCATGTGATGCCTACCTTAATGCTACTACTGCACATCCAGTGTGGGTAGGGCCAATACTGCTGTTTTTGAGCAGAAGGTCAAGCTGCCAAAAAGGATTTGATTGAGAAGTCAAAGGAAATAAAACAAACTCAAAATACTGAACATACTGTAATGAAATAGAGGGGTGTGATTCACCAAGGCTTACCAGGTGGGCCAGAGTGTTTCTAGTAGCATTGTATCTCTTAGAACTGGGGTTTCTAAATTCTGAACTGTAAAGGAGATTGGTAATGGTGAAGTTCACTGTGAAATGTTCATCTTTTACAGGAATTGGCATTGTAGCTGGCCTGACCGCTGGGGAAAAAAAAAAAAAAAAAGCATAAAGCCAATCATAACTAGAAAGCAAATAATGACGTTTTTGCTACAGCAATGATGCGTCAAGATAGCACTTTGCTGTTGGAATGGATATGCTCAACATTGAATGGTAGTCTTTCATAGCTGTGAGTGTTGTTGGGGTGGAGGGCAGGGGAGCAGGAGACTGAAGTCATCTGACATATGTATCCAGGTATATGAATCTGAGCGTCAAACCAAACTGGCGCTTAGACCTGCTATGAGTTGATCCAGCTGTGAATGGGTACTTGCGCATTTGAACTAGGGATTCCAGGTCGGCCAAATGTGAAGCCAGTGGCATCACTAGCCATGAAAGCTCACGTGCTGTTATCACGCTGGCCTGATGTTCCACTTTACAGCAGGGTAGACATTTGACCCCTTATTAATTTATTTAGCAATACTGGTGTCCAAGGAGATTGAATTGCAGTGCAATACCAATGCAGTGATTCAGTGGTACTTAAATGTTGTTGTAGCTGCCTGTTGGGCTTCTCTAGAGAAGGGAATGTTAAACACATTGTGAATTAGGGTTTCTTGGGTCCCAAGCAAGGATTGTCACTAAATGTGAACTTTCTAAGGTTTAAACTTTTCACTGCCTTTATGGGAGAAGTAAGGATTTTTGTGGCAAGATTATCACCCACAAAAATCCTTGCCTCTCACAGATTTCATGGTCCATCATGGCTACAGCATCACTCCTTCACCGCCTTTAATAAGATTTGATGTGTAAGAATACTTACTTGACACAATGCGTGGTTCATTATAACCTGGAAAATAAATGAATAAAAAATTATAAAGACATCTAGGAACCTGGAGAATGAAGCTGTGGTGTCAGAAATGAGGTGTGGCTGAACCTCTCTCCAATAAGTGAGCTAAAAACAACAAGTTTATCACATAGCCACAGAGCTTCAGTCCATGGTCCACCCTTGAGACCATGCCATGTCAGCATATTCAGATACTGCGTTTCCATTCAATCCTATCTCTCTGTATTTGATATTTATTCTATCATATATTCTACCAGAGGTATTTTGGTTGAAAATATAAGACACATTTTGAAAATACTGACCAAAAATGTTGAAAATAGTCGTAATTAGAGTCAGCCCAAGAAGATATTACTGCTTTTCAGTCTAATACTGTCTCATGCCTCTTGGTTTGTTATACAGAAAGCTAATAGTTGCTGGATGAGAGCTAAGGGATAAAGGCCCAGCAGATGTGTGAGTTAATTGGATGGCAGGTGTACATATTAGCAGGGAGCACAGAGGATAGGAAATGGCTGCATGAATAACGTGAATGGTATCTCTTCAATTCAAATTGCTTATATTGCAATGTGTTAAGTTGCTTTTCCAGTTCCTAATGTTGTATGCATGTCAGCAATAAAAACCAGTGGGTCATTAATTATTTACCATTGACATAAAGGCTGGTCTTGTCCAAGTTGTAATGACTTAATCTGGTGATGCCCTTTGTCTTGTTGCTCAGCTCCTGATAAACCTTCACTCTGTCAAACTTGAGGCTTGTAGAGTCGCGTCTGTAGGTGCAGACGGCATCTACGTGGGTACCATCTCCATTTTTTGCAAGGCTAGGAACAATGGCATATTTGTTCTTGAATTAAGAAAACTGCATGTGTTCTATTATCTACACATTTATGAAGTCAGAAAATCAGAAATGTCAAATTAGAAAATGATAAAAAAAAATCTCTCAATCCCTGTTTCATTCCTCTGCCTACTTTTTGGGACAAAGATGCCCTCACGGCCCAGTCACCCAGTCTAACCCTCAATACCCCAAAGACCAGAAGTTAACTTCTGGAGCCATTAGACATCAGTAATGGCCAAATGCACATCTCTGAAAGTTTTCAGAAAAATAATAACCTACAGGCATATTTATTCCCCCCCCAAACTCACATAAACATTGATAATGCATCAATTATCTATCTTGCATGACACATTTGGTGTGACATTGTTAGAGTGCCTCACAATTAGTAATGTATATATCCTCACAGCCCACCCATGCAGTACTGCTATCTCAATTATTCAGCTGTAGGGCACGTGCCTGGGGAGAGACACATGACTGATGGTAATGATAATTAACTCACTAATAACTCGCATCA
>NW_017729018.1:7278377-7278981 GCF_001723915.1 Gavialis gangeticus | reverse complement strand
TACAGGCATATTTATTCCCCCCCCAAACTCACATAAACATTGATAATGCATCAATTATCTATCTTGCATGACACATTTGGTGTGACATTGTTAGAGTGCCTCACAATTAGTAATGTATATATCCTCACAGCCCACCCATGCAGTACTGCTATCTCAATTATTCAGCTGTAGGGCACGTGCCTGGGGAGAGACACATGACTGATGGTAATGATAATTAACTCACTAATAACTCGCATCACGATGCCACGTGTCACTTAACGGTAAACATGCATGCTGCCAAACCAGGGTCTTGTAGAGTCATTCTGGTGGGTGCAGACAGCATCCACCCCAGTGTTGTCCCCTCCCTTCATGGGTCTGCCAAAGCTGAGAGACCAGCGACTCTTATGTGCTCTCCAGCTGTTCAGGACAGATTCCTTTGCTCCCTACTAGTGCCCTACCATTTTCCTCTTCATCACATCAGCATAAACCCATCAACTTTTCATTTTGGAAATGTAAACTGAACTCGCTCGGTGCCTCCCTACATTGTGTCCAAAGGCAGCATGAGAGTGAGCACACCTCTGGACCACATAGAAGAGGGCACCTGCCCAGTCCCAAGCTCTCACCT
>NW_017729018.1:7275904-7278366 GCF_001723915.1 Gavialis gangeticus | reverse complement strand
TGCTGCACTGTGGTACCGGCTGGGCTTGAGGAAGGACCCACCGTCGATGTTCGCAGACCACGTGTGGATGTCACCAAGGTTGTGGTGGTTTGAAGTGCTGTTGTCTGTTGTGGTGATGTGCCTGGACTTGTCTTCATGGTAGTGTGTGGTACAGTAGTGGAGCTGGCTAACGTCACTGTTGTTGGCCCAGTCACAGGCCCTGCAACCATGGAAGGTGTTGTTTGAACAGCCGTTGTGGATTTTGGAGGAGCCGTGGAGGTCTGTGCTGCAGTAGAGGTGGTGGCAGCAGTAGTCTGTGATAGGGAAGTGGTGGGCATGGCACGTGTGGTTGTCATCAAGGACGTAGAAGAACTGACCGTTGTGGAGGAGGTCACAGGTGTTGGGGTTTGTGTCACAGAAGAGCTGGGGGCAGCTGTACTTTGCAGGACTGAAGTCACAGAAGGAGCAGGTGTACTTGTCTGCCGTGACAGAGTGGTGGTAGACCCTGTGGTCATTTGTGCTGCTGTCGTCGTCTGCAGGGAAGCTGTGGAGGTGGAAGGAAAAATTCATTATATTACTGGACAGTGAGAATCAGTGATTTAATCATGACTTTGACTTCATGGCCCCTTCAGAACCTGTCTGATCCCTGCTGATCTCTCTTGACTGCTCTTCATCTTCCACTTATCTGTTTGTAGTTTCTACAAAATTTCTTCTGTCTGTCACCTACCTGGTAATGTCTCTTATATCCTTTTTGCATTTCCATATGTAATTTGCACAGACATTTGTTCCACCTGCTATGTAGCTTAAGCTGTGCCTGCATGTTTCAAGAATTAAGGTACCTGAATACTTGATAGTGATGCCTAAAATCTTGTCTGTATCCCTCCGAACAGTTTTATTGTACCGTTGGTCCAACAAAAAATATCACTCGCAAAAACCCTCGTCTCCCCTGCCTTTTAGTGCCATTTTTAGCATGAACTTATGTGTTCCAGTTGTTTCCATTAACCAAAAGAAATGCTTAATGCCAAGTATATGATAACCCATGATTTGCTGGGACGTGAGCCATTATTAACTCTCCTTTTCTTCAGGATGCTTTTGTATGATGGCTATACCCAGGGGCTAAAATCAGGATCAGGGCCCCACTGTAGTCAGCCCTTTACACACAGGTTAATGTGGGCCTAGTGCCACGCTTATGCTTAATAAAGTGAAGTTTCTTGTCCCTGTAAGTCTGTGTTGGGGCCAAGGCATCACTTTGGTTTCACTTAAGTCTTCCAAATAGCTTTGAAGAGATAGTAACACCTTGTATTGCCATGAGGATGAATCGTATCCACAACACTTCTGTGTTACGGAGGACAAGTAGAAATGGTTTCTGCAGTCACAAGCACCTGTTCTTTGTCCAGCTCCCTCCCCTGTGTGGCCCTCTCCCTCCTATGCAGTGTTATAATTACCCTCACTAGAAAAATGTGACATTTATAAGGGATAATTGCATTTCACATCTCCCTCTTGTTGCATGAATGCATCATCTCATCTACCTGCCTTTGTGGGGTATTCAGCAAGTTCGCTTAAATAAACAGAGGGGACTTCCCTTCCTTATGTCACGTGAAACTTCTGGTCCACTGCACCTATGTTCTCAAAGGGGTGACTCTTAACAGGTATGCCATTGTCATAAAGGGCGTCTAGTAAGTGCTGCTATTGTGAATTCAGAAGCAGGTACATGTGCATTTACTCAGATAAAAGTTTGCGTCATCTGCTGCAGGTTACAAAAGTACCCTTTTAAAGCAAGAATTATAAAGTCAGTTATATAGCTTGCGTTTAAAATTAAGCATCTTATCTTATTTGTTGGATGTCTATGCGTCAGCGGATTGAGACCGGAATATTTGAAACTGCAAGATCAAACTTTCATAGCTGCTGTCTTCTTGTACATAAATAACCAATATGCATCAATAGCTAAACCAATGGTCCAAAAACAGTGTTTACCTATTACTGAGTCGTTATGCTTTGTGCCTGAGTAACTAGAGAAGCTGTTCATAAGAGGCCATGTTAACTCTAATTAAGTCAGTTGTTAGCATTTTCAGCTAATTTGTAAGGTAATTGTGGTACCAAGAGAAAATCAGTGGAGGAACCATTGCATTTGTGGAACTTAGCAGGTAGTAAGCTTCAAACAACCGAAATTAAGCAACATAAGAAGGCTCCTAGTCAGCAAAACACCCCTCTCTCTCATAAGAACAACTTAAGCCTTTTTTAAGTTTTGGCAATAATTGTTCAAAATATTTTTCAAGAAAATTAGTTGTGGAAAAGTAATAGCTTGTGAAAAATGACCTTTTCTTAGTGAAAAAGAACATATTCAGCAAAAAAACTAAATGTTTTTTGGAATGTGTATGAGTATGCTTGTGTGTATAAAATAGAAATATATATTAGATATAAATTAATATATTAATTAATAATAAATTACTATATTAATAAAAAAATATATATATATACACACA
>NW_017729018.1:7264652-7270904 GCF_001723915.1 Gavialis gangeticus | reverse complement strand
ATTAATAATAAATTACTATATTAATAAAAATATATATATATATACACACATATATGTGTATATATATGTGTGTGTGTGTGTATATATATACAAAATATATATATATATATAATAAAAAAAAATTTATATATATATATAAAAATGTTGTGCCTCTGTGGGAATGATCTTGAGCCAAGATATTCTGGTGCATTAGACCCACGTTCAGCTGAAAGCCAAAACAAGCCAAGACATGCTTATTTTCCTCAGAATAATTCATCACCATTAAACATTTTTCTACAAAACTTGTTTTAATTACTTTTTTCCTCCCTAAATTTCCAATATTCCATCCCAACTCCAGTAGCATTCCATATCATTTTCTTTTGAGGAGGTAAATCCACCTTCTTTCAGCCCTCCCTTCTTTGCTTAGAGAGGCAAAAGGGGAAGTAGACGCAGCAAGTGTGTATGGAATGAAAGCTTTACTTTTCCTCTTTATTTGTTCAAAGTATGAAAATGGTCTAATGTTATTTTGTATTATTTTCTGTCACTTAAAGAAACACAAAAACGTGAAAAAGGATAATATATTGGTATTTGCAGGTGGGGGGGTTGATTTCAAGACACTGAGGAAAAGCCCAACTTCTCTCAGATTTTTACTGCCACTTCTATTCCGCTGGAAACTCTTGGGGGTAAAGAGGGAATGTTCAAAATGAGAGGATAGAACTTTTTCATTTTTTTAAATTACCCCTTTTTACTTTTTTAATGTTCTCTTCAAGTGCGAGAGAAATTTTAAGAATGTCCTTAATTTTTTAATTGTTTTTGGAAGGATAAAATGCCTGGTGCAGAAAACTGATCATAACCTAAATCAAGTTCAGCCTCAGTTTTTTTGGTTGTTCAGTGTTGCCAGCAAGCTGACAGATCTGTTATTCACCCATCTCATAACTCATTAAACCACAATTGCCCTACATGTTTGTCACCCGGAAAGAATGAGACAAAAATGTCCAAACAGATCTAGATCAAATGTTCCTGAGGAGGAGTCCCTTCCATTAATAATCTCTTGAAGCATTTTGGCCATCACAATTCATTCACATTCACATTAGCTGAGTCACTTAAGAAGATTAATCCCTTGTTGAACATACCAGTGTGTTTATATAATCAACCAAGACAATTTAGGTTAAAACTGACCTTGTGGTTCAACAAACGTCATTGCAGATTAGGACGGGGGAACAAGCAAAAAGGTATTATATGAAGACAACATTAAAAGGAAGGCACCACATCCATAGGCTGAAGGATAGGGCCCGGATTTTATTCCTTATGATGCCATTACATTTTGTGTTGCTTCAGAAAAATCTTATCAATGTTGGGTCTTAATGTGGCACTCCCCACTGTAGCATCTAAGCACCCTAACAATCTTTCACACATTTATCCTTGCAATATCCCAGATGGGGTGTTGAAATGCAGAGATGAAGTGTTTTGTCTAAGGGCGTCCATGCATTATACTTGGATGGGATTCTAAACTCTTTATGGTAAAGCTGTGTCTTATTCTGTATGCTTGAAAAGGGCCAAAATGCTTCAAGGGCTTTGGGCTCTGACAGAAGTGACATTTTGTCATGCAATCGGCCACTGAAAGTACTCTATAGCTGTGCACTTGCAGAAGTGCACGGCTGCAGAGTGCTTTGCAAAGTGCCAAATTGCTTGACAAATGAAGCCTCGTTACATGGGGGTTCAGATGAAGATGCTCCAAAGTGGAGCACCTTCATTAACTTCTCTTGGAGTGCTTGTACATGTGAGGGTGGTTTAGTTCCCCTAAATTGAAAAGGTGGGCTTTTAATTTTGTGTGTTTTGAATTGCGATCCACCATTTCAATTTAGGGGCTTCCATCACAGTCATGGAACAGTGAGAGCCCACCATCAGCTCACCCTCCGTACCCTGCCGTGGGCAGGGTCTGCTGGGAGAGGGGTGGAAAAAATAGCAGTGAGGAGCCCGCTATTTTTTTTCCAGTGTGAGTCTGGCCACCTCTCCCACAGCCAGGGAGCAAGCTGCCAGAAGCCCCTGAACTGCGCGGGGGCCTGGTGCTTCCCTCCACAGTTGTGGCACCACCCCGTGGGGCTGCCCAGGTGGGCTGGTAGGTGGGCGGGTGCTGCCCTAGCTCACAGACAGGCAGCATCCAGCCCAATCTAAGTGCCTGGGGCACTGAAAACCGGGGCATGCTCAGGGGATCTCAGGGTTGGTGGGCTTCCAGTGCCCTGTGCACCATCCCTTCTCTGGTTGCCTGGGACTGCTCAAGAACAGGATGGCTTGCCCTGGGGCAGTGCGGGAAGGTGGCAGGAGGGCAGCTGGGTGTGCTGGTGGCTGGAGAAGGCAGCAGGGATGGTGGATGGAGTGCTGGAAGCCCACCAGGCCCGAGTTTCCGTGAGCCCACCCAGATTTCCAGCTCCCCATGTGCCATCCCACCTTCTCCAGCCACCAGACATGCACGATTTTTTTTATCCACAACAGGACAATTTGTCCTGTTCAAACTAAGATGCATTCGAGATGATCTAAATTGTCACGCTCAAATTTTTACACACAAAAAAACCCCCTTGCACATGTACACAGTAATGCCATTATATTAGACAAATGATGATTTCTCATCACTTTTTGTCATGTGTACATGGCAGGGGTGCGCAAAGCTTCAGTCAGTGATTTGATTCAGTGGAGATTCAGCCCAATTTGGCAGCTGAATCTCTGAATCCAAATCGAATCAGGAGACCCTTTAATCTCTCCGAATTGAATTGGAACCCTCCAACTTGATTTGGAGAGATACGACGATTCAGACATAGACCCAGCTTTAAATGTTTTTTCTACACACCTCGAGGTACCAGGTGACTTGTGAATGCTGAGGTGGTGAAGCATCCTACTGGAGCATGGTGGGGTCCCCAGCTTGCTCGGCGGTGAACCCAGAAGTGGACCAGAAGCACTTCCGGTCCACTTCCAGGTCCGCCACAGAGCACGCAGGGGCCCCCCAGCTCAGCGATTGGTGCCTCCTGGATATGTGGAGACACCCGGGGTCCCACCGCAGCTGATCGCTGAGCTGGGGGGGTTGGGGTCCCCCATGCGCTCAGCAGTGGACCCGGAAGTGGACCGAAAGTAGTTACGGTCCACTTCTCAGTCCACCGCCAAGCACGCAGTGGGGGACCTGTGTTCCTTTGGGATGCTGCATTCGCCACACCATCTCAGCATTCATGTGCCGTGCCTGGTACTTCAAAGTATGTAGAAAAAACATTTAAAGCTGTGTTCATGCCTGAATCACCGATTCGCCAAATCAGCATTGAATCTTCAGATTCGGATTCAGCCAACTCGAATCAGGACAGTGATCCAAATCAACTAATCAAATTGCTGTCCCCAATTTGGGCCGAATCCAAATTGAATATGATCTGCTTCACACACCACTGGTACATGGCCCCACCATCACATGTATACATGCCCATAGTGTGCACCCAGATCAGGGCTGGGCTAAAGCAGCCCACCCCTGTCCCCAGTGCTATCTTCAGGATGGGAGGAGGGGAAGGGAGGGGAGAGAGTCCTATCTGGGGTTTGCCCAGCCTGCGCTGGAGGGTGGGGTGGGTGGATTGGAGCCCCCCCCCCTGAGGTAGGTCCAGTGGTCCCCTCCACTCCAGCACAGGCTGGGCAAACTCCAGAACGAACCCCTATCCCATGGCTTCTCCTCCTCCCATCCTGAGGCAGCACCAGAGCTAAAAGGCAGGTGGGAGGCTAAAGGAGAGAGCCTGAAGATGCAGCCTCTCTTGCTGGATTAGCTACAAAGTGGAGCTCAATCCCACACCTTACCACCCCAGCAGTGAACATCTGTTAGGTTGGGTGGGTTGGTCTAACTCATGGCACTTTTTGTGAAGCACCACGAGTTCAACTGTGGCTCTGCATGTCTGTCGTCACCCTAAGAATAACACAGGCAGCAACAATAATAATGGTTTAAATAATAAACCATAAAAGATTTAAATAGCAATAATAGGGAACAAGATGCAAGTCTCAGGTATGTAAGCAGCAAGAGTTCTTTTTGCTTAATAATATGAGTTATTATGAGAAAAATACTCTGCAATTTATAGCAAAGTTAAGCATCAAGTCTGACCAGTTCTATGTTAAAGGGTTTTTCATCCCTGGGACAAGCTCAGTTCTCTGCTGTGTTTTTTGAAATATTGCATAAAGAAGCCAAACAGGATGGACTCATTTCATGCCTTGAATCTATACGTCTGACAGTTTCTTAATGCACCTGTCCTCTCCACATGCCAGAGGGCAGGCCAGTTTTCTTATCCCCATTGGACAGATGGGGTACTTAGAGGCTAAGTGACTTGTTTAAACTTACACAGGGTACATCTACATAAGATTCTTACTGTACAGTAGCCTAATAACACTGTGCAGTAGTGTGCCGGTCAAAAACTGTGCAAATAGGCTACTTCACAGTGTTATTAGGCTACTGTGCAGTAACCATCATGAAAAAACCATGCACCAGCGCTATTGCGCATTTAGTTAGTACTTCATTAAACAAGTACTAAACTAAATGCACTGTAACTACCGCACGTTAATGAATGTGCAGACACACCCAAAGAGAGACTAACAGAGAAGGGAACTGAACCCAGATTGCTTAATTCCTGATCTCCATAACCAGAGGCCTTTCCTTCTTCCTGAACACAGTTTGCTGAATCCAAACAACCAATAATATATGCTTAAGTATAAATATTAAAACACTATAAATCAGTACCACTTAATAACTGTGCTCTTGAATGGAGGATTGCACTGCAGCAATAGTCAAACAGTTCACAACATTCCCAGTCTTTTCCTGGCATGCACTGGACTTTACGATGGATTTTTGGAGGTTAGTTGTTTCAGTTGTTCCAAAGTCCTGGTCACAAATTTGGAGTAGGCAGCCATAGGGGATCAGGGTACACATTGTATTGTTGTAAAATAAAACTGGCTATGAAACATAAAAAGAAAAAGCTTTCAAAACATTCAAGCTGGCAGGCACTAATCAATTTGAAATCTGGTTTTGAGTTGAGACCTTTTTCAGCCAAGTTTCAGCCTGTTGTAGTTTTTTATAGACCAGCAATGAAACCTCTGAAAAGACTAAAAAAATCAAAAAGCTTCTGGCAATGAACTAGAGTAATGCATATTTTTTGTCATGCTATTTTAGGGTTTACAGGAATCTCTGTACTATTTTTAAAAAGTAATATGAAATAATTGTATAGAGTAAGTTGGGAAGGTGGCAATAAAAAGTAGCTACTGAGTGGGTACATCTACACAAAATGCTTTATTGTGCATTAGATTAATCTAATGCACAGTAAAGCATCACTGTCTACACATGCACTGGACTTACTCAGTCTACGGCATCATTTGCTAGTACCACCAAATACAGGTCCTAGATAAATGGGGCATTAGATAATGTGCGGTAGCAGGCATGCAGATGCTAACCAGGAACAATTTTGCTTCTTGTCAACCCAGGTAGCAGGGGGCCCCTGGCCGTCATATATTTAATGAATAGCTGTGCCAGTTGCAAAGGCAGCTGTCTCCTGGCCCCAGGCACATTGCCCCTACTGCCGACACAGCTCTCCCAGCTTCATGCACGTTGGGACCAGCCCCTGTGCTCCCTGCCAGTCCCTGAGCCTGGAGCTCCCCCTGGCTATTTCAGGAGGACAGAGGAGGGCAGGAACAGCTTTGGACCAGGCTGCTTCCATTGGGAGCAAATCTGCACCCAACAGGGTGCACATGTAGATGTTTTCCTGACCACATCTTACTGCACAGTAACCTTACTGCACATTAAATGCAGGTGTAGATACACCACTCCCCACAACCACACATGTGTAAATTTGGTCTCGGGAGCAACAGTGAGCAGAAGCAGCCCTATCTGACTGGCTCTGGAGGTAAGTAGACTTGTGAGTAGCTATCTGTTCTGCGTGGATATCTTTAAGAGTAGTGAGAGTAGTGTCTGTGCAAGTCAGCAATGATCCAACCGGCTTCGGATACGGCCGCTTTGGATAGCAGCGATCTGATCCAGAGCTCCAGACTGGGTTTCTGCCTTGATCTGGCCGAAGCGGCTCCAAAGCTTTGGGGTCAGCTCGGAGATCCGGCCATAGGGTGTAAGGGGGAATCAATGAAATATCTATAACTTTGTTGTTTTTTGTCTGATTTAGATGAAACTTGTAGAGATGGCAGCCTCTGCTGAGAGCATGATGAGTGCCAAGGTTCAAGAAGAGTGATGCAGGGGTTTGGGGGGAACTGTACCCCAAA
>NW_017729018.1:7262529-7264506 GCF_001723915.1 Gavialis gangeticus | reverse complement strand
TTTGGGGTACAGTTCCCCCCAAACCCCTGCACTGATATTTTTGAAACTTGGCAGGTGTCATGCTCTCTGTAGAGGCTATCATCCCTGCAAGTTTCATCCAAATTGGACAAAAAACAACAAGGTTATAGGTATTTCATTAATTCCCCATTATACCCTGTGGCCGGATCTCCGAGGGAGCCACTTCGGCCTGATCAAGGCAGAAACCCAGTCCAGAGCTCTGGATCAGATCATGGCCACCCGTAGTGGTCAGCTCTGAAGCTGGACCAGATCGCTGCCGACTCGCACAGGCCTAATGATGACCAGTGGAGCTACACAGAAGGATGATCCACTCAAGATGGCTATTTTTTTTTTAAATATAGCAGGCCCAGAAGCTCTGTCTCTTTATAACAGCCTACAACTGTCAGAAGCAGAACAGAAAGGCTATGGCACAGTAATAAAAATGTTTGAGGAACATTGCATATCCAAACAAAATGAAACCTTTGAGCAGTATAATTTCCACATGTGAGAGCAGAAAGAATGAGAAACAATAGAGGAATTTGTCAAAGACCTCAGACTGCTGAGCCAGACATGCAACTTTGGAGACCTAAAAGAGTCCATGATCAAAAACCAAATAGTAGTAGGTATAATGGATACAAGCCTCAAGAAAAGACTGGTAGAGGATCCTGAGCTTAATTTGGAAAAGACAATTAAAATGTGCCAAGCAGCTGAGATAACATATGTCAGGCTGCAGAAGCTGAAGGAAAAAGCAGGACAAACTGAACTAGACAGGATTACAAGACTGCAAAAACCTAAGGCAACACACAAACCACATAGAAAGAAGGACCTCACTATGAAGCAGGGAAGTGAAGGCCAAAGAGAAATTCTTGAGGAAACAATGGCCAGCTGCAGATGCCCTGGGGGTTACCACAAACTGACGCAATGCCCTGCATTTAATAAGCACTGCTGCAACACATGTAAAAGATTCAGTCCCTTTGCAAGGGTTTTCAGAAAGGAGTAAGATGCAACACACAAGAAACAGCAGGTACATGCTCTATGCAATGAGGAAAAGGAAGAATTCCTCATTGGCACAATGCAAGACGTTAATTCTTCTGAGAATTGGACAATCACCCTAGACACCAATGGACTAATGGCAACTTTTAAATTAGATACAGGGACACAGGTCAAGGAATACTAGAATACATTATTGAAAAAATGAAAATTAAACCTGAGTACTATGAGAATAAGAAAGTAAGACTTAGAGCATATAAGTGAAACATGATTGCAACCAAGGGTATTTGTGAACTGCATGTTAGACACAAAGGTAATATAGTAAAAATTCAGTTTGTAACAGTCCCAGGAAACCTAGTGCCAAATACCGGGTTGCAAACATGTAGAACTAGGTTTGATTAAGAGAATGGGCACCACCAGGGGACTTGAAGGCAAGAACATAGAAGAAGAATTTTATGATGTGCTTCAAGGCATAGGGAAACTGTCAACTGAGTACAAGATAACTAAATTCTCCCACCATACATGCTCCAATAAATGTTCCTCTTGTATTAAGGGAGAAACTGAAAAAGGAATTAGACAGATTAGGCAGATTAGTTAACATGGATATAATAGAAGTAGAGCAACCAACTGCTTGAGTTCATTCCCTGGTCATCAAAAAAAAAAGATGGATCCCTGAGATTGTGTCTGGATCCTAAGCAACTGAATAGATAAATCAAAAGGGAGCATTTTCCCATTCCCACTGGGGAAGAGGTTTTTGGCAAGATGGCAGAGGCTAAATATTTCTCCATTTTGAGCATCTCTTCTGGGTTTTGGCAAGTTCCTCTAGAAAATAATAGCACTAGATTATGTACCTTCAATACACCCTTTAGAAGGTATTGCTTTTGTAGGCTTTCTTTTGGACTGTGTTCTGCATCTGAAGTATTTTACAGAAAGGAGCAACGCATTTTTTATGATCTTGATGGAACTATGGTTTATGTTGATGCTGTATTA
>NW_017729018.1:7251835-7257529 GCF_001723915.1 Gavialis gangeticus | reverse complement strand
GAAATAGTATGGAAGAACATGACTTGATACTAAGAAAGGCACTAGAAATAACTCACAGAGCAGTTTTGAAATGAATCAAACAAACATGCAAATTCAGAGTCAAAAATAACATATTTGGGAGAAAAGCTCTCTGAGAAAGGGGTGCAAATTGATCCTGCAAGGGTTAAAGCCATTACAAACATGCCACCCCCTACAGATCATGGAATCATAGAAAGTTAGGGTTGGAAGGGACCACAGGAGGTCACATCTGGTCCACTTCAAACCTGCTGCAGGACACCACATTGCAAAATGTGATAACAGCTATTTGTGCCGGATGGCCTGGAAAACATACACCTAGCCCTTACTCTCAGTACCAGACGGCATTTTGTTCAAAGGCTCATGACTCCTTGTTCCAGCAGTGCTAAAGAAAGACATGTTAAACTGAATACATGAGGGACAAGACTATAACAGAGAACTGTTAAAATGTGTTTTAACTATAGGTTGAACTAAACTGCCAATGTTAGTATTATATGGGGATATGTTACATGTGAAGATGTGTGCACACCATTAAGAGTGTTATATATAAGGTGTCAGGTACGCAGGTTGTAGCCGTATTGGGCTAGTGGCAAAAGCAATCATGGTAGAGGTGATCTCTTTTATTAGGCCAACTAGATTTTTACAAAAAAATATTCTTTAATTGCAAACTTTTGGGCACAAACACCCTTCATCAAGCATAGGAGAAAAGATCATAAAAGTTCTCTGCGCCTAATCTGCATATAAAATGAACTGTTCCAAACAGGAGATTTTACCACATCTTCAACTCGCCTATGAAATATGAACTTTCATTTCTACCCAGGAGAGCTTCTACAATCTTTTTTCCGACACCTGATGACAGGGTGTTTGGGCCCGAAAGCTTACAATTAAAGACATGTTTTTTGCAAAAATCTAGTTGGTCTAATAGGAGATGTTTAAGGTGTTACATTTGCCCCCAGATTGCAGGAGGGAACTGAGGCAAGGCACTGCTCTCTGAAAAAACCCACTTTATCCTTCTGTAAGCTTAACTCCTTGGTCTTTTGAGAACAACACATGGCCCCTGTGGGTTTGAGTGGGACCCCTGCTTCCCCCCGTGAACTGGTGAGGTGTTAAGCAAGCCCTGCCTTTGTTGGAAGAATGCAGAAGACATTCTGCAAGGGGAACCTCAATGATTTCCCTTTCCCCTGTGGGTGTGATCTGTCCTGGCGTAGATGCCACATCACCAGACACACCCTTGTGAATGCAGTACGCAGTTGTACACACATTCCAGTTCACTGCACCTTTGATCCTATTGAAGATCACCTTTCATCCACCCATGATGACATTTGTTAAGACATACTAGGCGAGATTCTGATCCCATTTGCACCTGTTAATATTTAGACTAACATGAGTGATTTCAGCAGGTTATTCTGGGTTTCCACCAGTGGAATGAGAGACTAGTATCTGGACCTTTAGTCTTACAGTAGAAAATACTGTAGGATCTTTTACAAGCGACCAAACCTCTAGTTCAATACAAGATACTTTTCTAAAGACCTACAATGTAGTAGGTATAAATCTTCTAGTCTTTAAAGCATAAAACTGCTGTTGCTGAGTCTATACTCCATGTTCACCACCTTCAAACAAAGAGTGGTTAAGCTCTCACTGTTGTCGACCTAAGAGCACCACTGTACAAGCTCAAACCCTTTAAACGATCTACCAAGTATAAAAATGAGGTTGCCAAAAAAGACTGGACATAAAGCATATGGGATGTTATCTTCAAATGTTCCTAGATGACCTAGGCTGCCTATACACATGCGTGTTCATGGTTTAATTAGAAAGCTGCAGCATCCCCACAGTGTCACCTGTGTTAAGCCATGGCCACAGGGTTTTATCTAAACCTCGTTGAATGAGGTTTAGATAAAGCATCCCACAGCCATTTTTAAATGTGCAGGGGGTTAACACATGTGATGGTGAGGCGTTTTAATTAGAGCAGCTGTCCAGGAACCGCCCTAGTTAAAACTCACCCCTCTCTACCTCTGGGCACATGTATAGGCAGCTTTGGGGGCCAAAGTCTCATTTTCAAAATTAAGTTGAGTACTTTGCAGTCTGAAATTACTTTGGAAAATGAGACTTAAATGTTTCTTGAGAGTCCAAATCCAGTAGTAGTGGCCATGGGTGCCTAAATACCTTTTAAAATATGGCCCTTCTGTACTTAAAAGCCTAATTACCATTGACTGAAGAGCATATTTCAAGTGAGTTAGGCACCTTGGGATCCTAAGTCAAGTTGGTGCCTTTGAAAATATTACTTTTCCCAACAGTCAAAAATGTGTAAGCAGAGGTAAAAACTGAGGAGCTCTGAAACCTTGGGGGGGAGGGTGCATGGGGCAATGGCTGCTGCTATTTTTGTACACCCTTACGTCGACACCCAGAGCTAGCACCCCATTGCCCTTCCTTCATTCTGCTGCTGGTGTAAGCGAAGATAATTTTTTAATACCTCCAACAAATGAACTATTTCTCTCCTAGCAATTTTATTGAGAAATGTATGCTAAATTTAAAATTGTTAAGATTTGCCGAGAAAAATTATCTTGTAAGGGACTCTTTTAATTAATACTACCTTTTCTTTGTCCTTAATAAAATATAAGAGAACTCCAGTTCTTGAAACATATTACTACTGAGTCATATGGTAACAGGGCAATATACAGAGCAGTCACGCGATTTGCAAAATTAAATTCAATTAATTCAGTTCAATGTGAAATAAAGTTTGTGTTTTTTTTTTAATATCTTCCTTAAAAAGTTTGGCAAAGAGACAATATATTTTCCTCTCCTCCTCATTACCTGTCTTTTATATCGAGTGAAAAGTTAATTTAATTAGGATGCTATAGAATATGACAAGCTGAAGATGCCCATTAGGAAAAACCTGAGACCAATTCATTTTTTTTCACTTCTATTCTGGGGTAAATTGAAAGTTGCATCTTCAAATTGGGTAGTTATCCTAGGATTTACTCTGATGTGAAAACAAAATGTGGTCCTTTTTTGCAGTTTTTGGCAATAATAATTTCTTTTTCTTTTAAAGGAAGCCTTTAAAAATATATAGCCACATATTTTCCCTCCTCAAAATACTAAGTAAATAAATCTTACCTGAAAGATAGCACAGTGCCAGGGTTATGCATATATTCTGCAGGTTATGTCGAGGTAAATTTATTGTCCAGTCCATCTTTGTTTTTATGAAATTATAATCTTCCAGTCTTAGTCCAAATTTTGCTTTCTTATACACTGACTTTGTGTTGATAGAGATTAACTTGAACCAGCAAGGGAAGAGGATGACTCCAGCAACCAAGATAAAGTGTACTGAGACTAAAGTGCCTCACATAATGCCACTACTTTTGTTCGTGGTTCGGGAGATGACACGCCTAGCTACACCTTACGCTACAGGATTTTTAAAATTAGACTACTGTACTTTCCTTGCAGGTAAGGTAAATAAGCATCATCTACCTGGAAAAGGTCAATCTGCATTATTCTGTGCATTCAGCTATGCAGAATAGTGATTAATCAACACCCCTACGGAGGGTACAATCGCACAGTCTTGTAACTAAGGCTAGGAACAGACATTGCATTAGTCCCTGGACAAGATGACCCTGTGTTTGTCCTGGAGCACAAATATCATGAGATTGGCATCGTGAGATTTTTAATCAGGATTTAGTGAGTGGCTGAATGCACTGCCACTTTTCTGCCATCGATTCAGTGATGCAAGCTTG
The DNA here is from genome assembly GCF_001723915.1 of Gavialis gangeticus. Classification (NCBI taxonomy): domain Eukaryota; kingdom Metazoa; phylum Chordata; order Crocodylia; family Gavialidae; genus Gavialis; species Gavialis gangeticus. The sequence goes on along the minus strand of NW_017729018.1, from coordinate 7,253,783 downwards.
GGATAACTGTTCAGACACACTTTGCAATATCTCGGGATAAACTGTTAATACTTCTTGTTCCATAAATCTTTTTAGGATTTATCTTAGACATGGATGTCTGAGTGATTGCACTTTGTCTCAGGATTTCTTCTTTTCGTGTCTCTCTTCCTCCACCACATTTGATCATTTTGTTATGCATTCTTGTGCTCGTTTATTGTACTTGTGCCTTCGAGCAGCGGGCATTGCAGCAGGTGTTGCATAGTCTGAGATCGTCTCAGGATAAAATGGTTTATTCTGGGACAAATGTAACATCTGTTTATCACCTGAGAGAGACAAATCTCTGGTTGTCGAGTTTTGTGAAAAATTAGGTTTGAACAATATCATTATTTTAAGGATTCATAGAAAAATTTTTGTGCTTTTCGGGATATTATTATAGAAAATAATAATTTATGTGCACTAATAAAAGCATGTAAGCAGGTGCTTAACTTTTAGTCTGATTAATTCCTGTGTTTGCAAGTTTACCTAGATCAGAGCCACAAATGGAAATATTGCATTTTGAGGAATGAAAAATAAATATGGATCATTAGAAAAATAATGTTTAACCTTTCATCGCTGAACTCCCCCTTCTTAATTTGAGAGTCTTTTATGCCATGCCCACCTGATTTTAGCTTGCAAGCCATTGGTCACATTCCCTCTCATAATTACGGTGCTACAACTCTTTTGATGACAATATGGTCGTCTGCCCACCAACCCCCCTCCTCCCCCAGCATAACTGCGGTAATATGGGAATATTCCTACTGTCTGACTTTTGGGGTTATTTTCTAGCAATGAATGAGACATTGCATGTAGGGGATTAGGAGCAAGTGGAATGAAAAGCATGAAACAACCAGGACAAGGAAGGCATGACTATGAGAACTTGTAAGAATGAGAAAAAGGCAGAAGTTAACAAGAAGGTGCAGAGACAGGGGAGAAAAGTGAATGTGCAGCAGTTGGAGCAATGAATGAAAAAACTTGTAGGACTACGAGGACAGGAGCAATGCAATATTTTTACACTCTGATATGCAGACCACTATAAGAGAAAGAAGAAAGAATGGATGGAAGGGTGAGCAAATGGCGGGGGTGTGCATATAGCCAGATGAAGAGAGTTATTGCACATTTAAATAAACAGCCCCAAAGATTCAAGTAGAGGACTTGGGGAAGTCAGAAACACATCTGTGTTATGTTAATAGAGAATGTGTCATGATCTGGCATCCCAGGGTCATTCTGCACAAGTAGGAAGGACTGTCATAATACATTTATTTTCCAGTAGCAGGTGTTTTCCAAGATGTATCAAACATATTAGCATTATTAATTGTTAAAGTGCAAACATCTGCAAATATAAATTATGGCTCAGGCCTTATTTTACTGGGATTTCTTCTCTTCTGTCCCTCCAGGCAGAATTGTGTATGTGGCACGCAGCAGAGCAGGCAGCAGAGCAGCAGACAGGTTAGGAAACCTTTTATTTTTGGGGGGGGGGGTTTCTTTTTTCTCTGTTTTTATGGGAAGTTTTCATAGTTTCATGGTTTAATAGTTTCATAGATTCATAGATGCTAGGGTAGGAAGGGATCTCAACAGATCATCGAGTCCGACCTTCTGTCTAGGCAGGAAAGAGCACTGGGGTCCAATGACCCCAGCCAGATCCAGTCATTAGGGGCTGGAAGGGACATTACAGAGCATCAGGTCCAGCCCCTCTACACTTGAGCAGGAAAGACTGCTGGGATCAGATGATTTTTTTTTAAATATTCAAATTTTCGGCATTTCAGTTTTTTTTGATCATCTTTCCTCCTTTGATACTGATTGCAATAAAATGAATAACATTCAGGGTTTTTTTCACTCCACATTTTGAAGGTTTTTTCCTTCCCATCACTTTAATTTTTCCAAAGTTGATAATATTTTAAAAAGTTATAGAGTGGAGAATGGGGGGGGGGGG
>NW_017729018.1:7244967-7246835 GCF_001723915.1 Gavialis gangeticus | reverse complement strand
GGGGGGGGGGGGGGAGATGTGTGGAGAGAAGGGACCTCACTTATAGCATTGCAGTCAGAAATGAAAAAGAGAAAAGATACAAAAATACAACACTTTGAAAACATTTTCTATTTTCAAAAACCAACACAAAATGGACGTTTCTATTCAACATGAAATGTAATATTCCTTCCGTTTAGCTTTACAAATATCCGTTTAGCTTTTACAAATATCAGTTGGAAAAATTGCGGTGGGCAAAAAATGGGCTGTCTTTGTTCACTCTTTGTCATCCTTTGTGTACATAGCTCATGACTATCTAGAGGACTACAGGATTGGCACTGGATTGTGATGCTGCAGCATGCAGATGTTATGAGCTGTCGTTTTTCCAGTTCTCCTTTGCATATAGCACAAGTTGGTAAATTTTTTGGAAGTTTATTGTTTTAACTAGGAATGAACTTACTATTTACATCTTAGGAAGCAAAGAGATTTAGAGGTTCTGCTAGTTTGCAGTGCGGGGGGCGGAGGCAGGTCTTTAGTGGAAATGGTTCACTTTAAATAAATTGGAAAATCATTCATAGTGTGTTCACACTTCTTGACTGCTGAGCTGCTTGGTCATAGGTATAAATCATGGATATAAAGGCTTCCTTTGATTTACTATGATTTATTTGGTGGAGTTTAGCTGGTTGCTTATGTCTAAATACTCCCTTCTACTGGTTTTAATGAGGAATTGCACTTTGTTACACAAATGAGTTAACTGGTTTAGTTGGTGTAATTAAGATTATGCATTTTAATTAACTGATTAATAAGGGACTGACTGGTAATCCAGTCTCCCAGTTGTTTCAGTGGCATTTCATACAGGAATAAGGGTATACTCACCTGATACTTCCATGGGTGACTGGTGCCACCTTAGTTAGGGGGGGCACATGCCCCCCCCCCCACTCTGTGACTAGGTTGGGGGGGGGTCCCCCCGCAGCCAATCGCTCCCACTCCCCGGCCATCACTCACAGTGGGGACACCAGCGCTCCCGTCTGGTCCCCCACTCATTGCCTAAGCAGCAAGTACGGCCGGTCATGGGGTGCACCAGTGCTCCCAGGGGGTGCACATGCACACCCTACACATCACCACTGTGTACTTCTAACTTACTATGCAGGCTTGAGGAAAGCATTGAAATTCTTTGTCCTTTGTCTACATCTGGGAAACGGCAGACAAGATATTTAGGGACAGATCTAGATTACTAAACTAAATCTCCAAACAGGACTCGGGTCAAACTTAGTCATCTAGGCCCTGCTTTATTACAGCTCTTAATTGCCACAGTGCTATGCATTGGCACACCTAAAATTTAGCCACGTGACCCTTAAGCAAATGTGAAAAGCAGAGTTATATGTCCATTGTCTCCGTAACTTGAATAGAGACACAGGTGCATTTTGGTAGGGGTTCCCAGCATTATCATTAGTTTATTTGTGGCTCTATTTTACTCGACGCACAAGATTGGGAGGTATTTCACCTTTACTAATTATATCACGCACCTTTTAACGATTCTCTCCTCCTGGCTCCAAAAGAAATGTGATATAGGGTTTTAACCTCCAGAAAAAGCCAAGTTCCTATATATTAATTGCAGTATGTGAACAAGGAAGGTACCTGATTGTCCTCAGAAGGTAACCATGACATATGCCTGGTGGGCTCTGTTTTAAAATGGTATTTTTAATTTGTTCTTTTCTAACTGAGAAAAATACAGTACCATATTTTCTTGATTCCAAGACCAGGTTTTTTTCCCTTGGCTCCATGGTGAGCCAAGAAGTGGTAAGGGGATCACTGCAGAGCCAGGGAGCAGCAAGGGCCCCAACACATTTCTACCCAGCAGTACAACATGCAATGATGGGGGGAGGCAAGCA
>NW_017729018.1:7243774-7244342 GCF_001723915.1 Gavialis gangeticus | reverse complement strand
AAAGGGGAAAGTGGGGGTCCAAGGTGTGGGGAGGCCTGGCACTGGGGGGTAGAGTGATGGAGGGCAAGGTGCATGTGGGGCAAGAGGCCAGAGTCAGGCTCCCTGCCCTCCTGCCATTTACCTCCCAATCACCTACCCTCTTGCCACTGCTTTCCACCAGTGGCAGGGGTACAAATTTAAGATGACCTTCCAAAAATTCGGTTCTAAACACAGAAAATGTACAACAAATTTATAACTTCCTATGGATAGAATATTATTGGAGGAGTGGGGGCGTCATCTTAATTTCAGTCATCTTAGATTTGGGTAAATATTGTACTTTACTTGCTCATTTAACAGAAGATGGAAAAAAAAGTTCCAAAGAAATTAGCCAAACATATCCTTTCATGGGATTTCTACATAGATCTAAGAAAATAGCCTCCTAGAAATGACCAGATCGAAATTACTTTAGAAATTCACCCTATGCACCCTCACAGACTCCAAGCATACAGAGTACCATGAGGCACATGGCAGCACCATGAAGATGGAGCAAAGTTTCATAGTTTCTAGGGTCGGAAGAGACCTGAGCAGA
>NW_017729018.1:7243333-7243763 GCF_001723915.1 Gavialis gangeticus | reverse complement strand
GGAGTAAGCCTCCTTTTTGGCAAGGAGACATTCCCGGATACAAGTAAGTTGCATAAACACAGATCTGCTCATGGCAAGGAACCAGTGATATTGTGGGAAATGTTGTTGGAGACAGTAAGGATGCAGATTGCCCAGACAGGCGTTCTCACATTGTGTCTAGGCTAACAGGCCAGTCAGGTGGCTTATGCACTCAAGTGCCCCATTACTAAATGCCAAAATGACTTTGACAAATGGTGTTGGCTGGTGCATTAGCTAAGTGTGCTTACCGGTGGTGAGCTACATCCTAACCACAGTGCTAAAAAGAATAGCTAGCTATAGGACTTTACAAGCACCTCATCATTTAAGCAAACCGAGCTGAATCATACATAGCATGACATTATATACCTACATTATATAGCACAATATAACCTATGAGGTCACTCGAGTGGAT
>NW_017729018.1:7237191-7238333 GCF_001723915.1 Gavialis gangeticus | reverse complement strand
CCTCATCATTTAAGCAAACCGAGCTGAATCATACATAGCATGACATTATATACCTACATTATATAGCACAATATAACCTATGAGGTCACTCGAGTGGATAAGCTTTAACTGAATCTAAGCCCCACTTCCCTTCTGAGCTCTTTCACAATCCAGATCATTCTGGGCATTCCTGAGTCACACTGGAGCATTGAGTTCAGTACAAAGCACAGCAGCCATGGTAACTTTTGTTTAAAGGAATGGGTGGTGGTGGGGATGCCTGCCTTTTACATAATAGGCTAGTGGTTAGAGCACTCCCCCGGGATGTGGTAAACTTGCGTTGGAAGGGAGGGCCTCCTCCTAGCTCTGGATCATTTGTTCATTGGGGATGCATTTATGGGATAACAACAGGTCTGATCCTGGGAATAGGGGCTGCAATCCAGAACCTCCCCTCCCAGCTGAGCCCTTGGCCATTGGGGAACAGTCATTCCCCACCCACTTGCTTCCCTTCTGGCTCCATGACTTTTCTTTTCATGAACTTATATTGGCCTATCTTCCAGAGGAAATATGGTCGATGCTCCTCCCCAGAAGATGTTACCGTGAAGGCGGTGGGAAATGTGAGTTTGAATCCTCACCAGCTGGGCAAGACCCAGAACCCATTTTCTTACTTCCTCGCTCTGCATGATACCCACTAGAGGGTTATCTGAAAGGCTGGCAATGGCCCAGCTCAGGTAGGTGTCTTCTCTTAGAAGAGGACACTGAGCTCTTAATAGATAAAGGGGTCTGATGCTCACCAGCACCCTACCTCACGCCCACAAGGAGACATGGCTACAGATGTGGAATGAGAGGCTGAAACAAATACCTGACAGTGAAAAAATGCACTGAGTCCTTGCCACCAGTTTAGAAATGTCACGGGATTTCTTATTTCCCATTAGTTAGCTGTAGGCAGGACAATGCTGAATCGTCCTGTGGAGGTTTCTAACTTACTGTATCGGGAACCTAGGTGCCCGACTGTGTCTGCTTGAGTTCTGGAGACAGGACCCTAGATCTTAAGCATGCTGAATCCTGTGGTGCAGGAACCGAAGGGCACCTATACACATGCACCGAGGCTGCTCCAACACACTGTAATTACTTAATTAATCGAGTCTGTTCATTAACATATATTG
>NW_017729018.1:7231633-7232191 GCF_001723915.1 Gavialis gangeticus | reverse complement strand
TCTTATTTCCCATTAGTTAGCTGTAGGCAGGACAATGCTGAATCGTCCTGTGGAGGTTTCTAACTTACTGTATCGGGAACCTAGGTGCCCGACTGTGTCTGCTTGAGTTCTGGAGACAGGACCCTAGATCTTAAGCATGCTGAATCCTGTGGTGCAGGAACCGAAGGGCACCTATACACATGCACCGAGGCTGCTCCAACACACTGTAATTACTTAATTAATCGAGTCTGTTCATGAACATATATTGCCCTATCTTCCAGAGGAAAGATGGCAGGTGCTTCTTCCCAGAAGATGCTACATTCTGGGATGCTGGGGGGTAGAGATTAATTGAGTCTGCTGGAACGTGGCAATTACTCCGCTCCAGCAGACTGCAGCATATATCAGCTTGAATTAGAGTGCCCAAAGCATCACGTATATCAGTGTCCCCACACTGAAAAAAGGCAGCGGGGTGCTTTAACTAAAGCTTGTCAAATGAGCCCTAGTTAAAGTGCTCCCATCACTATTTTTATGCTCTAATTAAAATACCGCTCTAATCAACATGCCCTCCTCTCCCCCCCC
>NW_017729018.1:7230901-7231580 GCF_001723915.1 Gavialis gangeticus | reverse complement strand
ATAAACACCCTAAAATGCAATTATGGATTTGGACCTTAAGTCCTAAAGATTCAGTAATCAGTATTAGGTTCTTGGAAAATGTCAATGGATCCAAAACGTCCAACTTTTTTTCCTTTTACAAGTTCCTCAGAGGCAATACCGTGAGTTACTCTACAGGGCCATGCACAGTGACAAAAACAGTATTAGAAAGCAGGGGAGATTTGCACCTTATCTAGACTAAATTAGAGGTGCATAAGGATAGCATAAGCTAGCATCAGCAGACTGTTCTGAAAACAGATGGCAGCACACAATAGTAGAGGGACAGCCAGCTTCACACCTATTCCCCTATCGTTCTGTACAAGTGGAGAGATGCAGTGCACCGTCCTGGCACACTCCTCCAAAATACTGAACTGGCCCAAACACCAAGCACAAGGCATGCCATTTACTAGTTATTCAGACCTGTACAATGTAAGGAAATCTCAGGAAATGAGAAGGCTGCGAAAATTGTTATCCTACCGGTGACTGCATGCATGTCTCTCCTTTACATTTTTCCTGTGATTGTTCATTTTTGAGCTTGGATGTCTAGTTTGATCCATATAGCTTTCATAAAGGCATTCGGTGCACTGGACACACCACATTCTCTGCTAGATGTATGTAGGATCTCTGGATCTGATGGCTTCTTTTTTGGGGGGGGGGGGTT
>NW_017729018.1:7220294-7230697 GCF_001723915.1 Gavialis gangeticus | reverse complement strand
TCTTTTTTGGGGGGGGGGGGATTGATTGTGGTGGCACTCCACAAGTAATAATGACACCTTTTCCTTTGTTTAGTTTTGTACTTCTACATAATTAGACTATCTACTCCCTTGTTTTGTTTCTACTTCTGGTCACCTCTCCTTGCAGCCATCCTCCACTCCTTTAAGCAGCTGTTTCCATTTACAAGGAGCTAGACACAAGATAAATTTTTTCTGTTATTTAACTTAGACTGTATCTGCTGCTTTCCTAGACCTGGAGAAGGGCGCTTTGTGCCTGAAAGCTTGTCCAATATCTCTCCCAAATATACACTTGATCCAATTATAGATATCACAACAAAATATTCCCTGGACCACAATGATGCCAACAGCCCCACAATGTGTATGATGCCAATCATCCAACCTTTGCCCAATAAATAATAGTAATGTGTCACAGTTACTTGACATACATCTGCTCATGAATTAGCAGCAGGTCACAAGCATAAGCCTATTCCAAAGCTAAGTGAAAATTGAGATGATAATTTATGAAAATGCATATTAAACAACTTGAATGTGCCTTCACGGTTTGGTCCAATGCATTTAATGTTAGGTTGAATAGGGAGCCTAGTTACAAAGCAAGCAGATGATGTGCAAGCTTCCCATTCACAATGCACCCGAGTTCAGATGGTCAGCACTTTTCACTGTTTCTTTTCTGAATCTTACACACTGCTTCTGCCAATGCATCCCAGCTGGGTCCAGGAGGAACCTTTATTATTACAGCATTGGGCTTTCAAGCCAGTGCCGGCCTTGCTCCACAAATCTGACCGGCTAATCCAATCAAGTTTGTAATGTAGCTCTGGCAGAAATCACAATCCCAGCCCTGACCCTTTCACACAGCTCTGCCAATCCCTCTGTGCTGTGATCATATCAGCCAACCATCCCCTTCACCTCGCTTCTGGGATCCTGAGCTGAAACAGTCCATTGTGCCTAATTTTGTGCGTGGTGCTTCTGTGGTAGGAGTTTGGAGGTACGAGCAAACTCTAGCATAGAGAATCTTGTCGAAAATGCTGTACGCCAAATTGCCCATCTAATCTTTCAGTATAAAATACCACGTAAAGTATTTTTGCATAACTGTAATGATCCACGTGAATTCAAACAGGGAGGATAAAGCACCTCTTTCTGAACATAAGGCCTTAGGAATATACAATATGCATCCCACAGCAATAGGCATTAGCAAGATAACAGACTGTTTTATGTAGATACTAGTATGAACATCTGTACTAACAAAATGTTACAACAGACATGGTATATTAACATCTTGTAGGATGCAAACAAAGCTATGATTTAGGACAGAATAGAACATTTGTCATTTTAATTACTTAGGATTGAGGGTGAACAACCCTCTCATGCTTTGATCTGAATTATGTGGCTAATATCCCTCTTGATTGAGAAATTGCAAAGCGCTGTCCATAGCCCACCCAAACTTTAATCCTGACTTTTTCTCCCTCTTTCCTTGTCCGTAGTATAATAAATGATCATTACAAAAATGCCTCAATTAGTTTGCACCTTAATCTAATATCTTTGCGCTATATATACATGTATGTAAAGCAGAATGATTTGAGAACACATGAACAATCATAATATGCTTTCCCATTGGTGATTTGTATATGCAACCTCCTTAAAAGAGTCCTCCAAGTGTTAGTATACAGACTGTCTCCTTTCAACAGTCTAAAAATGAAATAATAGCCAATGGGAGTTTCCTACCTGATCCATGGATGTGGAAATAAAATGCCAAGATTATAAATATATTCCGTAAAAAATACTGCACAGAGTGAAGTTTCCAATTCATTTTTCTTGATGGAAACTATTCTAACGAGTTGCTGCTTCAGTCTCCTTGTAACTCTGCTACTTCTACAAGCAAGTCCCAAAGGTTGTGGAACGAAGGCAGGTAATACCAGCACGTTGCTCTGTTAGCTGAGAGGCTGACACGCCTTAATGTGCTGCCTAGCATACGAAAATTGCCTTTACCTGGGAAGGAAGCCATTGGCCAACAGATTTGATTTCATGTTACAAAAGATACTGTGATACACATCTATTTGAAGCTTCCACCAAGGACCAAATCCTACACATTTCATCCTGCTAAATATTTGTATGTGAAAATACAATTTGAGCCACTGTTGATAAAAGACCCTGTACAAGCACAAACTGTGTGTTTATTATGACTGAAAAACACCTATTGGCACAGGTGACCATTATACACCCTCAAATGCAATGCTAACAAAGTGATTCGGAAATGGAAGGGAGGTGGGGACTGTGTTGATTCCATATACATTTGTGTGTATTGAGAAGCAGGAGGCATGCTGGGGGAAGAACAGAAGAATAGTCCCTATATCCCATATTGCAGTGCATAGATCTAGTAGCTATGACCTTTCGCAGGATATAGAGGGGATCTGCATTTGCAGAAGCAGTTGCAGAGAGGTTGGTCCACATGCTGTCTTCCAAGAAGGCTGCATGCCATACTGTCAATGCCCATGCTGCTTCCCCAAAAAGGTGTTACACTTATTTTGTGCATATTTGGCATCCTTGCAAAGCCCCATAGTCTTGAAGCAGGGTGTCATTTAGGGCTGTCTCAAGAGCTGCTCACACTAGAACTGGAACTGGAACTGGACCGGCCTTGTAGCCTTTGAATAGGGGAGATGCAAGCACTTCTGTCCCTATACTGGCAGTATAGGGATAACACTGGGCAAATATTCTGCAGAAAGTAGTAACATTTCTACAGATGTCACTGCAGTCAATAGAGTGGACAGCATACAATAATGCATGAGCGTCTTTCAGTTGGAATTGAGGTATCCGCACCAACTTGCACCTCCAATCCAGTCGCTTTCCTTGAATTACTACTGGCTGCCAATCTGGGAAAAGTTGGCAGCTTTGTAGAGTAGGTTGGAAACGCATAGAAATGTCCACTACAGACGAGAACAAGAACTCCTGTAATAAGTCAGTCCTCTTGATCAAGAACCTTATATAGCCATAAACTGAAATAAAATCTACGTCCCTAAGTAGAGCTGCTGTTTCAGTAGCTGTTGTTGTGGTTTTTTTACATAAAACTTTCAATAAAGGTGGTAATCCAGAAAAGATTGTGTGTTTATTTTTAGGAATGAAAAACATTTTCTGTTGAGCCTGTATTCACCCTAACTCACTGAAGGAAAGTAACCTGATAAGGCAGAGCAGGCCCGTGGTCCCTGCAGACCATGTAGGAGGCATGCCAGGACTTCTTTTTTACCCCAGCACTATCACCTGCTCCATTGGCAGCCTTTTGGACCATTGGCAGCCAGCACCTGTACATCGTGTTATTCTGCAAGCGGGTTCAAAACACGCTTCTCCTTTCTCTTCTTCCCTCTGCATTCCTCGCCTGTAGCTCAGACCACAGTACAAAACATGCACGTCAGTCGGGCAGATATCAAGACTGCCCGTGTCCTTTTGTTGCCTTTTATGTTTCAACCTAGCCTTAAAATGAGCTCTATATGCAGTCTATATTTAGACAGGGTATAAAGGGCTAAACGAAACAGGGTTTCCTGTTTCTCTTTCCAGCTAAGCCCATCCCACACCTCATTGAACAAACAGGTATTAGAATACATGTGAAGGAATAAAGAATAATACACATTAATTGAAAGCTCAGAGATTTTTTTTTTTAAGCCACAGAAGTGGCTAATATGTAAGATACTCGTTTGTCAGGTATCCTTGCAGATCTACCACCACATCAATTTGCATCATTCAGCCAAAAAGTTACGGCCTTGATTCACAAAGGCACCTAGCTGCAGCGACGCTGTACTTTGTCACACTGATCATTTAGATTTCCTGTCCAGATACCATAAAAATCATGTGAGAAGTGGTCTTATAGAAGAAACTGTATTTTGTTTTATCTTTGGTGGGTCTCCTGATGGTACATTAATATCATAGCATCCTAATCTCACTTAATATCATAGTAATGATAATATCGTCATTATAATTGCATTGATGCCATATCAGGCTTATTATACATTCAGTGGCAAGAACATATGTTTGAAAAACGTCAAGAAAGAAAAATGCTTAAATGAATGATGAAATTTAAAACTATATATGCTTTGTAGACCTTTTTTGTTGTAATTTTTGCAGGAGCAGCCCGACATCTAGGCTTTCCATACCCTGCAATATATACCCGGTATCCTTTTGAGTCTTGTCCTCTCGAAGGTGGGCCTTTTGGCGTTCCCCAGGACTTTTAGTCTTATGAGTGTCTGAGACATTCGCATTTCAGTTTACTGGTTATATTTATTCTCCGTCCTCTTACATACCCTCCCTTACATACCTGTACATAACCACATAGGTCACAAACCTAAGAGAGAGATAACAGCCTAGGAATCAAGGGAAAGACCAGGAACGTGAGCCTTGAGTCTCCCTATTGGATAAATCACATTATAATTATTGCCCTGATCCTTTACTCCTCCAGCCAAAAGAAGCTATGCTACTGTTTTTAGTGCCTGCAAGTTCAAGAAATGTATTCAGAAAAATATAATGATATAAGCTGCCTTTGAATTTTGAAACACGCACAAATTGTCTTACTCAAAAAAATAAAATCAAAGAAAGACGCATTTACAGGTGTACAAATCTCTGTTTTGCGTATGAGAGATTTTTACTATTTTATTCCTTGAATTTAAGACACAGACCACTTTTAGGGAAAAAAATGTTTTAAAAAGTGTTATATTTAATGAAGTACCATATATCATATTTATCATAACTGATATCGAGTAAACTATATACAATGTGCTTACCAGTCTCCGTGTTAGTTATTTTTAACAGTGTGAGTGGCTTAATCCTTAGGGGAGGATGAAGGACTTCTTCCTTCTTTTTTAAAGCAACAGCCATGCTAGAAACTCCTGCTGTACTATATGATGGACTTATTCCTCAAACTGTGTATTTTTGTTGTGCAGCAGTTATCAGATCTTCTGTGTTTGGAGAGACTGTCATATGGATTCACTCTTCACTTTGATCTAAACTTCTCCCCAGGAAGGTGCAAGTGCTGATTGTAGCTGTTCCAGTTTTTGGCATTGTGTCACATGAAGGACGACTATATAAAAGCCGAAGGATGAATATATTCTAAAAGCTTTGATAACATATTTTTCTGAAGTGCTTATACTTCTTTCCCACTGGTGATCCCACTGGCAACAAGAGCCATGGAAATGGTTTTATCAGGCATTCCCTTGCCTTTGAGTACAGTTGAGTTGACATGGTTGTTTTCCTTGACGATGGAGCTGGATAAGACCTTGTTGAAGGGTTTGTTTCTTCATTTGATGGAGAATAAATATCACACTTGAACCTAGGTCTCCTTTGGAGGTAATATCTGATATGTTTTGAATCACTGTCTCTGTTTTCCATAGTTGATATTTTCCAGTTGCTGCTGGCTTCTGAAATGCCTGGATTAGGAGTCAGATGAGTCTACAGCAGGGGTGAGCAAAATGCAGCCTGGGGGCCGAATACGGGCTGCCAGGCCATTTTATCCGTCCCGTGGGTTCCCTAAAAAATTTAGAAAATTAATATTTATCTGCCCCTGGCTGGCTGTCATGCAGCCCTTGATGGCTTGCCAAAACTCAGTAAACCCAAAATAATTGCCCGCTCCTGGACCACAGTGATGTTCATTTCTTCTGTGCTGTCCCTTTGACTTGGGAAAGGAAAGTTACTCTCTGAACTGTCTGTAATGACAATCCTGACTGTTTTCTCTTTGTTGGTTTTGCACTATTTAGATGAAAAATTCCAGAATCTTCTCATTTTTGGTAACTAGGAATAAAGTGGGGGGGGGAGGGGGACCATTTTCTTTTTTTAGATGGTGGAGTGATTAGTGAGGATTGGGCTGCTGAACTTAATACCTGTGCTTTGTATCTCCGACATACCAGAGATTGTCCCTACTTCCCCTTTCAAAACTTTACTGGTAATGGGTATTTTCATTCTAGCAGTTTGAATGTTTGCCTTTACCACTGTACTCAGATATGGCCAATTAGTTATTTCCACGTATTTGCTGCCTTTACTCTTGTTGTCAAGGAAATAGTAGAAATGGTCTTCTAGATAATAGCAACATCACTTATAGACGGTATCTGTGTAACAACATCAACAGAAGAGGACTGTGCTGAGACAAGGTGGAAGTTGTCTCTCTCTCCTGGACTGGCACTTTAAAGAAGATGCCAGTTAAGTTCACTGCAAAGTACCTGGAGATGTTCTTGACTCTTGAGAATGATTTACTGCAGTATTTAGTTGGTCTCTTGTCATGCTTGTCCCTTTTGCAGTAGAGGTCGTTGCTTCCATGAGGGAAGGTAGTATATCTTTCTTCATCCGTACTGTTGCCAGCATGCTCATGCTGCTAACGGATGGAGAGTGAGCTGTAGGGGTGTGCAAGGCAGGCCCTATTTGATTTGGATTTGGCCCGAATCAGGGACAGTGATTTGATCTGTTGATTCGGATCACCGTCCCTGATTTGATTCAGCCAAATCCGAAGATTCGATGCTGATTCAGGGAACCAGCAATTCGGACATAGACACAGCTTTAAACGTTTTTTCTACATACCTCAAAGTACCAGGCATGGCTCGTGAACACTGCAGTGCTGGGGTAGATGGGGCATCGCGCAGGAGCATGGAGTGGGGGGAGCAGTGCGCTTGGCAGCAAACCTGGAAGTGGCCCAGAAATACTTCCAGTCCACATCCAGGTCCACCGGGGAGCGCACTGGGGTAGGAGGCCCGCACCGCCCCTGCTCAGCAATCGGCCATATGGGGACCCTGGGTGCCCCCCAGACCCAGGAGGCACCAATCGCTGAACTGGGGGTGGAGGGGGGGGTGCTCAGAACCTCATCAGCCTTGATGGGCCCTGAGCTACACAAAACTGTCTCACACCTAAATCCAAACCCAAACTACTAGGAACAAGTTGAATTTTATTTCCCTTGGTGCAACTAACTGGCAGTCTTCCAGCGGCGCACTGGACATTTTGCCACTTAGACTCAGGTAGCGATTCAACTTTTCTTTCAGTGTGGATGTGCAAGCATGACTGCCCAGACTGAGCATGCACGATTGGCTACATGGACAGCTTCATATATGTGCATGTGCCAGAAAAAGAGCAGAAGGGTCCTCCCTTTTTTTTTTTACACTCAGTTCCTGAGTAATTAGGGTATTCTCCCAGGAAGTGGGGTCTAGGCCCTGTTCACCCAAAGTGCGTCTTACTCCCTGCGCACTGTACTAACCACTGTACTATGGATGGGACAATATTCTCCAATTCTCCTTTTGAAGCTAAGCTGCTGCCCTTTGTGTTTATTAGTCACTGGATACAACTGGATGGAGAGCAGTGCAGTGGGGAAGTTTCTTCCCCATTGGAAGCAGTGGTCCAGGCTAGTACTCAGGTTCTGCTCCCTTCCAGGCCAGGATCCATTGCACTGAGCCATATTCTGGCTTCTTCCTTTTGGACCCACATTTTCCCCTCTCTTGGCTGTCCAGAGAGGCCACTTAAAAAGGAGTGTTGCAGAGGTGCTTGTCAAATGGATAGCCTGTGGTGTGGTGGTTAAAGAATGCCTCCTTCTCCTAAATCTAATATCTGCTATAGTCGTGGGTTTCTGGCTACCTTCATTTTTGTGAGTACGTGTCCAGAATGGGCAAGCGTATATAGCTGATGACCTAATCAGCCAGCGTGTAGCATACTGCATGTGTTCAGTCAATGCACACACACTTGCATGCTCACACCTCAGATGAAGCTACCTGCACATAAGTGCTAAAAATGTCGTTTATGCAGCTAGAAAGAAAACAAATTTAACCCAAATCTTTTTTTTCCATCTAAGAGCCCTGAGGGTCTTAGCCTGATAAACATTCTCAGAGAAGAGCTAAAAGATCAGGTGTGATATAATAGACAATGGCAGCCACCACTTTCTTTTAAAAAATGACTGTCATCTTCCACCAATCCCATTTTACAGACTTTTCATTTCAATTAAAACAGCTCAGGATATAGGAGACCAAGGTACCATTCCTCTATCTGCCTGGGACCAGTCAAGATTAAGCGGGATCAGAACTGGAACCTAGAGGTTCGGATGCTTCAGAGAGAGACCCAGATTTTGGGCCTTTCTCCAAGGGCTGCTTTGTGCATTTTGTCCTATAACCTGATTCCTCAACCAAAAAGGTTTGGATAAGCATCTGGAAATTTTAGAGCTCTTTGAAGTTTGACCATCAGTCACTCGTTGCTGCTGTCACTCGGTGATGTAATTGTGAGGTCTTTTTGGTGCCGACTTCCATGGAACTGCAAGATAACCTTCTATTGTTTGCTGCTTCACACATTTGGGAACAGAGAATATTTATGATTGTCAAGGAAATTGGTAAAACCAAGGACAAAATGTTATTGTTTTTCCAGATGGCTAGGTAAGAGGCAGACAAAACCAGCCACCTTTATTTGATCTACTATTAAAGGCCCCATAGCACAAGAGGCCTTGTTTCTCTGGGATAGCATTACAGGTTCCCTCATTATATTGTCAGTCCTGTTTGTATCCATTAAGCTAGATTGGAGCCATCTCCATAGATTTCACCATGATCTCTAGAAACTAGTAAGAGTTTTAAAATGACAATCTTCCCCCATCCGTAACAATACAACTGTACATGCCACTGTTCCCTCTAACAGATCACTCAGCACGCCAAAGGGTGATAATAATGGAGATCTCAAAAATAAACTTGTTATTGGCACTTAGTATCATTCACTTCGCTTGTTATTGGCTTAGTATCATGGAGCATAAATTGTTGCCTCGGCAGAAAAAACCCAATTAATCAAAATTTATATTTAAATCCATTCTGATTAGAAGGGCTAAATAAATCGTTTTCATGAGAGAAGTCTGAATTGCATCTTCAAATAAACTTGCCAACTGCAGTGAGATAGACAAAAATATGGTCAGTTGTGACATGTGTCCTTGATTTTTCCATGCGACTTGAACAAGTAAATAAGCCCACTTGCTAACTCAAGGGTGGGCAAGATGTGGACCGTGGGCCAGACGCAGCCTGCCAGGCCATTCTTCCGGCCCATGGGGCCCCTAAAAAATTTAGAAAATTAATATTTATCTGCCCTGGGCTGCCTGTCATGCGGCCCTCGATGGCTTGCCAAAACTCAGTAAGCGGCCCTCCGCCTGAAATAATTGCCCGCCCCTGTGTTAACTGCTCTTGATACAGGGGCTTTAAGAACATGCTTGAACTAACAGCAACTTATAATGGTACTCGGAAGTGCAAGACGGTGTCTCGTCACAACAGAGGCTAGAATGCAGGTTGTTCAGGATGTTGTAGATACCAGTGGCCAAGAACACCCTCTGGCTCTGTTCGACTCTCTCAAGGTAGTGGCAAATACACACCATCAGCTGACAGTGTGAGTGGCAGTAGCAAAACTGAAATCAAAAGCCGTGCAGCAAAGTGTTTGGTCCCTGGGTGGGAAAGATATGTGGTGACCATTCCCAGATTTGGAAGTGCATGTTGGAGCGCTGAGTTTGTGTCGGTGCTGTCAGTTCATAACTCTGTTCTTCTGAGCGATGTAAATAATGAATGGTGTTTGACCTAAAAGGAGCATACAGGCCCATCTAGTTGGAGGCCGAGACTACAGCTCTTACGTGGTGTGCCCCCGTGTAAATGCAGATGCCCACAGAGAGCCTTTTCAAGTGTAAATTTGTTTATAATTATGCATGTACCCTTTTGCTTGCAACACCCATGCAGTAATGATCTCTCTTGAGCAATGATCATGGTATTCCAAAACACATAATTAAGTCAAATGCTGATATAAATATAAAATGGCTCAAAACTGCACTAATATGATTAAGCCATTGAACTGTCATACGTCAGGAGAGTGCAGTGTGGTCAATCTGCTTGGAGTGAATCTATTGTTTTCTTCCTTGCCTAGAAGAGACTTCCAGATTATTGAGAGAGAAGGGGGTACTCGGGAGGACAGGTGAAATAAGTATGATACAAGGAAGGTGCTTGTGGTGCGGGGCAGGACGATGGCTGGGCAGGACAAATAGATGGGGTGGATCCAGAAGGGGAAAGTGAGCAACAAAACAGTCTCCAGTGGTCTTCAAACTTACTAAGCATCTGATTTAATTTGGTGGCTACATCTCTGACTGCAAAGATTCCTCCATGCTAGACTCTACACAGCTAGATGCTTACTTCTTACTTCCTACCTAAGCTTTGTATATGATGCAGAATTGCCTTTAAAATTCGGCTTGAATCCCCAGAGGGGCTCAATCTCATCAACCCCAAGGACTCACCAACAGCACAGAGTTCAGTATAAAGTGTGCAGTTTTATGATCACGTTTTGCTCAAAAAGGTCACACCTGCCTTTTACAGAATAGCCTAGTCGTCAAAGCACTCTCTCGGAAGTGGGAGAGCAGAATTATAAGCCCACCTCAA
>NW_017729018.1:7212175-7215294 GCF_001723915.1 Gavialis gangeticus | reverse complement strand
TCAGTTTGGGTTTGCAGGGTGAACAGAGGGAGAGTGGAAGGCAAGTGATATCCCAAACCTTACTCCCAACAAGCGATCTTCAGTGAGGATCCCACCACACATCTGAGAAGGGGGCAGAGGACACCATCTAAGCCTTGGCTAGGGAGCCCTCAAGGATGCAGAGCTCTTTCTGCAAAGACACTCAGCTTGCAATTGTTTTCTTCTGGGGGCCAGCCCTGCGGTTGGGGGACGTGTCACGGGGAGACTGCTCTGAACCGTGGATTCAGAAAGCAAGCAAGCACCTGAAAGCTTGAGACTCTAACTTAGAGCATTAATTTGAGAGTGGGGAGACTAGGTTCTGGTCTCTGTTCCCTCTGCCCAAAATAATTGCCTGTCCCTGCACAAGACTATAATGCAAAAAGCAGGTGGTGGCACCAGCACCACTATTATTATTTTTAAGTGATATTTTTATCTTGCTTAAATTATTTTTAAGTCCCACAGAGCTCAGCCTCTAACTCCTAATCATCGCATCAGTCTGGTCAGTTAGCAAAGTACTTTTTTAAGTTTATGAAGGATTGCCAACATGTCATTCTTCTAGATACATTCACAGCACTAATATCAGAATAAGTAGTAATGTGTTGCTGAATGCAAAATTGGGAATAAGAGAGATGATTTGGACAAAGGACAATACGAGTTGGTGATATGTGGCTGGGGAAATTAATAACGTTAGGCAAAAGTGTTGAATGCAAAATATGCTGTGAGATGCAGAGTGCTGTGAGAGGCTTCCTTGCAATAATGTGCATTGTAGATATTTGCGGAGCTTACAATACTGAAATTCTGTTCTTGAATAAAAATGACCCAGTAGAGAATGTACAAATAGTCTGTTTAGCATTTCAATAAAAAATTGATATCAAGGAAATAAAAATGAGGCTAGGAATAAAAAGGGTTTTAATGGGGGAGAGAATTCCTATTCACCAGAGGTGACTGAAGGAAAGGAAACAAGAATGCCATAAATGCCAGAGGTAAAGAACCATTTATTAACATGTTCGTGTCATCATTAAAACCAAGAGTCATTGTGTTCTCAGATCAGTAACTCAGTGCTCTGTGTAGGCGGGGTGACTGCAGAAGAAACTATTTCAAACTGATGAAGATGACAAAATACAGATGACAGAATTCCACTCTTCAAACTTGATAGAGACGTAGTTACCTGCGTTAATCTGAAGTCAAGTGGAAGGCAGAGCAGGGTGGCACCTTAGGGCATCGTTACACATGCTCTGGGAGGCAAAGGGGAGTATTAATTAGAGCGGCTCTGTTTTGATGTGTGGGGATACTGAACACACATGACATGGAAGCTGCTCCAACACGTGCTAATTAACACGCATCGGAGCAGACGTTTGGCGCATGTATAGGTGCCCTTGGAAACTAGCTCATTCAGGAAGGCATAAGATTTCATAGGCCACAGCCTTCAGATGCATAGCATCTGACAAAGTAGGCCATTGCCTATAAAAGCTTATCCCTTTTAAAAAAGTTATGTCTGCTTCTGCCAAACTAGATAATGGAACACAAAACAATACAGGCCAAGACAGATGATACTACAGATAAAGAAACTCGATAGAAAAAAAAAAGCGAACTTGTTTCTAATGTAGGTAATGAAATACTAGTACACGGGCAAATAGGAGGGGATCATTACAGTCACTGGTATCCTCAGCAAATGCAAAATCATTACAAATATAATATTGGAAATGTTGCAAATCCAAATGGCAGTGCTATGTAAGCTACCTGGGGTAAGCTGCATGATAACAGCCACATCTCTAGAAAATACAGAAGGGCTACAATAAACAACAGGCAACTTTGGGAAGGATTGTAAAATGTATTGCCTACTTTTCAGTTTTAGTCATATGTAATGTCAAAGTTCAGAGTCGTGTTTTACTAGAATTAAGGTAGTTAAAAAGAGGGAAAACAGGATAAGAATCAAGTTTCCATTATGGGAGTGTCGATACTAATGCCTATATGTCAAGGCTCTGAGCATGTGCTGAATGAAAAATATGTTGCCAAGAAGCCTGTAGCTACACAGGCTGGTTTGAATGTTAATAAAAATTGCTAGGCTTCCCCTCTCGAAAAACCTGATTTTTAATGCTTATTAATCAGTAGTAATGGTAGAGGAAATGTAAGGGAACTGTGTAATCCCCGTGTGAGATGTCAAGGAGAGTGTTTTTGTAAAAATGGCTATACCCAAGAAAGCATTAGAAACTTGAACCCTCTTGTAAATAGATCACTAGTTCTTACATAAATCAGATTAAAGCCACTCAGTCGGTGGTTTATTCTATGGTATTAATGACTAACCAGTTTTTTCCTTCTTCATGGCCTACCCTACTTTTCCTGACTCTGACCCTGGTGATTATTGCTATATACTGGTAACAGCCCAACCCTTCAAGACCTTTCCTCCCTGTTCCTCCAGAGCTCCATGATATCGTGATCTGAAGATATGCCTCCTCCGTACAAACTGCCCTGCTCTTCCATGACCTCTAGTTGCCCGTGACCCCCTGTCTCCTCCTCAATCACGGCCCTGCCTTTCCAGATCTTTCCCCGCCCCCCTCCATAGTTGCCATGCTCTGGCCAGATTGTGACTGATCAACTTCCATAATCGTTCAGAGCCATCTTCTAACTTCTCCCTGCCTCACTTGTCATGTATATGCAGGACCTCTGATGGACTAACAAGGATGGCTGAGTGGTAGAACCAAGCAGCCTACTTCCTGCTAATTAATTTACCCTCACAAGGGTGCAAAGATGGCTGCATTTCTTCCAGTTCAGGGTACAACCCATGTGGAGCATAGGGTGGCCATCATAGAGGACAGTCTGGTTGTCCTCTGTCCTCTATTGATACAAAATCGGGCACCTTTATGTCCTCTATTTTTCTCTTGAAAAGGCGTCGGGTTTTGTATCAATAGAGGACAGAGTAGCAAAAAACCGGGATGTCTTCTATGATGGCCACCCTAGGGAGCAGTACAGCGTCCCTAAGGGCTCTGTTGCTTTATATGGCAAATCTACTGTGTGAATATAGCTTAAGATAGGCAGGTAATAGCCAGCACTGTACCTAGTCTCCTGGCAGCCCCAGGCAAACTTTTAGTATCGGGCCCCCC
>NW_017729018.1:7203539-7207175 GCF_001723915.1 Gavialis gangeticus | reverse complement strand
GTACCTAGTCTCCTGGCAGCCCCAGGCAAACTTTTAGTATCGGGCCCCCCTGCGCCAGAGATAATGATAATAATTATTATTTTGACCATTTTTGGGCCCCCTTTCTGTCCAGGTCCCAGGCGGCCACCCAGTTCGCCCACGCCTGTGTCTAGCCCTGGTACTAGCAATGCAACAGCAAGTCATTGCTCTGTTCCTTCCTGTTTCACGGTCTTAATTACATTACCAAAATTGCCCAAATAACAATAATATTGTACTGAATTTTGCTGATGCTTCTCCCAGTTTCTCTGTCATGGCAGGGCTGTAAGGCAGCTATGCCAGTACCTTAAAAACCCATCTCTCTCTCATTGGTCGGGGGCAAATATTGCATAAACTGGTTTGACCCAAATCAGTAAGTGTGATACTACATTCAACCAGGTTTATCTTAGACCAGTTTCTGCCATTTTGAAACTGGTTATGTGCACTGAACTTCTGTTCTGTTACAGTTTCCAATCACTTAAACCCGTTTATGTGTACTGTCTGTCCCTAGCCATTATCAAGTGTAACCATGTTAACAAATCCTGGGGGGTGGCTTTGTGACAGCAAACCAAAGATCCTGGGGTGAATGTTTTCTCAGAGCCTTCTCTTCATCTGCCATTACTGTACCAACAGCTCTGCAACACCCCTGATGGATCCTGCCAGGGGAAGGCCCTTCTCTGTGATATCCTTGACTGACTGCCAGCTTCACTTCCCCCCCATAAAGGCTTTAGCCACCCAATGCCCATCTCTGCCAGTCAACTGAGACCCACAGCTCCACCCTTCCAGCATCTTCTTTACTTAATGCTGTGTAATATTCCTTCTTCCCACTTCTCCATCCTCAACACACGCGCACACACACACACACACACACACACACACACACACACACACACACACACACACACACACACACACACACACACACACACACACACACACACACACACACACATTTACTTCCTCTGTGCCTTGAGGCTTAAATTGCCATTAAAAAGGCTCTTGCTGATTTTGACCTCCCAGCTCTATTTCTCCTTGCTCTTTTCTAAAACCTATTCAGGAAATAATGACCTCACAGACAGACCTATAATAAACAGCGTCCTGTTATTTTTCTTAGAGCCTTGGCCACACTAGCTCCAAGTCACTTTAAAGGAAAAGCACTGTGCATTTTCACACGTTGATTGGAAATTCAGGATCTACATGTTCGTAAGCACCCCTTTGATGTCAAAGCACTCGTGAATAATGGCCCTGCAAAATAGGGAGTACCAAATTCTGTATTTCTAGTCCCAAAAACGTTTGCAAGCTATTCTTCTAAATTTATCAGGCAGCCTTCACATTCTGTACACGGAGGAAACATGAGGTATTTTAATCTCCAGTTCCACTCAGTATTTGCTTTGCTTTTTCAAAACATTAGCAAAGGGAACACTTGAACCAAAGGTAGAGGACAGGAGGAACTTGTATTGCGTGCCTTCTCAAAGCATATTCATTCACGCCCATTTTTTCCCCTGTAAAGCACCCTCTGTTCTTTTTCTATATGAAGTGTGTGTGAACTTGAGAGAGAGACACAAACCATTCACTAAATAAAGGGTATCAGTTTGCTCCATCTGATTTATGAATCACTGACTGCCAAAAGTGGGTATTCCTAATCCATGTACTTTTTCCTTTGCAATAGATCCTTTCAAAAGGTTGGAAGTGCCACAATACCACAAGGAAATAATCACACAGCTGTGTTACTGGAGGAGAGACACTACGTTGTGCCTGTTTGGTTCTTCCTTCTTTTCTCCTCTTGATTTGTCAATAACAAGAATAAATCCTATAGTTGATTAACAGCCCCAAGGACATTTATTAGAAGTGAATGGTAGAAATGACCAGAATGAAATTAATCCTTTAACTGATGCATTCACTTCAACTGCATCTGAACCAGACAAGTCATGAACCATGCATTGCTCCATACACCAAATACTTCTTGAAGTAGTAATAAATAATCCAGTAGATAATGAGAGGCATCACACTTCGTTGTAAAGACGTAAAAGTAGGTATCAGAGGAATGAGGTTATACTGGATACTTGCATTCCTTGGGTGTGCTGTGTGGCAGAAAGCCACCTTGGTTTCTCCCCAAAAATCTCTGCCCTGTAACCATGCGTTTAAAATCTCTGCCCTGTGACACTGTGATTTAAATCTCTGTGCTGTGACCATTCAGTTAGGATGGGCCCAGCACACAGGGGGCCACACCCTCAGCCTGTCTCTTTAGGGAACTTGAGCTGACTGCATTTCTGAGCGAGGGGGGAAACCTGCTCCCTCTGCCTACGTGACTGGTACCTGGGTGAGGGGCATCTACCTGGGGAGCTGGAATCTGCCCAGTAACAGGTGATGCATTTCAAATTGGTTGGCTGACAGCCAACTGGGGCTGACCTCCGCTGGCCCAGGTGAAGGAGGTCACAGGGGCTATATAAGTTAGGACGGGGAAGGAGGCGGCCTCTCCAGCCATGAGGTGACGCAGCAGCCAGGCAGGGGACAGAGAAGCCTTAACATCTGAAACTGGCTCTCTCCCCCCAAACTCACGAGCTAGGAACCGCCTGCCTCCAAAGGGAAACTTCACCTGCCTTTGGAAGATGCTTGTGAGTAAGCTACTCAATCTGATTAGATATTTAGCTGGAAGTATCACAGATGCGTAATCAAAAGGCTACCACAGCCAGACTGTTTGCTCTTTAGGATTTCTAGATATTGCTCTATCCTGTACCCTAGTTTACCCTACCCCCTGTAATCAATAAAGTTCTCCTTTTTGACTGGTGTGGGAGACTTATTGAGGGGTGGGTCTAAATTATGCCTAAGAGACCCCTTAGGTCTGTGGACTAAGGGAGACTATACCTTTTTGCCCCCGGACTTGGGGAAGTACCCCAAGTGCCTGTACTGGGTTGAGTACCCGTGGGACTTTAGGCCTGTGTTACCCCAAGGACACAGGGCTGCGAGACAGTCCATTCTTGGGGTGGTGGCGGCACGTTACCCCCAGACTAGCGAGTGTGCTCTGGGAGAGGGGTCAGCCGGACATAAGGTGCCCCTAGGGAGGCATTCAGAGCCTGGAAGGTGGTCAGGCGCAGGGAGGTGGGCGGCTCAACGCAGGAGCGCCCCCTACTGGCCCGCCTCACGTGGTGGAAAGAGCAGTGGGATACGAATACCCAGCTGTTTTCCTGAGGTGGGATCTCTGCACCCGCCACATGCTGTGGGGCACTAACTTGAAAGTCATGTGTTTTCAGACCCTGAAATGTGCAGGGATCCCTTATAGCTGCATTTCCAGAAGAAGCTTCCTGTAGAAAAGCTATTTTTCATTTTCAGTGTAGTAAAAAGTGGCAAATAAATCCTGAATGTATAAGGTGATAGCAAATGGTACCACAATCTTCATTAGCCAAGGTATCTCCTTTTAATCACACCTGCTTTACAATTAAAAAGAACACAAATGATGCCTTGCTTAGGTGTTTCACAGAAGGAGGATCAATGAATTGTTAACACTGTTCTATCTAAGAAAGTTACTTGGGGCACTGATACAGGTCTCCACTCTAACTTACGGCGCTTTACATAAAGTGCTGTGAGTTAAGTCCCATACACACCCTCCCCCCCGCCCCCAAC
>NW_017729018.1:7186872-7202967 GCF_001723915.1 Gavialis gangeticus | reverse complement strand
CCCCAGCTCTGGGGATGTCAGCAGGAAGGGGAGGGGAAGTGAGCTGCCAGGTGGGGTTTTCCCAGCCTGAGCTGGAGAGAGGGGAGCCTGCGGGGGGGAATCAAGGGTGACATTGAGGCAGAGGGACTCTGATCCACACACCCCTGCCAGCTCAGGGCTGGCAAACCCCAGCTAGCAGCTCGCTCCCCCTCCCCACTCCCTTCCTGCTGACAGTCCCAGTGGTGAGGCTGAGCTGCATCAGCCCAGACTCGATCATGCTACAAATTAACCCTAGGGAACACAAGTTCCCAAAGCCCCTCTAAAGTGGAGTGCCTTCATCTGATACCTCATTTGATGAGGATAAATTTGTCACGCAATTGGCCGCTTTAAAAGCACTCTGCAGCCACGCACACATGTCACAGAATGACAGCAGAGCTCTTTCAGGGGGCCAATCACGTGAAAAACGTAACGTCTTTCTGTGCCCATAGTGTCCACCCTTGTAATATCTGAGCACTTCACAACAGTTTTGGGAGACAGGCGTGCCACTCTTCCTGTTTTACAGGTGGGGAGCTGAAGCACTGAGAAGCTAAGTGACTTGTTCAAGATCAGTCAGGAAGCCCAGCTGAGCAAGAATAGATAGTTACCCATTAACTAACTGTGACAGAAATGAAGACATGGCCAAACTCCAACACTCCTGGGGATCTTGATTCTGATATGTATTGAAGGCAGTATCAGTCATCACAAGGTTTCTCTGGAGCCCCTCCCCAAACTTCCAATTTTTGCCCTGAATGACATACTCATTAATGGGATGGAGAGAAGCAAAGCAGCTTGGGCTACAAGTGAAACTCATATCTTTTATTGTATATATAGAAACTAGCAATATACAGGTTATTCCGGATTTGCAGGTGCCCCACTTATTCACCAGTAAACTATAGATGTACATGAGCCATGCATACATAATGCAGTCATGCTGGCTCAGCTGAAACAAAACAGATCACATCAGACTCATTTCTGCCAGTGGAAGATGGTATCGATAACACCTCCCTGCACCAGCCTGTTTTCTTGCCTTGTCGAGGGAAGTCATGCTGAAGGAGGTCAAATGAGCTAGCCTTCCATTGTGCTTTCTGCTGGAGGGAGCGGTTTCAGTTTGCGCTCGGGAGCTGTGGAAGCCGCAGGTGGAATCCACCTCTGTACGACGGCCCTAACAGTTCATGAGCCAGGCAGCCTAGTTTTCAACCTGTGATATCTCATTGTAGGATCCCAGGAGAAATAAGTTTACCATCGTTTTCTGCCCCCAGAGCTCTGCCTCTCCAGCAGCACCCTGCACCTGGTGCTATGCCAGTGAAAACTGTATTCCAACCCAAATTCCCTTTCTTTTTTTTAAGACAACCTAGAAAAAAGTGAATTGTAAGAGGAGACAGCCAAAAATAGCCTGATGACTGCTGAATAGCCATAGGACAGCAGAGGGCAATATAATTGATGGACTTGCTGTGAATCTGTTCCTGGTCTGCACCAGCGGGAAACTAATCTTTTTGGCAGGTATGCCACAAATTATCCCTGCACCCTTCCTTTCCCCTGCCTGTTCTGCTGCGCTCCTTTCTGCTCCCTATCCAATCTGCTGCTCTGCTTTCTGCCTTATCTGCTGCTGTGCTGCCTGTCTTCACCCCAGTTACTGTATGTCACACACAGAGGCTGCCCGTGCTAGTGTGGCACTCGTGTTGCAGGCTACCATGCCTACTGTATGCCTTGAGAAATGAAAGGTGTGGTGGTTGCTGGCATGGAGGTCAGGGAGGGTGAATCACAGATGGTGAATGGTATAACACAGTACTGCTCAGAAATACCTGAGCTAATGCTCAGCAAGCTAGTTTGGATACCAGGAACAATATAATACTGTTAGTGTAGCGTGGCACCTAGACCAATTTACCATGCTGGGAAGCACCACTGGGGGACCCTGAAAAGCAAAGTAAATTAGCCCCGGTGGTGCCCTGCAACGATGTAGTTTCCAGTAGTTGAGCTAGCTCATTTAGCGGTAGCTTGCATATGTGTGCATGGCACTGCTGAGAGAGGAGGCTTGATGTCTGGGAACCATGGGAAGAGCTTAGCTGTTGACAGGGGCACTGTTACTGTTGAAAGGTTTCCTGACATCCAGGCTAAATATTCCTAGTTTTCTTTTTGTCACACTATACAAAGCAATAATCCTCTTCCTGCAACTAAACCACTAATCATTAAGAAATGCACTGATAAAGTGAACTTTTTAGACAGATTTTAAGGAATTAAACCTAAAAAAGGAAAAATCTCTTCTTGCATTTCAGGTTCCCAAATATGCTCGACCCTCTAGCCAGGAACCTCAGTGCCCAGCAGAAGCATGGGCAGCGTGCAGATGTGTGGCCCCACTCCATGCTACCCCCAGGGTGCCTCGACGTGGCCATAAAGTGATGCAGTGCCACTGTTCTCCAGCTAGGGACCCTTGCTGGCCTCTCAGCATTGGCTATCTGCCAATGAGCAGGAAGCACAGCTTTGTGGGATCCTGGAGGACAGCAAGGCCATAGAAATGTTCAGAAGACATTTCTGAAGAGCACCAAAGATGTTTCTTATTCTTGGAAGGTCATTTTTTAAAGCATTTGGCCTTTTTTAAATTGCCTCTCCAGCCATGTACACCTGTACCATCGCTGTTTAGAGAGTTTCAAAGATATTGGAGCACTTCAAACAGCATGTATGCCCATAGCTTTAGTATAGGAGACTGAATTTGGAGGTGATTTAAACTATTTTATTTCTTTGTATGTCTATGTTTAGATGTATGAAAGGAACAGACTTCAGAAAACTACTTTGGTTTTACCTGCTAGCAGTCATGGGCAGGAGAGGGTTTTTCACAACCCATTAGTCATATTCTGGCACGTTTCTGCTGTTTCTCCCGTTAGGATTTAGATGTACAGTTTGTGCACAATCAAGCTGAGTACATTACTGTCACCATAGCATTCATACAAAGAGTTCTCAAACTGTATGGGTCAATGAAAGTGTAATACAATACCAGTTAGTGCCTTTGATGACTGAAAAAAAGATTAAAATATTAACAGTTCTGAGAAGCAGTGACTAAGCACATGCATCTACCAAAACCTTGTTATGTGATGGTGGAGCGGCATGTTTGCTTCACACATACGTGCTGATCAACGATCTGGAGAGAAAAGTATCTCTAACAATCTAAGCAGGGAAAAATGCAACACTGGAGTAAGTCTTGGTTTCTTCCAGGAAAGATGCACATAATCCCAGGTCATTCATCAATAGGTCAGACCCAGAGAATGTTAATAGACGGGACCGAGCTAACATGGTGAAAGGTGACCAGCGGCATCCCTCAAGGCCCAGGACTCGGACGAGTGCTTTTCAACGTTTTCATCAGTGATTTGGATACGGGCATGGAAAGCGTACTAACAGAGTTCGCAAAGTTATGGGGGAGTGCCGTCACGGTGAAGACAGGCTGAGGATACAGGCTGACCCGGACAGGCTTGGAAAGTGGGCAGATCTAAACCTGATGATGTTTAACACCGAGAAATGTAAAGTGCTCCATCTGGGCAGAAATAATTCACAACATACTTACAGGCTCAGCGGTGCTACACTAGCCAGCACCACAACTGGAAGAGACCTGGGGGTCATAATTGACCACAAAATGAACATGAGCCACCAATGTGTTGCTATAGCCGGCAAAGCAGACAACACCCTGGCATGCATCAACTGATGCATCACAAGCAAGGCTAAGGGTGCCATCCTCCCGCTCTACTCAGCATTGGTGAGGCCACAGCTGAAGTACTGCATGCCACACTTCAAGAGAGATGTAGAGATGCTGGAAAGAGTCCAAAGGAGGGCCACACAGATGATTAGAGGTCTGGAGAACAGGCCATACGAGGGGAGGATGAAGGACATGGGACTGTTCAGCCTGGAGAAGAGAAGACTCAGGGGAGACTAGGTGGCAGCCTATAAGTACATAAGGGGCAAACATCAGGGGCTGGGAGAACATCTGTTCACCAAGGTCCCCCAGGGGAAGACTAGGAGTAATGGTCATAAACTGCTAGAAGATTGCTTCAGTTTAGACATAAGGAAGAAATTTCTTTATGGTTCGAGTGTCCAGAATCTGGAACAGACTGCCCCCAGACGTGGTGCAGTCACCTTCCCCGGAGATCTTCAAAAGACGACTGGACGTGCACTTTGTTGGAGTCATCTAATCCCAGCAGTCTTTCCTGGCTTAGAGCAGGGGGGCTGGACCTGTTGATCTCATGAGGTCCCTTCCAGCCCCTAACATCTATGAATCGATTAAACTGTTAAAGCTCCCTACCAACGTGTTTCAAACCCTACCATTGAAGGTGAGCAGTTCATTCTGGCAGGCCGTTCAGTTTATGGCTTGTCTGAAAAAGCCAGTGTGATGCCACCTGTGCTAATCATTGAGCCAGTAGGAAATGGTAATTACATACAAGCCACTGAAGAAGTGAATACAGCTCTGTCTAGTTAGTTATAAGTCCATCACGGCAGCAGCATTTTGCTATATTAATAAAATAATCTGTGTGCTCTCATTCTGAAACGTTTGCATTGTTCTTGTGACCTGGTCTATGTTTTAGGAGATGGAATGAGGGCTTGACTGGATCTCCTTCATGTCTTAGGTGCTGTAGCTTCTCCAATATAGCAGTGATTTTTTCTCCCTTGTTGGGCATATATCCTGGTTCTTCCTAACTTTATGATCTCAGCATGGTCAGTCACAGTAAGTGGCAAACCACTCCTCTTGCTGTACATCAGAGCAAAATCAGAACAAATCAGTCATGAAAACAGCACACGCATACTGTGGACAATGCGAGTCCCTCAAAACAGCCAGCTAATGACATGCAAACAGCAGTTAATCAGCAGGCTAGTCATATTTTAGGTGACTTCAATTAAAGTGCCAAGTCACACATTACTGTGTTTTAGCTGGCAACTGGCTGCTTACTGAATGACGGGTGCTTTTAAAATCCTTTATATTGTTTCCTGTGACCTGGAAAGCAGGTGCTGGCAAAATATGCTAAATGTTTCATGCAAAATAGTCATAGAGGGTAAAAGACAGCAGAACGGAAAGCAGCAGAAAGCCCCATACCAGAAACTGCATTTTCCTAGAGCAAGTGCTTCTACTCAGAATGATGTCATGGAGAGGACTGGCTGGCTCTGGGGATTTTCTCTTTTAGGTCAAATCTGACCCAGGTCAATAGTATTTTCATCACTGCTTTCTGAAATATTTGGTGATTTGTTTTGAATGGGTTGCTGCTCCGACATTAGTTTATTCTAAGTTCATCCTATACAGACTTTGGATAGGGACAAAGTTCAAAGCACTTAACCAATGGTTCTTAGCCAGGGTCCCATGAAGGTTCAAGCCACTTAACCAATGGTTCTCAACCGGGGTCCCATGAAGGTTCAAGCCACTTAACCACTGGTTCTCAACCAGGGTCCCATGAAGCTTCAAAATCAAACCACTTAACCAATGGTTCTCAACCGGGGTCCCATGAAGGTTCAAGCCACTTAACCACTGGTTCTCAACCAGGGTCCCATGAAGCTTCAAAATCAAACCACTTAACCAATGGTTCTCAACCGGGGTCCCATGAAGGTTCAAGCCACTTAACCACTGGTTCTCAACCAGGGTCCCATGAAGCTTCAAAATCAAACCACTTAACCAATGGTTCTCAACCGGGGTCCCATGAAGGTTCAAACAACTTAACCAGTGGTTCTCAACCAGCATACCATGAAGGTTCAAGCCACGTAACCACTGGTTCTCAGTCAGGGTACCATGAAGGTTCAAGCCACTTAACCACCGGTTCTCAACCAGGGTACCTTGAAGGTTCAAACCACTTAACCAGTGGTTTTTAACCAGGGTACCATGACACCCTTTCAAGGGTGCTGTGGTGGTTGTCCCGCTGCTGAGGCCCCCACAGCCACAACCAGGTGTGGAGCTTGACTGGAAAGCAGCTGTGGTACCTGGTGGAGGACACAAGAGCCTACACAGTAAAATCTCTCCTAAATGTAATTCAGGCCCAGTGCCCAGTCCTCCCATAGCCACCCCCTGGCAGGCTCTAAGGTGTATGGCACGGTTTCATCTAATTGCAGCTTCAGCCGCAGCACCCTGTTGAAAACCGCTAAGGAAATCTGGGGCAGTACAACACTGATGCTCAACGGGAGTTCCTCTAAATTCAGAAAAGATATGGGGGTGTGCCTTGCATCTAAAAAGGTTGAGAATCACTGATTTAACTTCACCGAGCTTTATAGCCATGCCTTCATTAAGGCAAAATCTCACGTCCTAATATATTGTACTCTTTGAACATCTCATAAGCTGTATTCTTTTACCAGCAGTATTAGACAAAACACCTTCTGTCTCACTTGTAGCGATGGGTGTGGACAGGCTTAATGTAAGACTGGTTATAAACAATACCTAGCACTGTGTGTTTTAAATAGATAAGGTGGAGACCACGATTTGCTTTGTCTGCTGTATAAATTTATTTTCTTTTGTGACTAGCAAGTAAAATTCACCACCATTCTTTTGTGGAAATAACTTCCATTATATAAGAAGAGCTATTTATCCTGCACTTACAGAGATACTATTGTGGCTTTTTAATGGAAGCCAGTGGGAGAGGTGAAAGAAACCATTCTGTTGACTATCAAGCCACAAAATCATTATTCATCCCAAATGATTTGTCTTTAACCAGGAGTTCCTCTTGAACTATTTACTTCTGAGATATTACCCTGATTCCAGCCCCACATGCATTAACATGCAGCAAGTTTGCGTCCCTCTTCAGTCTTGAGCTGGGGTCTTGCCATGGAGGTGCCCATTCTTCGTTCCCTTATTCGGCAGTTAATATCTTGCCTAATAGTAATTCATCAAGTGCCTGATCAACAGAAGTGGTGACAGCCTGCAGCTCCAATTAAAAACCAGTGGACCTTAACTAGCAAATGAATGCATAGGCCTGGGGGCAAACAGGTTCAAAGTTTTTTTTTTTTCCTTCATTACATTTGGAAATTATTTTGGGGGCGGGTGAAGGGGATGTCAGATTGGCAGTGCTAGAGGATGCCTTTCAGCAGAAGCACTTCACGCATGCAGACCCGGCAACCCCAGGGCACATGTACTTTGTGGTGGTATAAATGACTGTGCAAGAAGCAGAACAATAATGCAATGGGCCAAATAGCCCCCTATCTTCCAATGGCTTGTCTGTGAAAATCTGGATACTGTGTACAGTAGGAGAGATGTCTCTGGCAGATAACTAGAGGAGCACGACTACCTCGCTTAGGCAGTGGTCCGGAGCAAAGACTTATATACCTGACCTGTTCAAGGCACGGAGGGAACACTGCTCCTGTTCTGAAAGTAATGCATACATTGGGAAAAAAATCATCCAACATTTTTGTCTGTTGTGCAGCTCATCAGTCGCAGCCTTGGTTGGCACGTACGGAATAAGATAAGCTCTTATGTTGTAGGGTGGAGGCCAACCTTCAGCTGATAGCACAGGAGTTGTGCTAGTCAAGGTATTGCCTATCGTCCTGGATAAGCTGACCTCTGTGGCAAGTTGCAGTAAGCTGTGTGGCAAATAAGCATTAGCTCAACAGCATCCTCAGTTCCTTTGTATTATACATTTAACTCCATCATGGCCCAAGTTTCCTTCAATAGTTCACCTGTTTATTTGTATGCATTGGGGTGTACTGCTGCCAATAGCTTGGATCATTTGTCAGGGATTTTTGCCTGATGTAAAGCAATAGGCCCCATCTTGAGGTCTGAGTAATTAATATTGATTTCATGTTCCACTGAATTCAGCTGTATGCCCATGTTTATCATGATCGGAGGCTCTCAGGGTCATTCCCCAAATGTGTAGTGATTCAAGGCGTGGGTCTCCTGCAGAAACAATCTTGGTGAGACTTCAGTTGGCCACGATATCCATATTTCGTGGTCTGGTGCTGAGCTGTTATCTGTAGCGCACAGTGCCAGACATCGTCCCACTGTCAGCGAGAGTGGGCTGTTTCTAGCTAGGAAACTTTAGTTCAAAAACACTTAGGTTGTCCAGCCCCAAGTGGTATCCTGAATGTTAGCACAAAGCTCCTGCTTCACGAGTTATGCAAAGCTTGACTCTCTTGTGTGCCTCCATCCGGCTCTCTGAAAAGGCAGGCTGTTGCTTCCAGATGGCTAGAGATAAGGTGAGAAGTCATCGTGTTGCATTTAGAAAGCGGGTTTTTAAACCTAGTGTGCTGAGAATTGGCACAACATTGGGTTGATGAATAGCAGAAAGGCTTGTTTTAATAACTCCCAACAAGCTACAAAACTAAATAACAGAAAAAGCCTTTTTCCCCCAATATAAAACAAGCTATTAGTCCTTAGTATTATCTTAGCTGCACACAGATCTTTACCCAGCGCAGGCAGGAAGCAGTTCTTGTACAGCCTCACAGGGTGGATTCTTCACTTGTTGGCTGGGCGGCATGGTCCGGACTGCACACACCTTGCTGGCACATCTGCTTAGTTTTTATACTGTTTGTATTGTATAGCTTCAAAGGGTTTTTCCTTGATGGTTGGCCGATTAGAGTCCAAACAACCAGGGAGGAAAAGGTTGATTATCATACCACAACTGTTAATTGCCTGGCTCCTGTTCTGGATTTGCCTAGGTGTGAAGGCTGTGTTTCTTCTGCAGCCCCTGCAGTTACAGTTCAGTTTACAGGTGATGGGCTTGAGTGGTCCAACAGGATCCTTAATCACCAAAACTGTTTGGGGGGATTGGTTTATCAATGGGGCACATTTGCAGTAGCTTGTATGGGTGAACCAAACTTCAGACACACTTTGAATGGTTCAGACATTTTAACACCTTGTACATTGGATGCTTGGTGGGAGAAATGTGAGCAGGGGGTGTCTGTCACCTACCGGGCATCTTTCCTGTGTCTTTCACAAGTTTGTCTCGAAATGCATATTTTGTCCGTTGTTTTCTTTGGCTGCTAGGTCAATTGAAATGCATACGTAGTTACCTTGCCTTCACTGGCTCAGCTTTTTCTCCCTTTCTTAGGTATGCACGTGTGATGAGCGGATCGGGTCTCTGCCAACAATTTGAATCCCTTTGATTATTTTATGGCATGGGGCTGGTATCGGGTACCACAAGCGCTCCCCTGTCTCAACGCCTAATGGGTTGCAAGCCATTAGCGGAGTTTGATTTTCTTGTGGCAGCCTTGTTATCGCAATCCAGCCTTGCCCCAGCCCTTGTCTTGTACCCTGTCCAAGCTTTCACAGTTTTCATACGCAGCAATCTTCTCTCTTGAGGTCCAGACCTTAAAAAACATATGCCCCTTATCACAGATCTTCCGGGTGTCTTTTCTCTTGTGACTCCAAGAGACGTACATACCAGACCCCATCAGATTTGTTGCATCTTTACAGACAACAGCAAGTTCCCCCGGCACATTCACTCCAACAAGATGTGTGTGTGTGTATATACACCTGTCACATTCACTCCAAGGAGGTGTGCAAAGCCCCTGAAAATGTTCTGACTACTTTCTTTTCCAGCTCATTTACTTGCCTCTATAGCAGAGTTCTGGCCAGGGACTGTTTCATGATCCTAGCTGTGAAATGTATATTCATAACCCCTAGTCTGTCACATTTATTTAACTGCAGTTTGATTAACTGCTTTCCTTCCAGTTGTTTGGTCTTCAGCTTTTGGGACCATGCTGCATTGTTAATTAGGGTGTCCCAGGCCACATACAGCAACATAGTTATGCATGCACACAAGCACAAGTGCACACAAAACCTCTATAATAAAGGAACCTTATTAACATGGTGAAATCCAGCATGCAAAAGCTAGGAAATGCTAGTATTAAGATTATTTCTGCAACATTAACTTCAATGTCCTTTGCAGAAGTATTATGCTGTAGTCATATTGGATCAAACATCATTTTCCCTCAATCTCCTCTCATTTGGCTCCCAGGTCTCCCTAAGCTGTTTCCTCCTCCAGTTGCCAGTCCCAGCCTTCATGCCTAAACAGTCTCAAGCATTTATCTTGATGAGGCTAGATGTCTGGGCTTGCTTCAAGTGGCCATTTCCAAAATTGCCATATTACTCTTGTGGAACCCCGAAACATAGCTGATAGACATTTTTTTGTGTGAGAAAAAACCCAAATAAATGAAAATGTGTTGATTTAGAAACTTTCAAATGATTAATTTAAAATATTAATTGTTTTCAGTCCCGGTCCTGTCGCAGCTGGCACCCCTTGGCAGAGAAGTGAGCTTTCTTAACCTCTTATTTGCCAGATGTGCAAGATTATTAAGAACTCCACGTGCTCATGGCTCTTACTGGGAGTCGAGACTTGCTGTGTGCATGCTCTGATGTGACTGGCATTTGTTGCATTGGTTAAACTGAAAACCTGAATATGCAAACATGGTTTTAAAGATGCCACTTTGCCTAGTGGGTGTAGGTTGTAGCAGCGCATAAATACTGTTAAGCGTCCGAAGGGCCTGGCTTTTGGGCATAACATTTCTTTTTAGTTTTATTTTTTTGCAGAGAGCAAACTAAGGGAGGGAAGCTTCAAGTAGTGTTTGAAATGCTTTAATACTGTTGCTTTTTTTTTTTCCCCTAATGGGAGGGGCTGGTACCTTTGGGGATTAAAATCTTTAGTACAAATCTCTAGGGATTTTACGAGAATAACAAAGTGTCACTACCAAACTCTTTCTTTGTAAGTCTTACTGGCTTTGATTTACTTTGTGACAAAGGAAGTTCTCATGGGGTCATGCGGGGTTACTTTTCAACAGAGGAAGTGGTTTTTCTTTATAAAACTTGTTTATTGACATGCAGGTCCCATACACTTTTGATAGCCCGTATAAGTATTGGGGACTTTCAAGGAGTGTATTATCTGGGTAAAATGCCCATAATTCTGCAAAGTTTGCGTACATTTTGCATATTTTGCCACCTTCCCCAGAGCAGGTGTCAAGTACTTATGCATTCTAGTCACCTTTTAGTTGTTTTTTTATGTGTATTTATTTAATGTATGATTCATATTGGCACAACTATGTGCTTGTGCTTATGAAGTCCTGAGTGTTTCTATGTTAAGCTAAGTCTTTTGTATTTTTTATGGGTATGCTTACCTACTGCATGTGCCTGTCTTTCCTCATGTAAGACCTATGAATTTGTCACTTTAAACCTGCAAAATGGTACTGGTATTGCCATTTGTGGTCTTTACAGTATTTCCTAATAGAGGTTCGTTATTTTCTTCAGTTCCTTTGCAATGCATATTTTAAAGCAGTGTCACTGAAGTGAGTCATCAAAGTGAGTTAGAAAATTAAGATCTCCCACAGTACCCTATGGCTAATTACAGACAATCAAAAAGCCTAAAGCTGAATTGATTCAATCTTCACAGGTTAGTCCAAACTGCATAGATTGAACCGATAAGCACGTGAACAGATTTCAGTTTTGAATCCAGAAATGCAGCCACATGCCTGCAGTGGCCCAGAACAGAAGCCGAGGGGTGCTAGAGCATGCCTCTCCTGCTGAGCTGGAGTGAACAGCTTTGGCCCAGGCTAGTCCACCCACCCTGCAAGGGTGGATTTGCTGGGGAAGTGCAAAGCATCCTGGGATGCTGGGGGACTGTGAGTTAACTTGAATCTAGAGGGGATCTGGGACAGAAATTCAATAAACTGACTTAACCTAAATCAGTTAAGTCTGATACTGCATCCATCCAGGTTTATCTCAAAACAGTTTTGGCCATTTTGAAAGTAGTTTATATGCACTGAACTTTTGTTGTGCCACAAATTTGAGTCGGTTTCTGATCACTTATACCAATTTATGTGTGATTTCTGTCCCTAGCCTATGTGGGCAACTTCATTTTCAAATGTCTACATCCACTGCCCTTTTACACAGGGCTATGGCTGCTACTGCACTTGGTTACATTGTGTGCATACATAGTTATGTATAGTCACGTACACATATAGAGTTGAGTATAGTCCTCAAGGTCCCATTCCCACTCCCTTAGCCCCCTCTCCTCTGCCCCTAGTACTTACCAGCTCGGAGTGGCTGCAACTCCCTGCTGCAGCTACCGGGGACTGCCTGAATCATCCAAGCTCTCCAAATCTTTGCCAAAGTTTTGGAGAGCTTTTAATCGATTTGGACCTTTAAATTGGTCCCCTGATTCGATTCAGATTTGGAAATTCAGCCACCGAATTGGGCCAAATCTCCTCCAAATCAAATCACCACCCAAAGCTTCACACAGCCCTACTGACTTTCATCTGTCCTCCTGTTGCCTAGGAGTATGGGTTTTTTTCAGTATTTCTGAAGCTCTTCAAAATCCTTTTAAGTCTAAACAAACCTAAATAATAAAATATGCCAGCCAGTTAACTTTTTGACGTATCATTACTGAATATATTAAATAATCCCAGCTCTTGGATATGTCATTGAGCCACACAGTTACTAATCTCCTCCAGGCTGAAAATTAACCCTTTAGTCCTATTCTTTGCTTTTCACCACATAGCAACTATAACAGACACTATAGCAACTATATAGCACCACATAGCAACTATATAGCACCACTATAGCAACTATACCTACATAGCTACACTATAGCTATATAAACTATATAGCTACACCACTATAGCAACTATATAGCACCACATAGCAACTATAACAGACACCTCTTACACCATAACCTTTTTGCTGTGCTGCTTTAACTTCAGCACATCCTTCTTATTTCAATTTTGGCTGGAAATAAAGCATTGGCGAGGCATAGAGGGTGCACGCCAGCACATGTGCACCCCCTCAGCATGGCAGTGCACCCCCTGCAAAAAGGTTCTGTTAAAGCTGTCGGTGGCACTTGCGGGCAGTCGCTGCTTGCCACCCCCCCCGCCACCAACACTGCTGCTGGCATCTGCGGGTGGTCCGTGATTGCTGCTGGCCTCCGCCAACACTGCCACTGGCATCTGCAAGTGGTCTGCGATTGCTGCTGGCCTCCACCAACACTGCTGGTGGTGTCTGCGGGTGGTCGCGGACCACTGGTCGGCACTTGCCACTCCCCCCCACCGCCAGCAGTGCTGCATCTGCCTGCGGGAGCTCCCCGCTTGCTGCCACCATGCTCCCACAGCGCCACTGCCGCCTGCGGGAGCTCGCCATGCCCCCTCCCCCCAGCCTCCCTGGGCACGTGGCATTCATGCAATAAAGGAGAAACACCAAACGTGCTTGTAGTATGTAACACATCTCTGGGGACAGGCTTGATAACCATCTTGTGCAAGTGCCTCGAGTGACCTTTGCAGTATGATAATCTGCCCAGAGTCCTTTCAATTGATGTGTCTGTTTTCTCAAGTGTGAGTCATTCACCAAGTGTTTATAATTGATGTATTTTACTGGAGTAGGAGACTCCTGGAGCAGTTGAACTTGAAATGAGCAAACAAAAAAATGTGAACAGAACAACAGAATAGTTTGCATTCTGCTGAGGTTCTGCTTTAAGCTTTAGCATGGGAGGTGACTGCATCCAGTTTGGACTTGTCCAACACTAGCCACATTCTTTGGCTACAGGGCTGTGCTTGCAGGTTTTGCTTAGTTGATACCAGCCTGCGTGTATCTTCAGGGCAGCTTCACGGATGAGGCTTGAGGGAGCAGATCTCATTTTTACCGCAGCTACCTATTTGTTCCAGTATTTTGTTTTCAGGGTGGACGTATTAACTGCATACCATGTTTAAAGGCCATAAAAAGCAGCAGCACTCAGGGCATCCACCATGCATAATTGCCTCAAGGCTGAAATGGTGGGGAACGGGGTAAAAGGTCCAGTCCAGAAATATGCACACCTTCAAAACGATGTGGGGAACCAGGGCTGGAATAACAAGGTGCTGAAGGTCAGGAGGTAGATGATTACAGGTGCAGTGACACAAGACAGTCTGTGAATGGGTTAGGGTTAGGGTTAGTTAGGGTTAGGGTAATTGGAACTATCCACTACAACATGATACTTGCTAAACCCAAGTTTTCAGTACTTTTGTGGTGTCTTACTTTTAGCCACATTTGCCTAGCTGAAGATGGATGTGTTTGCAGCCAACATGTGTTACGTAGCAGAGGCCAGTCATTACAGCCTTTGTTCAGCATATTTTTCCCCAACGCATCTGAGCCTTGCTTAAATTCTCAGAAGACAAGCTAAAAGTGTCATGAAAATGAATAGCCATGAAGTAGATCAAAGAGGGTGATGATGTATGTATTTCCTTGTGCCCTTTTCATGGGTTTGCTAGAGATGAGTGGGAGGTGTCTTCTTCAAGCCTAAATCTGCTACAGTTGTAGGTGGGGAGGGGGGAAGCACAGATCCATTAAATCCTGCTTGTGCTTCTACACCTTTCAGTGCATACATTTTGCGTTAACATGCCTAATGCCTTCATTGGAGTAAAACCGTGGCTACTAGCCGAGATACTAACTGATATAGAGCTGCCTAATTTTGCCTGTTAGCATATCACCAGAATCCCTATAGGACATCTCCCCCGTCACCGTCAGGGTCCAGATGGATTTTGATACAACCGAAGTATTTAAGCAGGTTCAAACCAAATCAAAATCCTTCCTCCCCACCGTTCAGACACAAGGAGGGGAGCCCTTTTTTTCTAGCCCATCAGCAACCTGGCCCCTCCTGCTTCCTCTTCTGAGAGCATTTACAGCTCCCCAGAGGGAAGCATGCCAGGGTTTAATTGTTAGTGTGGACAAGCCAGGAACAACACAGATGTAGCAAAACTGCTTCAACTTTAACATTGCTTCATTTAGTTTAACACCTTAGGGCCCTTGTCCACGTTATCGGCTTTGTCGATCTTAAGATATTCCTCGGTTCTAGCAAGAGTTTCTGTAGCAAGGGCCAAGATCGGTTATAAATTTATGAATTGGCAACACTGCAATTTTCACACACATACGGGAGGCAAGCAGAGAAGTTAAAAAAAAATCAGAAGACAGGCCAAAAACCACATTTTAATCTTGGTTTTTCCCCACTCAAGTTCCATGATTGGAGGAAACTTGCCCAGTGGGCAGGTTATTCCATAATTGCTCACGGCAGTATTTCACCTTTATCTCGAGTGAGAGTCCGCGTCAGTCTTTGTGAGAGGATGCTGAGTAGGCTGATCTCATACAGCAGGTCTTAGGATGGACTGCAATTTGCACCTCACCACTTTTTTTTTTTAAACATAAATGAGTCTTTTTAACCTCCAAATGTATCAAGGGAAACAGGCTTCCAACAACTGCATGACATAAAAGGGCCCCAGGCCACAAAAAAGCAGCTGCTAGTGGCTTGCAGATCCTCCTGGAATGGGGTCAGCAACATTTTTGGCTGGAGTGCCAAAGATGCCCCAACCTCCACCCATGCTTGACTTAGCGTGCCTGAAGCAGATAGCGGGGGAGTCATGAGGGGCCCGATCCTTGGTGCTGGTGGCGGGTGCACGCACACCTCTGGGCGGACAGCAGGGGAGGGGTTGGGGTTGTACTGCCCCAAGCCCCCTCCCCACTATGCACCCCAAGGCTGCCACGGCAGAGCCAGTGCCACAGCCCCGGCCCCTGGTGCAGCTGTTTGCAGCCTGCCTGCTGCAGCTGCCCAGAGCCCAGGCCTGCTGTGGCAAGCAGCTGGGAGGCTGCAAACAGCTGCACTGGACTCAGGAGTATTGCCGGGAAGAGGACTGGGGCAGCACAACCCCAGCTCTTTCCCTGCCACCTGCCCGGAGGTGCACATGCAGTAGAAGGAGTAAAAAGGCATTGGCTATACTCACTTAGTGACCATGTTAGTGTCCAAAAAGAGCTTCCCACCATGTGGGGGGACAGCTACTAAGGCTACTTAGACTCTCTCCAAATGAGAGCAGTTGCTCTGGTTGATCAGAGAAACCAGTTTTGGATTTACTGGTTGTTGGATGAGATCCAGCTTCAAAAGAAACTTCACGTGCAAGAAATGCACAGAAATGCAGGAATTAAGTGGTACACATATATATACAGAGCAAAGATGAACATGGGTCGGCAGTGTGGGGAGGCAGTCAGGAAGGCCAACCGTACCTTGTCATGCATCCACAGATGCATTTCAAGCAGGTCAAAAGAGATGATCCTCCCCCTCTATGCGGCACTGGTCAGGCTGCAGCTGGAGTACTGCGTCCAGTTCTGGGCGCCGCACTTCAGGA
>NW_017729018.1:7185427-7186210 GCF_001723915.1 Gavialis gangeticus | reverse complement strand
CTGTTCCCCCGAGCACCGCCAGGAGTGACCAGGAATAACGGTCACAATCTGGCAGAGGGTAGGTTTAGGTTGGACATCAGGAGGCGCTACTTCATGGTCAGGGTGGCTAGGGTCTGGAACCAACTTCCAAGGGAGGTGGTGCTGACTCGTACTCTGGGGGTCTTTAAGACAAAGCTTGACAGTCACCGGGCCGGGGTCGTCTGACCCCAGTAATCTTTCCTGCCATGGCAGGGGGTCAGACTAGATGATCTGCTCAGGTCCCTTCCGACCCTAGAAACTATGAAACTATGAAAGTTTGTGCCCTGTATGTAGTGGGAGATCACATCGTTCATTGGACAGAAAACACATTGGCTAGCTCAGTGACAAATCAGGCCTTATTACTATTAGGATGAGCATGCCTTGGTTGCATTATGGTACTGTCTAGAGCCAACTGTTTAGCCTCTGTTCAAACAGATAGCATGTACCCTGAATGGTTTATGAGCCCGAATGGCTTGTGAGCTAAATAAAGGAGGCAAACAAAGGGCAAGGAGAAGGACCTAAGATAGTGGAGTAAGTGCAAAGACTGATGGCTTGAAAACATGAACTGCAGCAAACAGAGCCCTGCTCAAGAACTGTAAAAAAACAAAAAAAAAGGCATCAAGTAAATCAAAGCCAGCAACCTCCTAAGAACAGGCTACCTGATGTGTGTTCATGCCTCCGAATGGATCAAAATGACCACAATGCCTGCTGTATATCCAGCTGTACATCAGCTGAAGCCTTTTAAAATGATCACCAAGCTAAGAC
>NW_017729018.1:7170906-7180427 GCF_001723915.1 Gavialis gangeticus | reverse complement strand
ATCAAAATGACCACAATGCCTGCTGTATATCCAGCTGTACATCAGCTGAAGCCTTTTAAAATGATCACCAAGCTAAGATTTTTCTGTTTCAAAATTGCCCGTTGTTTATCATGACAAATAAAA
This sequence comes from Gavialis gangeticus, assembly GCF_001723915.1. Lineage (NCBI taxonomy): Eukaryota > Metazoa > Chordata > Crocodylia > Gavialidae > Gavialis > Gavialis gangeticus. The sequence continues at coordinate 7,180,304 of NW_017729018.1, read as the reverse complement.
GCAAAGGCCAAATTCTTTTTTGAGGGAAAATCATATGTATCAGAGAATTGACAGCAGAAGTGAATTTGGCTGTCCCAAGTGGTTTTTGCTGAAGATAATATTAAGGATTTCAGTTTGCCTGAGTCTGGAGCAGTGAGCCTAATATGATTTGATCATCTATGGATGATCTAATTTAATTCTGTATATATTTATCAAAGCTTTTTTCTCCATAGTTTTATATTGGGGCTGAGTGAAGCAAATGAAAGCACAGATATATGTGATTTTTGTACTTAGTTTGCTCATACTATGAGGACAGTGAAGAATATTTAAATTGATTTTCATGAAACCTTCTCAGAGTCTCCTTAACTTATGACCTATACAGAATATTGCATTGATTTTTTTTTTAGCTTGCTAGTTGTACAGAATATTATTGACTGATTCATTTCACATAAACTTTTGAACAGCTGTTAGATGGTAGTTACTTTTGGTCATTGCCAGACTCCTCAGCTGGAATAAATTACCATAACACTAGCTGTGAATCTGCCCAGAATTGTCTAATGCTGCTTCATTAACCTCTAAGCCAGGGGTGGGCAAAATGCGGCCCGCAGGCCAGATGCCATTCTAACCGGCCGACGGGGCCCCTAAACATCTGGAAAATTAAAATATATCTGCTCCTGGCTGCCTGTCATGCGGCCCTTGATGGCTTGCTAAAACTCAGTAAGCGGCCCTCTGCCCAAAATAATTGCCCGCCCCTGCTCCAAGCCATTAGTGAACATCAATGAAGTTTGCTGAAGATGCTAATTGGGTTGCCTGCAGAACTCATTTGGAAAATAGGTAGTTTGTTGTAAATTTAGCTAGGACTCACCTAAGATCCCTATTACCTTGACCTTTCCCAACCAAGATGTGCTTCATCATCAAGCACATCTTGGCTGGGAAAAGTCAAAATGACAGTTTTCAAGAGGGATCTTAGGTGAGTCCTATCTAAATTTTGCTCCAAGGTGAAGAATCGAGCACGCTGAGTCCTTGGCTGTAGTCATTGTTTAGCATTGATCTTAATAGTATAAAGTCCAAGGCTTTGGATTTGTTGCTGTGTTGCTTTTTGATGAGCTAGAGGTCTACAGTTGTGTTTTGACAGCTTTAAGCTGGAACCCAGCCTACTTTGAACAGGCAGAGAGAGTCATCTCCTCCACCTCGTGTTGTTCTGCACTTCCACCCTGACCTGCAGCATTCCTTCAAGTCCAGCCTCAGGCCTCTCCTGAGAAGGCAGTGCAAACTGAACCAAGCTGCACCTGATTAGCCTGGACAAAAATGCTGTATCAGATCAAGCTTCAGGTGCAACACATTTCCTGGCTTACAGCAATTTGCCAGATAGAATCAAACTTTCGGGCAGGCAAGCCGGCCCGGTGTCCTACACCCTGGCACTTAGCATCACATTGTTTGTTCTCCGAGCCCAGTATTTTACCTCCAGGCAGGAATCAGCACCTGGGGCTACAAAGGCAGTGAAGGAGGCTATAATAGACCTGGTCAGTTGTAAAATACTAATGAGGGCAAGAATTTTTTTCCTGCCCACTGCCAATGTCCATTTTACGCCCTGAACCAAGGACTCTGTTCTCTTCATTGTAACCTGCATTACTGTAAATGCTCGTGGTGCTCCACACTTGAGATTTTCACTTGCATACCAGGCAGTTGTAGTCACCTTTTGTAGTGGAGGATGCAAGGATTCACTCCTGAAATGGATTCAAACTTCCAAGTAATTACAGGGCATCAAATATGGGTTTTGTGGTCAAACCCATTTCTAATGCATAGTAACTCGGCAAATGTTGGAAGGGTTGGTATTGGTTATAAGGGAGTAGGGGACTGCTGTTCAGCTGGGTCCATTTATTATGATGCCCATGTAAATAAAGCATGTCCCCTGTGAACTAGATGGCCTTTCCCCCTTCTCCGCCCCAGGCCCTGCTCCCTGAAGGTGGTGGAGCACCTCTGTGATGGTGGGGATGGAGAGGAGGGGCTGAGGCCAGCAACCCTGGAGTTGGTGGGGGCGCAGGTTGCCTTTGGAGGGGGACGGAGGGGATGGCAGAGCAAGCTTCCCCCCACCCCTGCTTCTGGGAGGCAGTGGCGGCTTGGGGGGTGGTTAAAGTTAGGGTTAGGTTAGCAAGCTTCCCCCCTCCATCCCTGCCCCCCGCCTCATTCATTCTTGATGGGCAATTCGCTAGTGTGCTAATAAGCATCCAAAGCTCCTTTTTGTACTGGGCTGTTGTACTCAGGCTTTTAACACAACCAAGACCTTGCTGAGAGGATTCCAGGCTACATACTTCCTCAGTCGGTGAATTAGCAAGCAAAAGACCCCATCTAAATTAGGCAGACAAGGTTCTTTGGGTAGCTCCAATATCCTTTATTAGACCAACTGAAATAATTGGGAAAATGCTTCTTTGCAAGCTTTTGGGTACAAACACCCTTCTTCAGGCAGAGGAAGATGAAGAAGCATTTTTCCACCTATTTCAGTTGATCGAATAAAAGATATCAGATTTACCCAAAGACTCTTGTCTGCCCGTGTCCTTAGACCAACCCGGCTACAGCCAACAACCCCTCCAAATTACACATACATCTGTATTCCCAGGTGTCTGAAGCAAAGTCTTCCTTTAGATTTTTTAACTTCCCAATCTCCTTTCCATGGAAGGTCAAGAGTGTCGGTATCTATATCTATCCTCCATGTTCATGAGCAGGGTAATAGAGATCAGTTGTACCCCCACACACAACTTCCTAATTCAGGCTAGCTGTGGAGATGTTCTTAGGAACGTCAAGGGGTAACAGGAATTTTAGGAACAAATATAAATGCTTCGATTACTTTAGGTGCATAAGGCCCAGATGTACTTGAAATCCTGGATAGTCATTGGCCTGGTCGTACTGTCATGATCTCTGAGCAGCAATATAAAAACAGCTAGTTTTGCTCTGTGCTGATGACAAGCTCAACCTCTCCTCCAGGTTGACTCAAGTCACTCAGTGAAAGCCCAGCCTAAAGGACAAGCCTTATCACCTTAGCAGAATGACATGATCAACCTTCGGTGAAAGCACAAAAATAACAAGTTACAAAATCCATGGAAGCTAATAAAAAGTAAGAATTTGATGGCTCGGGTGTAACGTTACCACTTAAAAGGGAAGGTTTGAAGATCAACATCTGTAAGTATAAGCAAACAAATGTAAGTCTAGTGACACAGCATGTTCCATCTTGTATGGCTTCTTCCCTCCCTGCCTTGACAAGACTTGCTGCACCTTTTCTAAACAAGTTGATGCTGTTTTTCAGATTCAGAAGCGTCCAGGTGGCACCTACACACTAGTACTGGTGTAACTAGAGAAAGCTGGGATCCAGATCTACAGTCAAGTTTCCATGTGCAGAACTGGAATTGGCATCACACCAGCTTTTAAGGAATAGTAGGTTGTTTTGTATTTCAATTTTATCTTGCATTGGCACCCAAGATTGAGGCCCCAGTTCACTGGGAGCTTCCCAGTAGATCGCTCTAATTCATGTCCTTTAAAAGACTGACAGAACCTGCTTTTCTGACCACTCTCCTGTCTTCTCCATCCCTTCACCTGTGAAGTTAGTGAATGGCACTTAAAAGCATTTCACTCTCCTCTGACTCTCTGCTGAGTCCCTCCCATCTGAGTTCATCCTCTCCCATTCACTGAAACTACTCTGTCTAAAACCTCTAGCAACTTTTTCCTAGCCAGAACTCAGGGCCTGTTCACTGTCTTCATCCTCCCTGGCCTGCTTGCTGCTTCTGGGCACATGCTCCTACCTTGACATCTGGTCCCAACTGGTGTCATGACCATCTCGTTCTTTGTTCTGTTCTAATTTCTCCACTCATTCCTTCAGTGACTCAACAGGAATTCCTCTTTTATTCTCCATCTTTAGCTGTCTCACTGCGGTGGGTACCCTCTCTTCAGTGCTCATCTAATCATACAGTTTCAATCGTGGTCCTCATAAAGACTGACAGACCTAGTCTTCAACTTCTGACCTCTTCTCCTGTCAAATCCCATATCTCAACCTGTCTCTCTGACACATATCTTATGGTTGATTTACACTTACCATGGCCAAAAATGAGTTCCTGGTCTGTATTCCAACTTCTTCCCACATGTACATACTTCCCTCTTGGTCCTCCTACCACCCTTGTGGTCCAGGATCCAGCTTCAAGGTCCAGTGTCAAAAAGAAAGCTGGAGAAGGGCCTGGATTATGCCTCACTTGTATTGTGGCCATTATAGGGCTATACTGGGTGTCATAGGCACAGGCTTAAACCCACTCTGGGTGAAGTGAGGCCTGAAACCTGGGCCTACTACTTCCTGAGCAAGGGCCTTAACTACTCAGCTACTGGTGCTAAAACATAGCAGGGGCCTTCTCCACCTAACACACGTTAGTCATGGGGGTCTTTCCAGCTACGTTTTCATTTTCACAACTTACACACTCATACATATCCACAATGGGTGCATGTAGCCAAAGCATAACCTGCCCTATGTGTCCACTCTATGCATGCATGCATTGCAGATGTAACAGAACTGGAAATGCTGCATCAGGGCCAAAAGTGCTCATATAGGGTTGGAGAACTGCCAGTTAGATGCACAGAAGATAGCAGAACTCGGCCCTTTGTTTTCCTCTATGGGCGCGTCTACACGTGCATTTACACCAGCTTAAATTTACTGCGCAGTAAGCAGGAATAGGCCAGCATCTACATGTGCAGGGGTTAAAGTGCATCAACGCTGTGTGTGGACTGATTTGGAACTACAGTTAGTCTCAAGTCAGTCCACAAACGCAGTGTTACTGCGCAGTAGTAATGTGTCTACACATGCGCTACTGTGCAATAACTAATCAGGTGTAAATTTAATGCCTGCATGATGCGGGTATCAAACTGATGCTCAAGTCAGCGTAAGTCACCATACTTACTGCACAGTATGGGCACGTGAGTGTAGATATGTGCCCGTACTGTGCAATAAATGCACACATGTAGATGTACCCTGTGAGTATGATGTTGCCCTCTAGCTGCTGGTCTAGGAAGAGAGTAAGAACTTGCAGCTACTATCAAATGGTGCAACATTTCTTATAAATAACCATTGAGGGCTGCCTTTGGTGTTGAGGCACAACAGTTCTGGGCCTTTGCTCTCCATTTCTGTGCATGGTTGAGATTAGCGGCATCAAACTCACCCTGTCTCAAAGGCTAGATCCAAATAGGGCCAGGGGTGACCACAAGGGCTAATGCAGCCATTGTTCACACCCCTCCGCTAACAACATACATCCCCAGCGGGGCTCCATGCCCTGGATTTCAGCAGCAGACTCCGCCCTTAAATTTCTAGCCCCTCTACAAGACCTATGGGCCAGATGATGCAGCTCTGTGGACTGTACATTTGACACCCCTACTTTAGCTAGTAACTGCTATTTACAGTTCACTGATTCTCCATAATGTTCTTTGGTTGCTCTCAGTGGATGAGCTGGATGTGCTGCTCAGCACTTCACTCAAGGGAGGCAGAAGTAGAATGGGAAGAGAGCGGTAATGGGAGGAAACTGAAACGGGGAGAAAAAAGGTAAATATAGAATTCAAGGTCAAAATCTGTTGCAGCAGAAAAGCCAAAAGATGACAAATGACCTGGGGGGAAAGAGGTTTTGCAGGAACAGAAATATTAAAGTGGATGAAGAGTTACAGAAAATATTTTTTCCTCTGTCTCTTGCGTGGGAAAGGAAGGAAAAGAGACATTAGGAGGTAGCAAATGGGCACAAGAAAACGACCCTTGATGTAGGTGGGGAAATTCCAACTGGCCTCATTCACTCCCATGAGTATCAAGAGCCCCTAGAACGTGTTGTGTAGCAAGGGATGTATTTGGTGGCCGTGTTGGGCTGAGACAAAAAGAAATACAAAAATCCAGAACACTTGGTTCGGACCAACACGGCTACCAAATACATCCCTGAAATGGGGAAGATGACGAATTTTAGCCGATTTTGGATTTGAAACTTCATTGCTGAACACCCGGAAAGGTTTCTATTCTTCTCTGCCTGCCACCTACCACCTCCAGGGAAGGAATCCCAACTGATCTGCACAACAAAGAGCAACTCAGAACAACTCACAAAGACACTCTCAGGGACGCAGAGGGACAGATTTCCTTCTCCAGCTTCCTCCGTGCAAACATGAAGTTTATTTCCTACCTAGGGGGACTTTTTGCCATCTTTAATTTGCCCTGAGCCTGAAAGCTTGCAAAACATTTTTTTTTTGGCAATTTCTTAGTTGCTGTAATAAAAGGTACCATTTCTGAACCAAGAGTTCGAGACTTTTGCATTTCTTTGTGTAGCAAGGGCTTCATTTGAAAAACCAGTCTCTTGCATTTAGTTGAATAGCGCAACAGTCGGCAGAGGGCAGCAAAAGACAGGAAGGGACCAGGCGAAGCAGAGCCAGAGAATTCAGTGGCTGCATTCGTCACCTTTTAACAGCCCTGAGATTAAGAAGGAGGCAGCTCCTTGGAAGGCGAACCACATCTTTCTTTGGCCTGTGCTGGGGTTTTCAGCTGGGCACAGATGAGGAATAAAGGCCCAAGCAGTGGCTACTCAAATAATAGCAAGTGCCTTTTTAGGACCTTACTGCAAAACCAGGGGTGTAGCTTTTAAAGGCAGCAGCCAACACCAGAGATCGTTTCAAAACTTTGGCCAAATGCAGCTTTCTAAAGGTGCCCATGAATTGTGTGCCTAAAGACCTGGCATTTTCACAGCCACAAATCCAGCGCTAAAACCCCAGAGTTGTATCCAAAATACAACTTAAAAACGAGCTAGTCTTCCTGGAGCACTGTTAGCTAGCAATGCCAGCATCCCCTGAGCTCGCGAGAAATGTTAGCTTTATCTTCTGAATGTTTTGGGGGGATAACTGTTCTGCCCACCTTTGTAAATGCTTTGAGATCTACTGCCAAAAATGCCGAAAATGCCTGGGGGTAGCATTTATTATTTAATTCATAGCATAGTCTCCCTGTCTGAGCTGGCAATATTTTATCTGGAGCTCAGGATGAGCCAGATCCTCAAAGGTCAAGGTGCTGGTGCAATAGGGAAGATTTTGTTTTAATGCAGCTTTTTGGAGACTTTGCCTAGTAATGGAAATAACAAAGTCCTTGAGGTGACTTGTCCTTGAAGGTCAGAACTGCCTTGGCTTGCCTCTTCAGGAATGTCCTGGTTCCCTGGACAAGCAAAGCTTGCAATGATGTGTTCGTGTGTGATATTTGGGGGTTTAGATTAGTTTCTTTTCTTTTTGCCACTCTGATCCAAAGGCCTTTTGAATCAATATGAACCCTGGTCTTCTGGCATCCATCCTGCTGCAAGTCCCACAAGCTCTTCACTATCAGCTTCTGTTACTGGGCTGGACTTTTGCTTCCACCAGTTCTAGGACCTGGTACCACCTGGGTCCTGATAAAAGGTACTGGGTACTTCAGGGTGATGATTTAAGTAATTGAATTTGCAAGGAATTCGCCAAGTGGAAAGTCATCCTGTGTTGGGACACAGTATCTCAATCTAGATCCACTATCAACATCTGTATTCAACAGCGACTCTTTTTGCCCTGTTTCGAGACAATTTTGTTATAGAAACATTTTAAAATAAAATGTCAAAAAAGCAGACACTAAGTAAAAGTGACTAAAATCACCTTTTTTTTCAAGGCGTGTCATTTGTAGGCATGAAGCTACAGGGTGGGTTGCAGAAGTCTAACAGGCGAGGGGTGTGAGCGGAGGAGCTGATCTGACACAGTGTAATCCTCAAAGCCCATTATGAACCTGGTTGCCTCTAGCGGTTCTTACTTTGCTGTCAGGCTTAGCAGTTCCTCTGGGACTGCAGGAAATTACCTTTCTGAAAAGGTTACGGCCTGTGCTGCTGCATAGAAAGTGACAGGGAGAATGGAGGAGGATGAAAGGGGAGGAAAGAAGGAAATTCCCTGCCGTCGCCATTCTTAGCCGCATCGGCCTGGAACTGGTGCTTAAAGTAAGGAGCAGCACAGCACCCCACAAGGACTTGGATAAAACCTTGGGTAAGAAGTGCTCTCCCAAAGGTTGCCTCCTTTCCTTGGCTGCTGTAATGAGATTTTTCTCCCACCCCCTGGTTCAACCTACTGAACTTACATACAAGATTGAGAGCTCTTCTCTTCAGGAGTGGGCAACCTGGTCAGTCTGAGCCAGCTGCCAGCTGCATCATTAGTATATGATTAGGGTGTAATTCATTCTGCAGGCTCAGAGCCCCTCTGTGGTTATCTGACCTTTCCAAATCTCAGCTGGAGATTTGCTTGTTGTGCGGAAATAAAATATCCGGGATAGCTGAGATCTGTACACTGAGCACGTATGAAAGTGTGAGTGAAGCGGTGACACTGCACTGACTGAACAGATGAACAAAGTTGGGGGAATATTTGTTCCTTGGGGTAGGAGAACATGTTTCGACATAGCAGGCTCTTGCTTCAAACCTTCGCTGGGGTTTGAAAATACATTTGGTTAGATCTTGAGGGAGCGTAGGGCTCCGCACTTTTTTATAGCAACTTTGGCCTTCAAATTCTAGAGCTGAGGGTGAGGAACGCGCATGCTAATTTGTTGTTTGGAAGCTGCTTAGCATGGCGATATGAATACATGCTATGGGATCACATTTGAAGGTTGTCCACTCCCTTTTTTACTAGTAGTCTCCTATGAATGCTGCACTATGCAAGATTTGTTCTAATGATCCCCAATGATGAGGTCTCGGCTACATTGGCGATGCGTAGCGGATGCACACAGGTGCCCGTGCACCCCCTGAGATTGGCCGTGCATCCCCTGGAAACGCCAGCCGCAAAACCGAAAGTGCCAGCAGAAATGCACTCTGGTTTTGCAACTAGTGATTTTGATTTCCGGCTTGGCAATCAGCCGCTAGAGACACCCCCATTCTTCCCCCTGGTCAGTGATTAGCTGCTGGGGGACTCCCCTGCCTCCGGTCTGTGATCTGGTGCCCCCCCAGACTCAGGAGGCACCAGTTCTCTGTGCTCAACTATATGAACTCAAAGCAGTTTGTTGTTGTAGGACTGCTCGTGGATAATGAGTTGCACATAGATTGTTGTAGAAATGCTCTTGGATTTGTGATCAGAAACTGGTTTAAACCTGTAACAGAAAAGATGTTCAGTGCACATAAACCAGTTTGAAAATGGCTAAAACCAGTTTGAGATGAACCTGGTCGAATGTAGTATGTATCAGACTTAACTGATTTGGCTCAAACTAGTTTATGGCATCTGTCCCAGACCCCTTGCTGGTGTAAAATAAACCAGACACCCCCATCATCCCAGCATGCTGCCTGGGCTGGGCGGGGCTCTCTACTCCACAGCAGAGCTGGCCCCTCCCCTCTGCTCCCTGGCTGGAGCTCCAGCAGAGATTTGCAGACACAGCAGGGTCTGCCTGC
>NW_017729018.1:7162355-7170896 GCF_001723915.1 Gavialis gangeticus | reverse complement strand
ACTAGAGACACCCCCATTCCTCCCCCTGGTCAGTGATTAGCTGCTGGGGGACTCCCCCGCCTCCGGTCTGTGATCTGGTGCCCCCCCAGACTCAGGAGGCACCAGTTCTCTGTGCTCAACTATATGAACTCAAAGCAGTTTGTTGTTGTAGGACTGCTCGTGGATAATGAGTTGCACATAGATTGTTGTAGAAATGCTCTTGGATTTGTGATCAGAAACTGGTTTAAACCTGTAACAGAAAAGATGTTCAGTGCACATAAACCAGTTTGAAAATGGCTAAAACCAGTTTGAGATGAACCTGGTCGAATGTAGTATGTATCAGACTTAACTGATTTGGCTCAAACTAGTTTATGGCATCTGTCCCAGACCCCTTGCTGGTGTAAAATAAACCAGACACCCCCATCATCCCAGCATGCTGCCTGGGCTGGGCGGGGCTCTCTACTCCACAGCAGAGCTGGCCCCTCCCCTCTGCTCCCTGGCTGGAGCTCCAGCAGAGATTTGCAGACACAGCAGGGTCTGCCTGCCCTCCTCTCTCCCCCTCACTGCTTGCTGCTTATGCAGGGATCCCCGGCTCCCTCCCTCCCATCTCCCACAGCACGGACCCCAGCCCCACAGATCATAGGTACGTGGTATGCTAGCTAATGCTGAGAGGTGTCTGTGTGTGTCTCTCTCTCCAATTCCACTGGGACAGCCAGACAGAACAGTGACTGCTTAGGGCTATTTGGAGCTAATCAACAGGTCAGTGGGTAAACTGCTTAGGAGTGTTTGAAGTAATAGAGAGCGGCCTGGCATCTTATTGTTTTGCTGATGAGCTGATAATCACTGTTATCATCCCCCTGCTGGTTTGCTTGCTTGTCAGTTAGCTGCAGACAGTATAAAGAAGCAGGGAGAGGGAGACTGAAAAGCTCCAGACCATCAACAGATGCATGTGCTACACCTCCACCCCTCCCCTGCCTTGCCTCAGAGAGCTAGCTGGGGACTGGGGTCTGGCAACACTCCTGCCCCTTGAGCAGCCAGCAGGGAAAAGCCTGGGACCATGCAGGCAGACCTCCCTGATTGGAGGCCTGGTCACACCCCCCTTATCTCAGTACTGTACAAGGGAAAGGAGGGCTGCTCTAGTGCCCCCTGGTTTCTAGTCTGAGCCACTGCAAGCATGTGCCTGAATTTCTTCAGTCCAGAGAGAATGTCTGTCCAGTTACAAACCGGTTGAGCCTACCTAGGTTAGACTAACCTGCAAAGCTTGAATCAATTCAGGCTCACACTTTTTGAATGTCTGTCCCTAGCCAAAGTGATATAATGCCACTGGAAATACCTGCAGTGACATAGGCAAGTTTTCCCAAGCAAGCCAGCATTTTAGTACAGTCTGCAAGGTCCTTGAGTTAGTATGGCCAAATCAAACACAGGACATGGACCATAAGTGCAAAAATAACCGTCCAACATGTTTTATTCCCCTAGCATCCTTCACTTTACATTCTGTCCCTCTGTTTTTATCTAGTCTCTTCTTTCCAAGCCTCTAGGCTCCTGGTTGTTAGAGCTGGCTGTCAGTGTTGGAGCTTTTATTGTCTGGGCCTGGGTGCTCTCCCTTAGGGGGATAACCCCATTCATAGCTCTTGATGGGTTATTTCATATGATTTGTTTCCTTTGGTCTGATCACACAACATTGACAATAGCATTTCAGTTTTCTGACTGTCTCTCAAACCCATAATGAATGCTACCCCTTACACCAGTAATGCTCACATGAAAGCAGATTTGCACAAGCATTCCCTATGTTTTGCTGTCTGTAAACATCCTTGTGAACAAAGTTCCATTTGCACAAATGCTTACCCATAAAGATCAAAAGTTGGGTCAAAACAAATTTGAACCCTTTTTCTGTGCATTACTGAGCATAAGCACTGTTTTTGGCCATTCATGCTGTGCCTATTCCCACCACAAAAATTCTGCTTTGCTACGTGTATTTGGGAGCAGAACAAATTCTACTACTTATAGTTGGTAGTTAGTTTCTGATGCATAGTTTTTGGATCAGAATAATAGTAAAACCATAAATACCCAGGTTTTATCATCTTATCACAGGCTTCTCTGAAGTACAGAATAATTAAATCTCCATCCGCCAGTTGGTCTAAATGAAATACAGTTCCAGAATATAACCTTATCAAGCATAGGCAACTGGAAGAAGGGTACAGGTGGGGCATATGCCCCCCCTGAGATTGGCTGCCACCAACGCCAGCTTCTGCAGGTCGTCGCTGCTCGCCACGCCGCCACTGCCACCGGTTTCTGTGGGTGGTCGCCGTTTGCCACCCCCAGTTGCCACACTGCCATGCACAAACTGTGCCCCCCAGTCTCAGGAGACACCAGTCACCCCTGTTATCAGGAGATCTGTGCTTCCCACTTTGAAGATACAGTACAATGGCACAATACAAGCATGCTCTGTAGAGTCTACTCTAAAAATGGTCTCCCCAAAATTGCAGAGCTAAAAGGGCAGGGGGAAGAGAAAAGCAAAGACACTAAGGAACAGAAGAAATGGTGGTATTCTAGATGAGATCTGGGCGGTGATGGCGAGCTGATGAAGTACAGAGAAAAGCATCTCACCTCTGCCTGGATGCTTGTCAAGCAGTGTACAACCAGCTCTATTTTCTCACAGGCATTATCTTTTAATTAACTTCCTGGCTTCGGTGTCCCTCTGTGTCTGAACCTGAAGTGAGGTGAGATCCCCCAGGAGGAAAATGTGCTTCAGAAATTTCCCATTGTTCTAGCAAGACCTGATCTGGGCTCGAGTGCTCTGCGGCCACAGCTGGTCAGGAGCAGAATTTTACTGCCCTAACCTAGTTTGGTTAGGGCAACTAGTAAATGCCACCACATGGGAGGTGGTGTTGTTCAGTGGTGAGAGCACATGTCAAGGCAGAAATCTGTTCCGATATCTGCCTGACCATTGGCAAATCCATGTTTCCTCTTTGTGCCTCAGTCTGCCTCTCAGGAAAATGTAGAAAACAGGCTAACCTACCTCAGAGATGTGGAGGCCACCTCTTATTGCAATAGAATCCATGTAGAAACAGAAATTAATGTAATTAATTAATGTATTGGCTAAATGGTATGGGGTCTTTGCATGAAAGGCAACAGGTATTATAATAATTTAATAAATAATTGTAAAGCATTCCTTGCTCCTTGGACAATGCCATTTTTTGGAGCAACTGGCACAGCTTGTTCTATTTTTGCATCTATTTCCCCTCACTAACCCTGTGCTCAGGCTCTCTATCTTGCTACCTGCTTGCAATTATTCTTAGTGCAAATGTGACCTTCTGGGCTGCATTTTTGGCCTGGAAGTTATGGAGTCACTTTCCTCTCCTTCCCCCATCACTCCCTGCCAGTGTTGGTTGGAACAATCTATAATTCTTGCTGTGGGTATTCTCATGCAAATAGGTTTCACTGAGGAGTGCTGTCGAGACAGCCCTGGACTGCAGGGAGAAGGGAGAACGTGCCACACAGCATCACGACGGAGCAGAGCTGGGAGCTCTAGGCGAGAATCAGTGGTGGAGAGCTGAGGAGGTGGAGACAGCGCAGTTCGCACCTCTGCCTGGAGTGGCTTGAAGGTGTATACAACCAAGTCTTCTCTGAGCTTACCACTCTTAATTAACTCCCTGGCTTCAATGCTTCTTCAGCCATATCCACCAAGTGTGGCTGTGCGGTATGTGGCACTGCAGACATGTCTGTGGCACCACACATTCAGTTCTCCGCACTGCCAGGGAGCAGCGTGGAGGGGTTTTTTGACCCCTGGATATCCAGGGGTCAAAAAAACCCATGGGGGGAGAAAAAAAAGGAGCAGTGCACATGGCGGCAGCATGCGCCAACCAAAGCTGGAACCTGGCCAGCTGGATCCACACTCCGCTGCCAGCCGGGCAACTCACAGAAGGATCATTGCTGCTGCAAGACTTCAAGAGCCCAGGTAAGGCTGCTGGGGCTAGCCTCCACCCCACTTGGGGCAACCTGCCGTGTGCCAGAGCACACGTGGCACAGGCAGTCCCCAGGAAACCAAACGTGCCCCAGGAAACCATCGTGCCTCCCAAGAGCAGGGCTCGGGCGGGGGCAGCGGCACCCTTCTGTGGGCTACATAGGCACCACGCCATGGGCTGGACACAGGTGGGAGGGGAAGCTTGTATGCATCGGCAGCCACCAACCCCACGCCACATGCCACCACTCCACGTTCGGGCCGAGCCCCATCCCCCACCCCTCCTCCCCTCCGCTCCGTGTCCAGCCACCGGGGATACACTTATTTAAGAAGGTTGAAAACCCCTGCTGTAGGCAAACAAAGGCTCACATCAACTGGAGGCCAGCTCACGTACATAACACGCCAAAACTCTTTAACCCATAAACTGCTAGATTGAAAAAGTGCAATCATGCGTTTAGCATACTGGAGCAACCTCTTTCTCAGCATTTCAACCAGTATCTCCAGTGCCCTTCCCAACTGTAAACTGAAAGTGTAAGGGTGCATAGGAGAGAGGTGGTTAGCTGTTTTAGAAGGGAGGGCAGGGTGGCATTGTGGGGACTAACTGGGTGCATAGAAATAAAATATAATGAAGGGAGGGGCAGAAAAAAAAAGCTAAATTGTTTATTCGCATGCTCTGCAAACACCACTGAACTCGTCAAAGCTTTGGAGGGTTTTTATTTGCTTTGAATGAATCACATTAACCATCCCTATCACTAGCAGGTATGCACATGTACACCTAATGCATATATGGTCATGAATGCATGCAACCGCTTAGTAGTGCAGAAAACAATTCCTTGCTTTAAAGGTTCAAGAAATCAAGCCAGGCTAGTAACTCATTATGGTCCCACACTGCTGATCTCCCAGCAATATTCTGTCAAATAAAATGTTTCTAAACTGTTCAAGAAGGACAGACAGGGGAGCAGAGGAGGAGGAGTTGTGCTTATATGTAAAAGAGCCATACGTCTGCTCAGAGCTCCAGTATGAAACTGGAGCTAGGCCTCCTGAAAGTCTCTGGGCTAAAGTCAGAGGGGGAAGCAACAAGGGTGACATTGTGGTAGCTGTGTGCTATAGTCCACCAGACCAGGAGGATGAGGTGGATGAAGCTCTCTTCAGACAACTAGTGGAAGTTTCCTGATCTCAGGCCCTGGTTCTCATGGGGGACTTCAGTCACCCTGACATCTGCTGGGAGGGCAACACAGCAATGCACAGGCAATTCAGGAAGTTTTTGGAGAGTGCTGGAGACAACCTCCAGGTGCAAGTGTTGGAGAGGCTCCAACTACGTGCCATGCTCCTCTTGACCTGCTGCTCATAGACAGGGAAGAGCTGGTGGGGAATGTAGAAGTGGATGCCAACAAAGTAAGGACCTTGGACTTCAGAAAAGAAGACTTCAGCTCAGTCAGGGAACTGATGGGCAGGATCCCCTGAGAAGCCAGACTGAGGAGGAAAGGAGTCCAGGATTGCCAGCAGATCAAGGGAAGTGCTTATTCTCCTGTATTCTGCACTAGTGAGGCCACATCTGGAGTTCTGTGTCCAGTTTTGGGCCCCCCACTACAGAAAGGATGCAGAAAAATTGGAGAGGTCAGTGAAAATGGTTAGGGGCTGGGGGACATGACTTCTGAGGAGTGGCTGAGGGAACTGGGCTGATTTAGTCTGGAGAAAAGTTGACTGAGAGGGGATTGAATAGCAGCCTTCGCTTTCCTGAAGGGGTGTTCAAAAGAGGATGGAGCTGGGCTGTTCTCAGTGGGGGCAGATGACAGAACAAGGAGCAGTGGGCTCAAGTTGCAGCAAGGGAAGTTTAGGTTAGACGTTAAGAAACATTTTGTCACGAGGGTAATAAAGCACTGGAACAGGATATTCAGAAAGGTTGTGGAATCGTTATCCTTGGAGGTTTTCAATGCCCATCTCAACAAAGCCTTGGCTGGGATGATCTAGTTGGAGTGGTCCTGCTTTGAGAAGGAGGTTGGATTAAATGACTTCTTGAAGTCCTTTCCAACCTGAATTTTCTACGATTCTATGAAAATCACAGCCACAAGACGTCCAGTGAGGAACCAAAGCACTAGACATCAGCTACATTTTGCTTCTGCCCATTTCAACGAGAGGGTCAATAGGAACAGAACCGCACTTCCCGGCAGCTGATGGTATATGAAATGTGCCCTGAGGTAGGAGGATACAGCTGTGGTGTTCAACGCTGCTGATCCCCATCTTCTAGAACAGCAGACCCAACTTTGCGAAGTCCTTATCCCAACCTGGAAGTCACCAACCATGTGAACTCCCCTCCCGCACACCAGAGGCCAATCCCAAAGACATGTTCAGTTCTACGTCAGAGGTGAAATGCGTCTTCTCATCATACTCAGTGCTCTTTAAAGACCTCAAAGAGGGATGGCAAAGATCCCAATAATAAAGTTCTCCAGTTTTATTTTACCGTGAGGAATTACAGGTCAAGGTCAGCGCGAAAGGGAGCACGTGGTGTTTGAATGTGCGTTCTGCCTGGCTCAGAGAGAGATGTAAGGGAGCGGTTCATTTATGTTGATGTCTTTCGTTCTCTCTCTCTCTATTTTCCCTAGGTACAGTGTCTTATTGAATTGGCTTTCAGAGCTAATGAAATCCCACTTGACACCATTTTCACCAGAGCCATTGTGTTTTAGGGTATTGTCATATCCTGTTCTTCTTAAGCCCCGTTGCTGTAACCCGCAGGCCTACAGACCCTTCCACAAATGGGAAGAGTAACCCGCTGGGTCCTACAGTCTGACATTATCCTAGATCTACATCTTCCCAGTTGATTCTCTAGAGTCGGGCCGCAGCTGTTGACTGTACCCCGATGTCATCTTGTCTCCGAACAGGAGCTCTCTGCCCTTTGGCTCATAGAAGATGAGGGCAGAATCCCTGGTATGCTCCAAATTATTTCTGCTGCCCTGGCTAGGTTCAAATTCCAGGTGTTTTTCATCGCAATCATAGCTTCAGTGAATTGGGCCCGTGGCACGGAGCAATCGGCCTCTGCTTCCTTGTGCATTCGAAGCTTTTGGGCAAGGGTGAACATGGAAGAAGAAAAGAGTAATGCTGGTATTTTTCTCCACTCGAGTTTCTTGATTTGGGGGATACAAGAAAAACAGCAGCAGATGATGAATAGTTCACTTTAGTTCATTTAATTTCCTCCCTCTTTTGCTGAGATTTATTTTGAAGCTAGTATTTGCGGTTGTTTTTAGAAACAACAGCTGTATCCAGCACTCTTCCTTGGACAGGGGGAGCTGGCTGCGTGGTGTGGCGTGTGCGCCTTATAAGTGGTTCTCAAAGGAGTCGGATGCACAACCCACTGAAACCATTGGGAGCTCGCCCCTTAATTTCAAGAGGGTCAGGTTCAAACTCCAGCTGTGTTGCTGCTTCTGCTGTGGTCGTTCTTGTGGTAGCAATTGCCCTGCATCCTGGCTATCATTGTCTCTAGGGCTTTCTTAAGGACTGTCAGAGGCCTTTTATTTTTTAAAAGAGAAGACATTATAAACACCCCAAAACCTTTACTGCCTTTTTCTTTCTGGCCTTCCTTGTCAGGAAAACTTCACAGAATGCTAGAATTAGAGAGAGGGGAAACACAGACGGCCAGAGCCCAGCCCATAGTGATGCCAGGCCAGAGCTTTGGGCCCTGCAAGGACCGTAAGGGGCAATGAATTGAGCATGCTGCCTCCCCACAAAGGGAAAAAAACGCTGGACTCCACATTGCCAACCCTCCAGGGTTGTCCTGGATGTACTCTCTAGGAATAATTATAAATCTCCAAGAGACTGCTGAGAGTCACTCGGGAGATAAGTGATAGGGCACTCATTAAAATAAATATTAAATGTTGAATCCAATTTATACAGTAGTCCAATGGGTTTTTAAAATGTAGTAGTAATGTGCATTGGGTTTTTGGTTGTAGCCGGGTTGGTCTAAGGACATAGGCAGGTGAGGCTCTTTGCGTAGATGTGTTATTTTTGATTAGACCAACTGAGTAGTCGGAAAAAAAGGTCTTGGCAAGCTTTTGGGCGCAGTTGCCCTTCTTCAGATTGCAGACCAGCAGAGACTCCCTAGGCCTGAAGAAGGGTGACTGCGCCCAAAAGCTTGCCAAGAACGTTTTTCCAACTACTCAGTTGGTCAAATTAAAGATATCACATCTCCCCAAAGAACTTTGCCTGCCATAGTTATGTGCATTTGCCTTCCTGATGTAAAGTCATTAATGTCATTGGGTCATGTGATAAGACTTTCTGGAATAGATTTGGACAGGCACCTGGGTGAGATCACATGGCCCCAGATTTGGTGACCCTTTTCTTGCCTGTCAGGGGCAGGGGGTCGGACTAGACGGCCCACTGGGGTCCCTTCCAACCCTAGAATCTATGAATCTGTGAACCCAAGAGTTGGCAACCCTACACAAGGACATGGCCCAAGTGCCAAGCCCATTGTATTTCAGCAAGTTTTGTCACACCTTGATTCACTGATCCTATCCTAAGGTCACCCTTCACGGTTGCAAGAGCAACAGGTAGGAGCTGATGGAAAGACAGTGAAGATGACATGATCATATGATCACCTCTTGGCCAAA
>NW_017729018.1:7157122-7157355 GCF_001723915.1 Gavialis gangeticus | reverse complement strand
TGAACACCTTCAAGAGCAAATTGGATGCTTATCTTGCTGGGATCCTATGACCCTGGCTGACTTCCTGCTCCTGGGGCGGGGGGCTGGACTCGATGATCTTCAGAGGTCCCTTCCAGCCCTAATGTCTATGAAACCTATGAAAGATCAAAACTGGGCAGGGAGGTGTCTGTAAGAAGGGCTCTGTTTTGGATATGCTCTTCCACACGAATAGCATAAATGGACCGAGCTGCAGC
>NW_017729018.1:7151737-7152122 GCF_001723915.1 Gavialis gangeticus | reverse complement strand
CAGATTTGGTGACCCTTTTCTTGCCTGTCAGGGGCAGGGGGTCGGACTAGACGGCCCACTGGGGTCCCTTCCAACCCTAGAATCTATGAATCTGTGAACCCAAGAGTTGGCAACCCTACACAAGGACATGGCCCAAGTGCCAAGCCCATTGTATTTCAGCAAGTTTTGTCACACCTTGATTCACTGATCCTATCCTAAGGTCACCCTTCACGGTTGCAAGAGCAACAGGTAGGAGCTGATGGAAAGACAGTGAAGATGACATGATCATATGATCACCTCTTGGCCAAACTGGACAATTGTGGCCTTGGGTCCACCACGATCCGCTGGCTGGGAAATTGGCTTCGTGGTTGGACCCAGAGGGTAGTAATAGATGGAAGTCAATCAT
>NW_017729018.1:7144651-7150400 GCF_001723915.1 Gavialis gangeticus | reverse complement strand
GCTGGACTCGATGATCTTCAGAGGTCCCTTCCAGCCCTAATGTCTATGAAACCTATGAAAGATCAAAACTGGGCAGGGAGGTGTCTGTAAGAAGGGCTCTGTTTTGGATATGCTCTTCCACACGAATAGCATAAATGGACCGAGCTGCAGCTATACAACACTGTAAAGGCCAGGCTTGCTGCAGTGTGGTTTGCCATGTTAAAGCAAAGCACTGGGCATTTCCAAATTGTGGCAATGCTGTCGGGTACGTAGATGTCCCCCTCACAGACCGTGAAGGGCAAGTAGCTCTGCGCACAAGGTTACATGGTCTATTTTACTGCTCCCCTCTCGGACAGCCAGGGAACTGGGCCTCCCAGTGCTCTTGGAAGAGGTCCATTACTTTGCAAAGCCCACTGCACCTAGGCTTGTACAGCCCCCCTCCTTATTCTGCATGTGGCAGGAGGGAAGGATGCTTTCTGCTGCCAAGTCATGTCCTTGCCCTGAACTGGTGCTGTTATGTTGACTTGGAAATGAGACAAGCCATGTAGGCAAACACCTTCTTATGGCCTAAGCTGTGAGTTTTTCTCTCCACCCTTCTGTCTCTCACCAAATCACTGACAGATACTGTCTCTCCCACCACAGAACAGGAATTGATCCCTGGACCTTACTCTTAATGCACTGCCGCCAGTTCCCTCTTAAGGGAACAATAAATCAGTCTCAGTGTGTCCAGGCTAAATTCTTTCTGACAATGACAAATGGCTAGGGAGTGAGGAATGAGGCAAGGGATTCCAGCCGTGGGTTTTAGCAGCCAAGCCACCGCTTCCACTGTTCACTGAGCCCAGTCTTTAAAGGCACTTAGGACACAAAAATGGGACAAGTGCATAGCACAGCCCCGGAAAAGAGGTTCTGCTACTACCCGTCCTTAATGGCATATTTAACCCTATATAGGTTAAGGAACAGGCTAGACATCCCAGCCTTAAAGTGATTCATTAAACAGACAGAGAATTTTATCTATCCCCATATGCATCTGTGGAGATCAAAGAAGCTAGCCACAGTTTTTCATTAAATCTCCTGTGCACCTCAGTTTACCTGTTTGAGTGTCCTGCCTGACTGCATGGAGATCGAGGAGGCTGCTGGGCAAAACAAACAGGAAAGCAACTCCTAACAGAGGTAAGAAATCTCTAGAGCAGGGGTGGGCACAATGCGGCCCGTGGGCCGGAAGCGGCCTGCCAGGCTAGTCTATCCGATCTGCAGGGACCCTAAAAAATTTAGAAAATTAATAATTATCTGCCCCTGGCTGCCTGTCACGTGGCCCTTGATGGCTTGCCAAAACTCAGCAGACGGCCTTCGACCCGAAATAATCACCCGCCCCTGCTCTAGAGTCAAGACCAAGGGTCCTTAAGTCAGGGCAGGGTGGCACCTTACAGACTAACTAGCTCAGAGAGGCAGGTGGGTTAAGTAGACTTAGGTGCTTGGGTCTGACCCTCTTGACCATTTTGATAAACCTGTCTGGCCAATTAAGACACACCAATACAAAAGTGCAGGTCCCCAACTTTGTCCTGTGTATTAGACCTACCCTAAATCAGGGCTACCCTTGTCAAACGGCCTCAGTGCATTTCCTCTAATTAAGCCAACAGCCCCAGCTGGGCGGACTCCAGCCCTTGATAGTGGGAGCCGATTCATTACTGTTCGAACCAGCTCTGGCTCCTGTCAGCGGCAGCTGTTCTGCTAGGAAGAGAGCGGAAGATGCTCTGGTTTGTCGGCTCGGTGAGCGTGGGAGAAGGACAGGGAGGAGCCTCCCCTGCAAGCACCCAGCACCAGGGATCAAAGCTCCAGGGACGTGGGTCCTCTCTCTCACTGGCTGAAATCAAGAGTGGCTCCAATGACGATACACTGGTGTAAACTGGATCAGAATCAGCCCCTGGCAGAAAGCACTCAGGGAAATAGAGATCATGGTTGAAAACAATGTCTTTGAAGGAAGATTTGCTCTGACAGAAGGCTATCTCCTGGCTGGTGTGGTCAGACATTGTTTTCTGAGACATTTAAAGAGTGTTATATTCAGCGTGCCATTTTCTAGGTCAGGACTCGGACAGACCCTGCGTGAAGATCTTTGGAAGGACAAGCCTGGACGCAGACAGCCAGAGAGAACCGCATCAGCTATCTGTTTCCAACAGCCTCCACAGAAATCCCCTTCAGAGATAAGTCCTGCTTTTCCCCTCCCCATCAGGGGACCTGAAGACGGGTCCTGGAAACACAGTGCTCGTATTCACATGCAAGCTTTCTGCCCGCCGCACTGACCTAGGTGCACAGAGAGGATCACCCAGCAAGCAACGGGCAGAGCCAGCTCTCCAGAGTCCCAGCCCAATACACCGTCACCCGAATGGCATTGCTACAGAGCAGGAGCCCACACACAATCACAGTGGCAGTCTGCAGCCTGCAGCCACAGCTGACTTCAGAAGGAGCTTAGTTTCCAGGTGGACTGCATCAGTCTCCTGGCCGGCCATCCTCACCCCGTGTGGCTCCTGACCCTGCCAGCCAGTTCAGATTCAAAACAGCCCTGGGGTCTGGGCCTGTCCACACCCCTGCCTGGTTGTGGGCACTATTTGCTGCAGGCCCATACAGCTCCAGCTTGCAGAACATCCCAACCCAGCTATTGCTGTGGCCTGCGCTCAGCTCGGCCCGTTTCCTTATTGTTCATATGGAAGAGAAGTGGCGGCACCTTTTCATCAGCTCTGGCTTCCACAATAGAGCTCAGGTGCACGCCCGCAGCATCGTGCACCCCTGCACACCGGCCGTTTCACAGCAGTAGGGCTCCAGCACAGGCCTCCCACCTGTGTCCTCTACCCCGCATCTCCAGACGCATTCAAATAAAGTTCAAGAAGAGGAGCTGCTTGAAAAGCAATGAAATGTCAGCTTCCTCTTCCCTCCTGAAGAGCAGTCAGGCCCTGTCTAAGAGCACCCTAGAGCCCGAGCCACGAGGGGATGGCATGCACCTGAAATTCCTCCTTTACATCTGAGCTAGGCAAATTCTCCAGGTTTGGTATCTAGGTTCCCTTTGAATTAAATGCCAGAAGGGCAGACGCTGCGTACACGTGAACGTGCCCTTTGTGGGACGCAGCTGCCAACTGGTGCCTCTGCTCACTGGAGGAGGGGAGTGGAGGCAGATGCTATTTCTCTAGGAGATTGCAGCTGTGCCCAACAGCACCTGCTACCACGTGACCTGCAAAGACTCACGTGGCTCAGCCAGGCAGGAGATATTATGTGACTGCTCTAAACCAATCGCAGCCGAGGGTCACAGCTGGACGTCCAAATATTTACCAGCACTCCCCAGAATAGGGAAAAAGCCTTAATTGAATAAATGTGAACAACAAATAAATGAGGCAGTTTCTATCGGCTCATAAACATTCTGCCGGCAGAGGAGATTAAATCGAAACCACCTCATAAATTATTATCGTAGAAAGCATCAGGGGACCAATGAAGCCTGCAGACTTCACGATCCACCCACAGCATTCAACAGG
The DNA here is from genome assembly GCF_001723915.1 of Gavialis gangeticus. Classification (NCBI taxonomy): domain Eukaryota; kingdom Metazoa; phylum Chordata; order Crocodylia; family Gavialidae; genus Gavialis; species Gavialis gangeticus. Next base: position 7,146,903 of record NW_017729018.1, on the reverse strand, counting down.
AACAGCTGAAAACGCTCCCGGGCGCGGTGGGAATTGGCACTGAGATAGCTGAGGAATACCGTGAAATATTTATGAGCGACCTGCAGTGGATGGGAGTCAGGTGACCTGGATTCACTTCTGTGTTGGGAGATGACGCACTTTGTGGTCCTGGGCCAGTCACCTCGCTTCTCTTTGCCTCCGTTTTCCCTCTTTTTACAAAGAAGTTTGAGAGGTCCTGACAAAAGGGGCTGAGCATTAGCCAAGTGCCATTATATTGCAGGGATCCTGCTCTGAGAAGCTCAAGGGTTGGACCAGATCAAACAGGGCATATCTACACGTTCATTAATGCGCCTTAGATACTGCACATTTTGCTTAGTACTTGCTTAATAAAATACCAGCAAAATGCATGGTACCTAGAGTTACTGCACAGTAGCACCAGCACGTGGTTATTTAGTGACATTTACTGCGCATTAGCCTAATAACACTGCGCAGTAGGCTATTAGCATGGTTTGTTCTGTGATGTGCTACTGCACAGTAATGCGCAGTAAGTGGCTCGTGTAGCCGCACCCACTGTGTTGCATTTTTCAATTTTTTCCATGCTGAGACCCTAACGCACACGTGTCCACTCCACCCTTGCTGTAAATTTTGGGACCAGCCTGAGCACTAGCTATAACGAAAGAGGTGGTGTGGTGGTGACCCACTGAGAGCTTTCCATGACCTCTGCAGGGACAAGGGACCCCTGAACAATAGCGTCCTCAAGCCCAAAGGGTTCTCTGCTTCAATCCAGGTCACATCCACCAGACACTGTGGTGGATCCTAATCTTCCCCTCCCAAAGCCTTGTCAGCACTGATCGCAAGCTCCCAAGGTGCAGCAGCCAGAGGGTGCTCCATACTCAAGCACCTCATTAGTAGAGTCAAGTGCAGCTGAATAATGCAGAGGCCAAGGAAGCCAAGCTCTCAGCCAGAAACATCTTGTAACAAGACATCCTGTGAGGGGCACACGGAGACCCTGTCTTTTCGACTGCCAGAAAAGACTATCCAAGAGGGTCAGGAAGAATGGAGCCAGGATCTTGTTACATGAACAACAATAATGCCCAACTGTGGCACTGCAGAGAGATGGAGGCTGGCCCTGCCCCAGTGCCCTAGAAAGCGCTGTGAAAAATTCATGATATAATAATAAGGGTCTGGATTCAATAGCAGGTACCAAGTACACAACAGGTTACATAATAGCTTAGAGAGATGACTGCTCTCTCTGGCGAGGGGAGGGCAGGCACCGCTCTGAAGGAATGTTATTCCTGGCTTTCTGCGCTGGGCCTGCTCTGCAAAGCTCCCTGTATTCCCACACCTCACCCACGCCATCCTAATCTCCACGATCCCACCAGAGCTGATGATTCCTGCTTCTAGGTGAGTTTTAATGATTTCAAGACCTGGTTAACATGGATGCTTCCACTTCCAGTGCTAGTGGAAACTAGCAGAGGGGCCTAGGAAAGCTGATGATGTCCGCTGAGAATCTGTTGCTCTTCTGGGGGAAGAGCCAGTCCAGCACAAGTTGACTTCTTCTTTGTTTTGGACCTTGCACGCCTGCCTTGAGTAGCTCAGTGGCTGGTGCACAATGGCTTTGCAGGGATGGGAGAGGATGCGTTTGCTAGATGCTGCTGTTGGACCAGCATCGCTGTTGAACACAGCAATAAACCCTGACTTGAGCTCTTTGCTCAGGGATCAGGAAGCTCAAACTCCCTCATATGGGCTGAAGAAACCTGGCTGAAGAGAGACAACACAGGATTTTGCTACTTGCACGCAGTCAGCTCCACTGTATGTGTCTGTATATCCCTAACTTGTCCCCTGTGACCAAAGGCATGGACTTGGGATGTAGCCTTGGCTAAGCCATGTCAGGCTGGCATGAGAAACAAGCTTTCTGCTGTCCACCCCCATACAGCAACATCAGCTGCTCCTGCACCCACACTACGTGATGTGGGCAAGGATAGAAGGGGAAACATTAACAAACCAAACATCGACCCCCACCCCCCACCCCACCCCCAGATATTTGTATTTATGGGCATTTGTACACGACACGGCACTGGATCCTCGTTAATTTATCACAGCAAAGTTTCAGCGAGCTCGACAGAACAAGTGCCGTGACCCCCAAGAGCTCTGTATAACTGATGTTGAAGTCCTCAGCAGGAAGAGCAAAATGGAGAGTGGGTGGGGGGAGGCTTTTATCTTCCAGACCAAAGAAGGACAATACCTCCAATCTGGAGAGGAGAGCTGCATCA
>NW_017729018.1:7133252-7139651 GCF_001723915.1 Gavialis gangeticus | reverse complement strand
TGTATTTATGGGCATTTGTACACGACACGGCACTGGATCCTCGTTAATTTATCACAGCAAAGTTTCAGCGAGCTCGACAGAACAAGTGCCGTGACCCCCAAGAGCTCTGTATAACTGATGTTGAAGTCCTCAGCAGGAAGAGCAAAATGGAGAGTGGGTGGGGGGAGGCTTTTATCTTCCAGACCAAAGAAGGACAATACCTCCAATCTGGAGAGGAGAGCTGCATCAGGAGACACCGGGGAAGCGATGAGAGCTCCGAGTGGGATGCCGTATGCCCCCGTGTTGCCTCCTGAACAATACCTGTTTACAATGTCTGCACATACCAGCTTGTCCCATAGGCATAATGTGACCTTTCCACCACCACCAAGCTGGAAGAGGGGTTGTGCAACTGAAGGACCCCAGGGGCTTATCTCACCCGGCAGGCTCAGGAGCTGGCAAAGACAGAGGGTCTGGATTGATCTCTGTATGGCAGAGCTCTCCATGGAAACACTGAGAGGCAGCAGGAAGAAAAGGCTGTTAGGTTAGCAGCCCCCTCCATTGCCCGTCTGGCTCCCAGCTATGATTTCCCTGGACTTTATAGAAGGGGCCATTGCTGAAGGGATAGAGGGGAGGCACACGTGAGCCCACCCTTTGCACTTCCATTCTTGTCCAGCTCAGTCACATCTCCAGACAGACCTCCTCCCCACATCCCAGCCTGCACAGCTGGGCTCTACGCCCCATCACAGCCCCTCGTGCCACACATACAACATGGTGGAGTTACCCCAGCCCACATCCGGACTCTCTGACCTGACCAGTGATGCTGGGGGCCCAGTTTGACATATCTTAAAGAGCCCGGATTTCAGAGGCCAAGTGCTGCGAGCCTTCGTGGAGGCTGAGGGGTGTTGAGCTGGGCACCCAATGCCATCTCAGAGACTCTTGGCATTGGGGCAAGAACAGTCAGCTTGATGACCAAAACTTTCTGTCCCTGTGTGTAAACAAAGACGTGTCCCACCAGCAAGCCTGGTTTATGGGGGACCTAGAACAGACAAAGCACTGGGGAGTTTTCTCATGTGCACTTCTGCTTCTTCTGGGAGTAAGATGAAAGCCTCAACATTTGTGGCTTTGTTTCAAGAGGGATGTGGACAATATGGACAACATTTGTTTCAAGAGGGATGTGGACAATATGGAGAGGGTCCAGAGGAGGGCCACCCGCATGATCAGGGGACAACAGGGCAGACCCTACAGTGAGAGACTGCGGGACCTGAACCTATTCAGCCTCCACAAGAGAAGGCTGAGGGGGGACCTGGTGACTGTCTATAGACTCACTAGGGGGGACCAGAAGGGTTTGGGGGAGACGCTGTTTCCCCTAGCGCCCGCTGGCATAACAAGGAGTAATGGGCACAAGCTGATGGAGAGGAGGTATAGATTGGACATCCGCAAAAACTACTTCACGGTTAGGGCGGCTAGGAGCTGGAACCAACTTCCAAGGGAAGTGGTGCTGGCCCCTACCCTGGGGGTCTTTAAGAAGAGGCTGGATGCCTACCTGGCTGGACTCGTTTGAGTCCCGTTTCTCTTTTTGGGGTTTTTTGTTGTTCTCCCGCCCTGGCGGGGGGTCGGGCTAGAAGATCTACTAGGTCCCTTCCGACCCTTAATCTATGAATCTATGAATCTATGAATCTATGTGTCATTTGACTGTTTGAAATGAAAGGGGTTTTTTCTGCCTTTGCTTATATTTTCACTAGAAAGACTGGGAACTAGATAGCATTATAACATCACAGGCCTGGAAGTGAAACTGAACTAATTGCAAGGGGAAAGGGATTTATTTAAATAGCTTAAAGCTCTTTAATATTTTCTTTGTCTTTTCTCAGCATCCAGTTTGAATCAATGTAAATCAGGCAGCTCTGGGCTTTCAAAAACCCTTCAGCTGGCTACCTGCAACTTTCAGCTCCTATATTCTCATAATAACCTGATGTTCTGCATCATCACCAGAAATACTCTTGCTTCATCCTGATAGGAGAACAAAAGAAAGCCTTAAGTTAGCACATCACTGACTTTTCCCCATGGCACAACAGGAGGAATCTTGCTTTTTGAAGGCTAAAAGGGGATAATCCTCTGGTCTGACCTCATGCCTTGAACTTCTTCCAGTCATTCTGTTTGAACTAGACTGACCTAACAAGGGCGCTTGTACATGTGACAAAAAGACTGGAAGTGCTAGGGCAGGGGTCAGCAAACTCCGGCACGCGTGCCAAGTATGACATTTTGCTTGGCACACAACCACCAGCCTGGGCTCTAAAGCAGCTGCTGCCAGCCACGGAGCTCAGCAGGCTGCTGGGAGGCTGCAAGCTGCTCCGTGGGCCGACTGCAGTCGGGAGGCTGCAAACAGCTGCTTGGGGCTCCGGCATGTCAACACTCCAGCACTTTCCAAGGTGGACATTGTGGGTTTTTTGGCACTCCAGCCAAAAAAACATTGCCTGCCCCTGTACTGGGGAATTCTGCACACCCCTGGGGGAGTTATCCCAGAGGTTAGCAGCTTCCTAACCTCTTGCATCACTAGCAATAAAGGAAAAGGTTGCAAGCTGTCCAGGGAAGCCCCACCCTGCTCAGGACACAGAAAGCCTTTTCCTCCCACTTTTGAGAGGTAGGAGACCCCAGTGACTAGAGCACTGACCTTAGTATTAGGAGACCCGGGTTCACATGCTGGCTATGTGCGACTTCCTGTATGACCCTGGGCAAGTTATTTTACCCTCCTGTGCCCTGGTTTCCCTGTAAAGTGAGGCTTTTAACACTTTCCTCTTTCACAGAGGTGCTGCAAGGGGAAGCCCATTTAAACTTTTCAAGCTATAAGGTGACCACAGTAATAGGTGCCATAAATTAATGCTTACACAGTAGGGCCGTGCAAAACTTTGGGTGGTGATTCGATTCGGGTGGAATTGAATCTTTGGGTGGTGATTCTATTCGGAGGAGATTCGGCCTGAGTTGGTGGCCGAATCTCCAAATCCGAACTGAACCAATAAAAAGGTCTGAATGGATTCGAAGATCTCCGAAGCTGGAGGAAGCTGCAGCAGCCAAGCCTCCGAATCAGATTCAGCCAAATCGATTCAGGACAGTGATTCGAATCACCAAGTTGAATCGCTGTCCCCCGAATTGGTCGAATCTGAATCCGAAGCGAATGCTAGCCACTTTGCACAGGCCTATTACACAGTATTAATGCATTAATCAATATTTACAGATGTGCTTCTCTGGCATTCTCTAGGCAATAAATATCTCCCCTAACAGTATCAGCCTGGATGGATGCTGTGGGAGATGGCAGGAACTGATTACACACATCCCTTTTTGTATTAAAATTCTGGACTTTGCAGTATCTGGGAGACCGGTCCTGAAGCCCCTGATTCTATTTTGACTCCTTTCCTGACCTTAGCAGGAAACATCAAGATCAAGAGCTGTGCCAGCCTTCGACACAAAGCTCTGCAATCTGAATTTTCAAATCCCTAACCTCCCCCAGACAGTTTTTCCAGAGCCCAACTCCCAGCAAGGCACCTACACCAGCAGTTAGATGGTCAGGACACGCCAGCACTGGGGGTGCTGAGCTGCTGTGACAACCTGAGAAGAAGTGTCACTCAGCTGAGTGCTGCTGAGCATTGGAAAACCCAGCCTCTTGCATGCAAATTGCACTGCAGGTCTTACGCATTTACTTCTCAAACTATGCCTTGCTGTGCCCATGGATGGATGGAAAATCACCAAGATCAAAGCATATGAAGCTGGATACGGGTAATTAGCTATGAGATTTTCTGCAGTCTATACCCATTAGGACAAAACATGAGTCAGATGGAAACAGGGTTTGGAAGATATATTATGATCACGATGAATAATCATTCATTATTCCCATTGTTATTATTTTTAATCTAGGCATTTCGGTAGTATCCATCACGATTGCATCCAGGAAGCTTGTTGCCTTTGTTTAAAAAGGATTGGGTTTTTGCAGAAGATAAAAGAGAGTGTGCTCCTATATATCATGGAGGCACATTCTAGGTTTGGGTGGCAGGCTTCCTTTACGCATACTGCTATGCTGACAGTAATGTGACAGGCTGGCAAGACACACAGAGGGAGATTTTAGCTGTGAAAAAGTCTTTGCTCTGCGCTGCTGCCAGGGACTGTTCCTGTGCTTGCTAACACATGCATTGTGCCTGTCAGGGGAGGATTCCCGTGGCTCCCATTTCAAATGAGCCCTTTTTTCTGTGATTCCCTCAAGACTGATAATCCCTTCTCTGGCAAGCCCGGGGAAAGAGCTGAGCCTTGCACCAAGCCCTGCTCTAATCATCACAAGCGTAATACTTTGTCCTTCGCTCAGGACCTTCATTCAAGGATCTCATAATGTCTTAGGAACAAGAATGAATTAAGCTCCCCAACCCACCTGCGAAGCAGGGAAATATTATCCTGTGTCTGTAGACACAAAAAAACAGTTCTCGTGACTTGATCGAGGCCACATGGTGGGAGAGAGGCAGAATGGGAGATAGGATCCCAGTCCTAATGCCCGGGCTCTGGCTTTCACTTCAAATGACCGTGGACCAAGGCTTTCACTGGTGTGTCACCAGCCAAAACAAGTGGAGAATTACCCCAGTGCCTCTCTTGGAAAACTACAGCAGCAACGAAAAAGAGAGAAAGAGGTCCTGTAACATGGGGAATGCAGAGAAATGGTCTGATAGGAAGATGCTTCTGTGGACTATGCAATGGAGATGCCCTTAGTAACGGCTGGATCCAGACATTGCCCTGGGATGGGTCGAGTTAGAGTAGGTCTCTGAGCGCCACGACCATGCTGCATGGGGGGCTCAGCATGGCGCTGCATAGCACCACAGCGGCATTCATGGGTGACAGGGCCCTCACCCCCGTCCCCATTGCATCTGCCCTTCCATAGTAGCATGGGCTCTGGCCTGGCAGTGACTGGACTCTCCAAAGCAAAGGGTGCAGCTAATTGTGCGTTATAGGCCTGGTTTTGGTTCCCTTTCTAACTGCAGAGACTTGCCTGAAATTGCTCCCCTGTCACCCTGTGCCTTTTAATGCACACACTGGTGGTTATGGGGCAAGATTTACAGCAGAGCTGATGCTTAGATGATCTGGAGATTTTTACTCTGAAACGGGATCCCCTTTTGCATACTCCATAACATCACGCTCTCTGGCGTCCCCAGGGCTCGCTTTGTCCTCGCGCAAGGTGGTAGGGCACGGTGCTATCTTTATTATTGCTTACTTTGGAGTAGTCCATGTAAGGCACCCACCAACCCCCGCCCTGGGGACTGTGTCGACCCTTCATGAGAGGCGCAGGGACAGTCACGACACATAAGGCTGAAGAGGAAACTGAGGCAGGGAACAGGGAAGTGACTTACCCACAGGCACATGCGAGGTCTATGCAGAGTTAGAAACATAATCCAGGGTTCCTAACTGCCCATTCAAAAGCCCAGTCACTAGGCGCTGGCACCTTGCTCCCCTCCAGCATCAGAAAGCCCTTATCTGAAACTCCTTGGCTAACCCCACACTGGCCCAAGCCGCATGGATACAGGGTGTGTTTCGGATGTGCTCTGGACAAGGGCCAACTCCCCAGACTCCAGCCCTCAGCAGATTCCTAGGAAGAGAGCAGAAGCCCTGAGCACGGTAATGGAGGTGGCACTGGGCCCTGCTCTGGTGACCCGGAAAGCGCTGCTACATTAACCCGAAATATTGCTAACAGCAAAAGCTTTTCCTTTAACATCACAAGGTTTTGCTTTTAAAAGAAACTATGCAGCAGTGTATGAGGTGACATCTAGAACCAGAAAACAAACTTTACTGCTCTTGTTGAAACAACCAGCATCCCATGCTTGCCTCTTCCTTGCCCTCTCCAGAGCCAAGCCAGTGGAGACAGGCTCCCTGGGGTAAATGCATCTGTGGTCTAAGCCAGTGTGTTTCCATGGGTCACCTCAGACTGCAAACTGTCTCTCTAGGCTGCTGCCATTTTGTCCTGTAGCTTCCAGACCGGGCAGCACTATGGCTAGGGACAGACATGACATATAAAGTGCTTTAAGTGATCAGAAACAGGTTTAAACCTGTAACAGAGCAGATGTTTGGTGCATATAAACTGGTTTGAAAATGGCTGAAACCAGTTTGAGATAAACCTGGTTGAATGTAGTATCAGGCTTAATTGATCTGGGTTAAACCGGTTTATGCAATGTCTGTCCCAGACCCCTACCTGGTTTAAATTAAATTGGACTCCCCCAGCATCCTGGCGTGCTGTCTGGGCTGGGCTGGGCTGGGCTGGGCAGGGCTCTCTGCTCCACAGCAGAGCTGGCCCCTCCCCTCTGCTCCCTGGCTGGAGCTCGGCACAGACTGCAGGCATCTTCCTGGCTTCCCCCTGCTCCCCACCTCCCCTCACCACACCCTGCTAAGCAAGGATCC
>NW_017729018.1:7121004-7128252 GCF_001723915.1 Gavialis gangeticus | reverse complement strand
ATGTCTGTATGGTTACAAACTGATTAAGCCCAACCAAGTTAAACTAACCTGCAAAGATTGAATCAATTCAGACTCAGGCTTTTTGAATGGCTGTCCCTAGCCTATGACTGTAGGGGGAAGAATTTGCTTCCAGTATAGCCTTCTGTTCCCTTGAGATACAGGCAGGTTTATCGGCAGCTGGAGACACCCGGATCGGGGCAGAACAGTAGGTACAGTTTTTACTGTATGAAGCTGAGGCTTGATAATAAATGTCTGAGTCCCAGACCTCCCTCGCAGCAGAAGGTGTGTGAGAGGGATGTGGGTGGGAGCAAAAAGGAGTTATGCTTGTTTAAAGTGATTGCACTTCCCTTGATTCAGCCTTGAAGCTGCCCTGAAGGCCCTGGGTGTTTCTGGGGAGCTCCCACTGCAATTGTTGCACTGCGCATATTCTGTGAATCGATTCCTTCTCCACTTGCCTACTAGACCCGATGAAAACACACGGCACTGGCCTGAATTGGCTTTCCTAAGCCACTAAGGGGCATCAGGGAGTGATTCCCATGGGCTCTCATTGGGAATAGGGTGCAGAGCATCCCTTGGCATCTCTGGGCTTTCCCAACTCTGTGTCCTAAGCTCCCTGAGCCTCAGTTTTCCCACCTGTAAAGTGAAGATGAAAACAATTCTTCTTTACTACGCAATTTACACTGTCTCCTCTTAAGGGTGAGGAATGTCCTGCATTCAAGGGATGCACAGCATGACACAGCCCTGACCTCAACTGGAGCTGCTGGGTGCTACCGCACCATAAATGAATAGTAACACCTGCTGTGACCTGGGAAATAGTCAAAGCACATCGATCATCTGAGGAGCAGGGAAGTTTCCGTGACTTTGAAGGAGAGTGTACCTGGCCTGTATCTTATTTGGTAGCATTTCACTGTTAGCATCCCTTGCCCTTTCCCCTCAGCACTGAGGTTTGACAGTAACCCCCTACCGCCAAACAGTACACATCCAGCCCCTTTGCCAGTCAGTGTGCGTGCTGATTGCCTGGGCCACCAGTTTGCTTTGGCCACTGGGTTTGGAAAAGGAACTTGCTTTGTTTCTATAGAGCCCCCAGAGCCATTTGCAGAGGAGCCTCCTCTCCGCTGCCCGTCACAGACATCACATACAAAGGGATCAAGTTGGAAACGAATATTTTATTGATACACAAATGTCAGGACAGACAACCAAAGAGAAAAGATGCATGTGAAGGAGGCAGGGTGCCTGCCCCCCGATACACACCAGCTTCTCCCAGGGCTTCTGAGCTGCTGTCTTCCATACTGTGCCCGAGCAACGCCAAGGGGAGAGGTGAGATTCCCCCCTACACGAGGCCACACCATTCACAGCACGGTTCGTTCGCGTGTGGCCTTTGACACCCAGCTGAGCCTTTCTAATCTCTCAGCAGGCGCAGCAGTGGGCACGCACATGCCGACCAGTTCACTGTAGCGGTTGCAAACTGGAATGGAGCAATCACTTGAATGCACTTGCGTTTGAGTCCGGAGGCCTGGCCATGACGTGGAAGTTGACCGCATTTGGAATAACGTCCCCCTGCCTCCACCTTTTGATAAGCCCCCTTCCCTGGAGCTGCTTTGCAGCATCAATGGAGGGTGAAATTCATGGACTTGAGAAGCTTGAGCTGGGCGAAGCACTTCTTCAGGATCCTTTGGAGTGAGTTTCTCTGGGGCTTTGTGCCCCGGAGCTCGGGACTGGAGGTGCTCTTCTGACAGACCGTCTCAAAGGACTTCCTCTCACCCTCCAGCCTCTCTGCCTCTCTGCTCCCCAACACACCCATGGCCTCTTTGCTTCTAATGGGGCTGGACCGTCTTTGTGGGAAGAGGGGCCTGGCTGGGTGGTCAGCGCCCTGGCTCCCGTTGCTGCCTCTGCAGCTGGTCTGCTGGGCACGGTGCTGCTGCCAGTCTTGTAAGCAGCCGGCCACTTGAGAGCAACCGTCTGTCGGGGCCGTGGGCATCTCGGGGTCTCTTCGGCTTCCCGGCTTCTCAGGGGCAGGAGGTTTCCCGCCAGGACACTTGGGAGAAGCAAAGTCCAAGTGGAAAAACAAAGCCTCCTCATTGGTGACCTGGGGGCTTTTCCCCAGGGTGATGAAGCCATACGGGGTGGTGATCTTGGGCAAGTGGGGCAGGGATAGGGCTGCCCGGGCGATGGGGTCTGAAATCTCCTCCACCTTGACAGCCAGCTCCAGGCTGGAGCAGGCTAGGAGGGGGCAGGGCAGAGCATGAGCCGTCTTCCCCGTGGGGTCTGAGCTGCTCCTCTGGGCCTTCCTCTTGCTGAAGAGCCTGTGGCCTTCCTGGATGTCCAGCGAGGGGATGATGAACTGCGGGATGCGGTCAGGGGTCACCATGTAATTGAAGACGTCTCGGGAAGCCTTGGCAGGGGGAGAGTCGCAGCCGGGGCTCGCCTGCGCCCGGAGTGACATCTCCGGGCAGACAGCGCGCTGGCTTCTTGCCTCTGCGGTGCCCTGGAGTCAGGCACTCCGGTCCCCTCCTGCTCTCCAGAGCAGCCGCCTCGTATTTATACTCTCCGCGTTGCTCTGCGTGCGGTGACGCTCTGCGATGACTCCTGCCAGACAGCCGGGGCTGCACCTGCTCTCTCCGGCCCCGAGATGATGCATCATCTGCCTGTACAAAGGGGAGGCAGCTGAAGCAGGCAGGAGAGGAGGGGAGCTCATCCCTACGCCTCCGCGCTGCCTGCCTGCTCCGTGTGCAGCGCAGACGAGGGCCACTTGAGCAGATGGGCTCCTGTCACCGCCAGGGAAATAGCAAGGCACTGGCGGGGCTGCCGGTCCCCGGGGCTGTGGAGCATGGGCAGGCAGAGAGCACTTTGCAGCCGCCTGCAAAGAGGGAGAAAGGACGAGTCGATCGAGCGGTGGCCTTTCAGGGGTGAGTCACTGCTCCTTAGGTGCAGGGCGTTGTGGGAGCAGGAGCCGTGCACGCTAGGGGAGGGATGTTTCTAAAACGGCTCTTTCTGAGACCTCTTTGTCTCTCTCTCCCTCCTGTTCAGCGTCCGGTGCCTCCACGCCGGGCTAAGGAACAGTCTCGAGCATCCCTGAAACCAACAGAGCCAACGTCCACAAACTGCCCCGGGGGAGGCGGGGGGGGGGCAGCCGTTCAGTCGCAGCCTTGTGCTCCCACAGGTGCAGAAACCAAGCGTGCCCCGGCAGAGACCTGGAAATCAAAGGGGCTTTGTCTTTTATTCTTCTCTCTCCACGCCGAGGCAGGCAGGGAGACACAGAATTGGACTGTGCCTATGGAGAGAGTTTGCTCCTGACGCCTGGACTTACGGCAGGTGCCTCAAGGCTGCTTTTCATCTGTTCCTGCACTGGAAACAATGCACAGAAAGGGCAATCTCGACTTCAGCCCCTGCTGCAGCCCTGGCCCACGGCCCCACAGCGATAGACAGACCTGCCAGCTGCTCGTGCTCCTTCCAGCCTCTCCCCTGTAGGGCAGCTGGTGCTTTCCAGCAGATTTAAGCCCTGATCCTGCACTGATAGAGTGGGGGGGAGTTTTGCCATTGATTTCAATGGGAACAGGAGCAGGAGCAGGCCTTGGTCTGGGGCCCTGGACCTTTTCGGATGAAATAATAAAGGCCCCAAATCTGTGGCTGGCCCATGTGCACGTTAGCACTGAACCAGCTTGACGTCTGAGTAAATTCAATGACCTTGGAGCAAAATCCGTCCCTTCCCGTCTATGCACTCCAGTTCCAGCTGGCACTAGGGCAGCAGAAATGATGCTGTGGGGACAGCTGTAACCAGGGGTGTCCCCAGGTCACTTTGCAGCTTGGCCGCTTGCGTCTCTGAAGTGCCGCACCGGAGCCGGCTGCACAGCATGGCAAACTCCAGCAAGCAGCCAGGCCTGTGGACACTGGCCTCCCCCTTTCCAAGCTTCCCTCAACCCCCTCCTCCCCTCACCCCCCAGGCTGCGGTGCCCGGCTGGAGAGAGCCCGGGGGCTGAGTGGGAGGAAAGGGGCTCTTCTTGTCCCCTCCTGGAGCTCTATCAATAGTCCCAGTTTGAAATCCATGTTAACTGAAGTGGAACAGAGGCATGATCTCAGCACCAGGGTTGGCTGGGGAAATGGCCCATGTTATGCTCACCAGTCCACAGAGCCATTCACAGGCCTCCTCCTGATCTCTGGGTTTAGGCCAGCTGCAAAACGGTGCCAGTGAGCCTTGTGCATCCTTGCAAAGGATCAGCCCTGGGGGCTCGGGACTGCAGGGAGGGAGGAGGACTCGGCCTAAAGCCCAGGACCCAAATGTAGGGGGCACATGCAGCACAGGGATAAACCCTCCCGGGCCCCTCCCGGGCGTCAAAGAGCTGGGGAAACACAGAGCTGCAGGCAGCGTTTGGGAGGAGCCTCTTGGGCTGTCAAAGTGGCTAACTGAGCACAGCAGAGGCATCAGGGAACCAGAGCAGCCCCCCTCCCGTTCTCCATGCTGGGTATAATGAATAGCAGCCCCACGTCCCTGCAGCTGCAGTTGCTCTTGCTGGGTCTGCAGCAGGGGTGGGCAAAATGGCAGCTGCAGGTCAGTGCATGGACTTCATTTCCCAGCGAGCCCTGCCTGCATTGCTGCAGCTGGTTTCCATGTATACCCCAGCAGCAGTGGGACCAGTGGGACTGGGGGGGGGCACACGGGTTTCCATGGCGACCAGCCCCAGCAGCACTGGCAGGGCGCCGGGCTGGGTGAGGAGCTGCTCCGGGGTCGGGGCTGGGATTTTGCAGCAATGACAGCATGATCTGGAGTTGGGGCAGAGCTGCCCGTGGCACGTGGGCAGCAGATCCCGACCATGCTGTCACCGTTGCAAGATCCCGGCCCCGGAGCAGCTGCCTGCCCAGCCGCTCGCCCTGCCAGCACTGCGGGGGCCGGTCTCCTTGGAAACCCTCGCCTTGCACTGTCACAGCCCCCCTGCTGCTGGGATCTCCATGAAAACCAGGTGCAGCAACGTGGGCAGGGGCTCCTGGGAAATGGAGTCTGCCACAATCCCTATCTTGGGACTTTGCCCACCCCTGGACTACAGCACTGCAGAGCGATCCGCTGGGAATTGAGAGGGATGGATCATCTGGGGGGCCTGTGAATTGTCGCCACAGAGGCTGGGACAGGGCTTGGGCTCCCTCAAGGCCATAGCTCTTATTCAGTACAGCCGTGGATCGGTCAGCCCCAACCCCCCGGCGGGTGCCCCCGACCAAATGCTCAAGGAAGCCGGGGCAGGATGGGGTGCAGGTCCTGCTGTGCAGGGGCCTCAGGAATTCATATCCCCTGCCACCCTGCTGCCGCAGCAAGTCAGCCTGCAAGAACCCGGGTCTCATTGCTAAAAGCATTTGGGCCCCCAAAAGTGCAAACTGTAAATCCCACTTGGGACCTGGCTGCATCTTTAGGCATCCAAATGCTTCTGAAAATCTGGGCCCAGTTCTCTGCCATTCAAGGTCTGGTGCAGTTCCTTATGCCAGCGATAAACTGGGATAAAAGTCCCCCACGGCCCCAGGCTGGCCCTGCATGCCACCTGCACTCTGGTAAGGGCAGCTGCCCAAGTGCCGAGAGGTCCGGCCCAAAGCACATCCCCCAGAGAGCCACACACTGAATTATTCCCCAGCAAGCAACAGCTCTAGGATTGCATCCTAATCTGGGGGACTGGTTTACAACCAGAATGAGGCTGCAAGGAAAGGTCACACTGATTAATTAAGACTGGCGGCTCCTTAACATAATAAGCAGCAGCTGGATCAGAGCCTGTAAGTAACTAAAGTGCTGGTGTTAGGCTCAGCCAGGTTTCTGTTCAGCTCAGCTTGCTCTTCACCATGGAGCAGCAGCCAGCCAGTCCTGTAGCCCCATGTACCAGCCCTGGGGAAAAAGGGGTGTGTTGTGTGATGGGGGGAGGCTCTGTGGGATCTGAACACTGCAGGTGAGGCCTTGCTCCTCTAACTGTGCTTCCCCTTTGTGTTTAGGAGATGGTAGTCAAGCGGGCTGGCTCTGAAAGCTTGCTTGGGAGGTTCTTCCAGCAGGCTGCTCAGCTGGGGCTTGCCAGGTCCCTGGTAAGTAAATCCCATCCTTCCTCTGCTGCTGGGGTGGGGAGTGCTGGGGGTTGGGCTTGGGGTTGCTGGGTGGTGTAATTAGTGCAATTCTAATAACTAATCTAGCTCTAACCTAGCCAGCCTAGGTGCCAGCAGCAATGAAGCTGGCAGCAGCACACTCAATGTGTTGCCCTACCTAAAGAGAAGTGAGGCAAGTACTCAAGGGGCAGGCTGGTGCTGAGCGCCGTTCTCTCCTGGGGAGACGGCTACAGTGTGCGGGCAAGCCCAGGTAAAGCAGCTTGGATGTGTCTGCAGACAGGACCATGCTGCTTCTAGCCCCCTGCAGACCTTGGTGCTTCACCTGCAGAAATAAGGCATTAAGGAAAGTGCTATGGGAAAGCTTCTGACTGCTTTGAAATCTCCTGCCCTGCTGTCCCCTGCAGCCTAGAGTTGTAAAGAATAGGCTCTTTCTTCTGACTGTTCCCACTAACCAGCATAATTTATACAGCAAATACTGACTAGTTCAGCCCTCACATCCTGTGACAAAAGTACACTAGCAATTCCAGGGGCTTTGCGCCGTTGAGCTGGTGCCCTGGCTAGCCCCAAGTGTGGCATTCCTGTGCATATGCTCCTGGTGTAGGGGAGTCTTTAATTGCTGGCCACATCCTCCTTTCCTGCGTGGGTGTTCAGCAGGGCTTGGATGCAAGACATCTTCCTTTAGATCAGAAGAAGCTGGAGCTTTACAAGTGGTTGCAGGAGCAGGTTTGTATCCTCTGTAGTGCAAGCTCTTAAAGCCGGGACAAGCTCATGCAGTTTGCTGAGGACTGGCCCTGTGAGATGCCCCTGGAGGGTTGGGGATCAGGATTGCTGGGTTTGCTCGGCTTGGAGCAGTGTGGGCCAGTGGGGTATGAGTACAGTGGCCAGGCATGTGGACTTGTCACATCTGTGCTGGAAGCTCATGTGGATGAGACCGATGCATGCTGGAAGCCAGTGGTCCACTCCCAGCTCTGAACTGCATTGAAACACCCCTGCACCCTGTAGCATGGGGAGGCTTGGGTGTGATGACCAGGTTGCATGCTCCCCTAGCTCCCAGCTGGCTCACCCTTCCCCTGAGACGGTGGCTTTTCTGTTGGTGGTGTTTATCCTGCTACGATCTGGGCTAGCAAATGCACGAATGCTATGCAAAGGGGATGTGTGGCACAGCTGCCTAGCCCCCACTCC
>NW_017729018.1:7115375-7120871 GCF_001723915.1 Gavialis gangeticus | reverse complement strand
CCCCCCCCCCCCCCCCCCCTTTGGCTCTGTTCCTCTACTTGGCCTGGCAGTGCTGTTCCTGCTGCTCTGAGCAGCATGTACTGCACTCCCATACACGCCTGGAAATCATGCGCTTGGGCTGATTTAAAAATAACCTCTTGCATTGAATCTGTTCAAACTGTACTTGGGAGGGAACAGTTACAGCAGTGCTCCCATTGAGATCTACTAGCACCTGTACTACTATTAGACTGAAAATGCTGCCTGGAGCAGTGGTGTCAGTGTGACCACAGGGCTGCTGGCTGGGCCACCCCAGGGATGGTGCCTGGCTTATAGTTGCCCCCCGCCCTCCTTCTCCCACCCCTTGCTGCCAGGGCTTGAGTCAGACCCCGCCACCCCCAGAGCTGGTACAAGCACCTACTCTGGACACTTTTTCCAGAAACATTTAGATATTTATCGTGCTGGGATCCTTTGACCATAGTGGACTCCCTGCCCCTTGGAGCTGCTGCCTTTGATCCTGCTTTGCAGGGTCTCTGTCCCACCTATGCGGGGTTGGCCTTTATTAAAGGTACCCAAGTGGTTTTAGAGTACAAAGCCCTCCAAAGTCCCTGGGATTGTGCCCCAAGATGCATGTGCTGTGCCAGAAGGTGTTGCCAGGGCAGCTCTATGGGCTAAAGAGGGCAGTTTCAGAGCTAGATCAAAAAAAAAGCAGCCCTATAAGATGCAGGTACACGCCTGAAATGGCTTCATTCTGGTACAAGCTGAGCTCCTATAGCAGCAAAGTGTCTCGTGAAGTCTGCACTGCTGGCTGCTCATGCTGACGCTATTGGGCCTTAGTGCGATAATGAAGGGAGGAAAGGGCAAAGGGCCAAGACACTTGTTCTGCTCCCAGCCCTGCCACTTGTTGGGTGCAAGTCGATTGCTGTGTCCTGTACAGTGCTCCTCAGCCATGAAGGGGGGCTTTGCAGTTGAGATGTTCATGTTTTCTCTTTATCGAGTGCTTGGATCTCACATGAGTAAGATTAGAGCTGGACCTGGTGGCTATACTTCTCCCCGGCTGGAGAAGGAGCAGATGGAACTTAAAGTTTCCTTCAAGGATTGCAAACGGCTTGATGTCTAAAACCTTCCTGACCTTTCTTAGCTCCAGCTCCTGCAGAAGATGTTTGCCTGGGCTGGATTCTCAATCCCTGTGGAGACCATTGGGAGCAGAGACCCTCCTGCCCCCTCTCCCAGCAGACCAGTGCGGCATGCAAAGAAGCGTCTCGGGAGGCTGGCCTGCTTCCTGTTCGCCATCGTGCCCTGCAGGCTCCAGAACACCCTCGGCTACCTGCCCCCAGGCAGCTTGGGTCAGAGCGATATTCCCGAGGGTAAGATCTACCTGCAGTCTAGCCAGGGTGTGGGTGGGCCCACACCTTGAATGCAGGCCAGCGTGACCTTGTCCTACCGCAGGCCCCGTGCTGGGCCATGAGCACGAGTTCTGTCGGCTTCTGGACCAGATGCCAATACAGCAAGGAAAGCTAAAACTGAATGGCCAGCAGGGTTTGGGAATGTCTGAGCGTCTTGCATCAAATCCATCAGGACCACCAAGGGGTGGCAAAGCCTTTAGCGGGCACCCGTTGTCTTGACCTCCTGTCATTGCATGGGTGCAGCTGGCAGCAGCGCAGTGGCCTACAAGTCATCTGGCAAATCCTTTCTACCCTGGAAGCCATCTGGGTTTTGTCCCTGTCCTTAAGGAGAGGGGATGCATGCAGTGGGACCTCTTGTTGCCATGGGGGTTGCATGGATGTGAACCCTGCCTTCTGTGGTCTTTGCAGAAATCCGAAAAACTCCAGTCAAGCCATGTGGCAAAGGAAGCAAGAGAAAACAAGATGATGTGGCTCTAGAAGACCAGCAGTCCTGGGTGGAGGTGTTACACGAAGAGCTGCCGGAGGGGGATGACCCCAACGATGCTACCTACGAGGTAAGCGCTAACTGCTTTGCAGAAAGTCCTGTATACCAGGTTAGCCAGAGCCATGGTGCAATCCCAGTGCAGAGGCAACATGGCTCTGCTTGGTCATGAAGCTCTTGGATGTGTCTTAAACATGGAGACCTCCTCCTTCACCTTCCCCCAAAAATGGTCTGCTGCCACCGAGGTCCTTGCGAGGTCCCTTGCAGCTCCTAATGAGTCAACAGATGGACTCGGTATGTCAGCCTGCTCCATCCATCCGGGGATGGCAAATGCCTTCTCTGCAGCCTCATGTGGTAACGTGGTTCTCCTTGTGCCACAAATGAGAAGCGGGGTGACCCCTTCAAAGCTGGGATCCTACCAGGAAGCATGGCCTCTTGCTGCCTTTATGGCACATCTGTAAAATGCTGCACTTGGCAATGGATATGGAGCTGCTGGGCACCTCCCGGATGTGATGAACCCATGGTCTTTCAGCGGCAGCACTGGGGTGGAATGGGCCACCAGTAAAGGAGAACTTCTGGACTGGGAGTGCCTTGGAGCAGGGATTTTTCTTGCGGGGGATGTAAAAGGTACCTAGAAGACAGCAAGTGTTATTGGAAACACCCTCTGCAGAAGCCCATAGACCTCCTGCTAAGCCAGTTTAATGAGCAGACCTTTGAAAAGGAACTAATTCCTTGTGCCCTCAAGCCTTTCACCAAGGTGGGGACTTTTGGATGGCATAAAAAGCAACAGAGCACCCTAGTCGCACAAAGCCAAAGGGCCCTGGGTGTCCAGCTGCCTCTGTGCCTTTGGAAGCCTCCCCTGGCCCCTTGAAGGAGCCTGTCCCCTTTTGCTTCCCACTGTAGCTGGGACCACAGCTTGTCTTCTCACCAGAGCTGGCCTCCTTCCCTTTTTCCAGCCAAGCAAATCTGAGACTGACAGTGAGGAGTACAGGTCCCAGAACGAAACGGAGACGGACCTGGAGTTCGAGGAGCAGGATGGGGTCGTCATGCTGAAGGAATCGCCCAATCCGCAGGTAGTGGCGCCCGCACAACCGTGCGGGGCACGTACAGTTGGGCCACATCGTTGCTCCCTGGCTAGTTTGTCACATGCTGCCAGGTTAATGAGTGATGGTTTGGCACAGTTGTAGCTTGGCTATTGCCTGTGTGGCTGTGGGAGCATGTGAAGCCAAGCATGGACCCTGGCTTAGTTGGGGCTGGTCCCTAATGTCATTACCTGCTGGTCTACATGAACACAGCAAGAGGCTCCTGGGCCCTGGGTGGCTGCAACAGCTTGGGTCTCTGCAGTGAGTGGGCTGTCTTTCTAACCTCCGACTGACACTTTCTGGGGTGGGACTAAACCCACCATAAAAGCACTACCCGGTGTGGATACCACTGCCTGCTTCTCCGGGCAAGCTCCGCACCAAACTGAAGCCTGAGCGTGTGTCCTTGACTCTGCAGGTGAATCAGAAAGGCGAGACCGTGCAGGCCGCAGCAACCAGTGGGGATGTCCCAGAGAAGTCAGCTATGCCAACCTGTGGGGAGGAGGCCTCTGAGAAGCAGGCTGCTGCTAATGGTGGTGATGAGGTTGCCCAGGAGCAGCAGGCTGCAGCAAGCAGCAGTGGCAGCTGTGCTCAGGAGCAGTGGGCTCATGCAAGTGGTTACAGTGACAGTCAAGAGCAGTGGGTTGAACTGAGCGGTAAGGATGACTTCCCCCTAAAATGAATCTGCTCTGCTCCCTGGGGCAAGAGATGCAACGGGCAGTCTGCCTGCAAGGGGTGCAGCCACTGGCGTGTCCTCTAGGAAGCGGGTGTTCCAGTACCCCGAGGCCTCTGACGCATCCTTCTCCCTTCCCCTGGCTGCCTGTCAGTGCAAGTGTGTGCTTTCAGGCTGAGCTTTTTGGGTCCTAAATTCCCACCAGTGAAAACTGCTCTTCTGGTCACTCAAGCCACTGCATTGCTAGAGTGAGGCCAGGAAGCTGGCCGCAGTGCCCCGTGGCAGCAGGTTTATTCTACCAGAAAGAAACCAAGAGCCTGGCTCTTGGTTGCTCTGCATGGTTGCATGCATGGGCGATGACAGGGCAGGCAGGCTCCAAGCTGCTAGTGACCAGAGGGGTGGTGTGAACCCACGTGGGTAGTGGGTGGGAAGAGTAATTGGAGCAAAGCTGTGGTGAGGCAAGCTGGAATTGCTTAATCCTAGCCTGTGGCTGAGTGGCTCTGACCTTGATGAGTTCCCTTCGCCTGCTCGCTGGGTTCATACTGGTCCTTAGCCATTTGACCTCCATCCCAGTAGAGGCAAAACACATGGCCAGAAGGCCTTGAAGGGACAACAGGAAAACTGTAGCCCACCCTCTTCTTGCAGAGGACTCAGACCTTCCAGTTCTCCTCCCCAGACCACTAAAGCTGCTTTTCCCAGCAGATGGGCCTCGCCCTCCCCCTCCCCAGGGTTGCCTGTAGACTTCACTTGCAAGTAGAAGAGGGAATCCATGATACTAGATGCATCCTATCAGTCCGTATAACTGCCACCTGCAGACTTTGACTCCCAAAAAAAATACTAGACCATGGGTGTCCTGCAAACGTGGGGGAGCCCCTGGGTATCAGACAGCTTCCCCCAGGGGCCTCCCTTTTCTGCCTACTAAAGCCATTAAGACCCAAGTGCTTTCTCTTCAGGAAAGCAATGGCTTTATAGGTGCCTTTCCTAATGTGAAAGGACCCCAAGCTGCAGAACAGAAGTGGAGGTTTCCATGGGCTTTAGGTACGCTGCCCCTGCACTGCAGTTTGGAAACGCGTGAAGTAAAGGATTGTCAGATCTCAGGCACCCGCTTGCTGCTGCCTGCACCTGCCTGTGTTGGCTCCAAATGGCCAGACCTACAGCATTGCTGGCTTATCTGATTTAAGTGCCCTCTAGTCCCCAGACATGGATCTGTGTCCTGCTGGTAACTTGTATGGGATCCAGTGACTTCCCTAAATGCTCCCTCCTCTCAATAGACCTGCTCCAAAAGCTGCAACCTATTACTAGGAACTAAACAGCCAAACTTCCTGAGCAATTGCGACAAAAATCCTTTGTTGCACCCTGCAGTATAGCTCTTGGCACTGATTGCAGCCAGCAGGTGCACTGGAATAACTATTCTCCCCTCTTCTGTAGGATAAATGGGATGGTTGCTCCTGGCCTACACTGCTGTCCCCTGCTGTGGCTGTGATGCCAAATGCTCCTCTAGCTAATTCTGCCGCTCGGTCCTGAATGAACCTTCTGACAAACTCCACGTCCGTATTTTGAAATTGTTATAATAAAATATTTTTCATGTGAATCCTGAAGTCCTTGATTCCTGCCTACCCCAATGCTGGCATCTCGGTCATGCAGCAGGTGGTATGATGGAGTTGCGGCCAAGTCCTCGGGGCATGCGGCTGGGCCTGCTGCAGCTTATGCCAGGGTCTCTAGATGATAAATCCGCTTCTGTTTTACTCCCTCGTATCGCCTTGCTGTAGGAGCTGAGCACTTCAGTGTTTGAAAAGAGCGTAGCGAGCTCTTTTCCGAGTCCCAGCGGAATAACCTACTTCCTCCCTTTTCAAGCCCTGGAAACTGTGGCCAGTGGATGGG